>NC_092733.1:30515615-30815615 GCF_047496885.1 Scyliorhinus torazame | reverse complement strand
TATACAGTGACAGACCCGTCCCCACCAGTACTGTACCCCAGTGTTATACAGTGACAGGCCCGTCCCCACCAGTACTGTGCCCAAGTGTTATACAGTGACAGACCCGTCCCCACCAGTACTGTACCCCAGTGTTATACAGTGACAGACCCGTCCCCACCAGTACTGTACCCCAGTGTTATACAGTGACAGACCCGTCCCCACCAGTACTGTACCCCAGTGTTATACAGTGACAGACCCGTCCCCACCAGTATGTACTCCAGTGTTATACAGTGACAGGCCCGTCCCCACCAGTACTGTGCCCAGGTGTTATACAGTGACAGATCCGTCCCCACCGGTACAGTACCCCAGTGTTATACAGTGACAGACCCGTGCCCACCAGTACTGTACCCCATTGTTATACAGTGACAGACCCGTCCCCACCAGTACTGTACCCCTGTGTTATACAGTGACAGACCCGTCCCCACCGGTACAGTACACCAGAGTTGTACAGTGACTGATCCATCCCCACCAGTACTGCACCCCAGTGTTATACAGCGACAGACCCGTCCCCACCAGTACTGTACCCCAGTGTTATACAGCGACAGACCCGTCCCCACCAGTACTGTACCCCAGTGTTATACATCGACAGACCCGTCCCCACCAATACTGTACCCCAGTGTTATACAGCGACAGACCCGTCCCCACCAGTACTGTACCCCAGTGTTATACAGTGACAGACCCGTCCCCACCAGGACTGTACCCCAGTGTTATACAGCGACAGGCCCATTCCCACCAGTACTGTACCCCAGTGTTATACAGTGACATTTCCATCCCCACCAGTACTGCACCCCAGTGTTATACAGTGACAGACCCGTCCCCACCAGTACTGTACCCCAGTGTTATACAGTGACAGACCCATCCCCACCAGTACTGAACCCCAGTGTTATACAGTGACAGACCCATCCCGACCAGTACTGTGCCCCAGTGTTATACAGTGACAGACCCGTCCCCACCAGTACTGTACCCCAGTGTTATACAGTGACAGACCCATCCCCACCAGTACTATACCCCAGTGTTATACAGAGACAGACCCATCCCGACCAGTACTGTACCCCAGTATTATACATTGACAGATCCATCCCCACCAGTACTGCACCCCAGTGTTATACAGTGACAGACCCGTCCCCACAGTACTGTACCCCAGTGTTATACAGTGACAGACCCATCCCGACCAGTACTGAACCCCAGTGTTATACAGTGACAGACCCATCCCGACCAGTACTGTGCCCCAGTGTTATACAGCGACAGACCCGTCCCCACCAGTACTGTACCCCAGTGTTATACAGTGACAGGCCCGTCCCCACCAGTACTGTGCCCCAGTGTTATACAGTGACAGACCCGTCCCCACCAGTACTGTACCCCAGTGTTATACAGTGACAGACCCGTCCCCACCAGTACTGTACCCCAGTGTTATACAGTGACAGACCCGTCCCCACCGGTACAGTACCCCAGTGTTATACAGTGACAGACCCGTCCCCACCAGTACTGTACCCCAGTGTTATACAGTGACAGACCCGTCCCCACCAGTACTGTACCCCAGTGTTATACAGTGACAGACCCGTCCCCACCAGTACAGTACCCCAGTGTTATACAGTGACAGACCCGTCCCCACCAGTACTGTACCCCAGTGTTATACAGTGACAGACCCGTCCCCACCAGTACAGTACCCCAGTGTTATACAGTGACAGACCCGTCCCCACCAGTACTGTACCCCAGTGTTATACAGTGACAGACCCGTCCCCACCAGTACTGTACCCCAGTGTTATACAGTGACAGACCCGTCCCCACCAGTACTGTACCCCAGTGTTATACAGCGACAGACCCGTCCCCACCAGTACTGTACCCCAGTGTTATACAGTGACAGACCCGTCCCCACCAGGACTGTACCCCAGTGTTATACAGCGACAGGCCCATTCCCACCAGTACTGTACCCCAGTGTTATACAGCGACAGGCCCATTCCCACCAGTACTGTACCCCAGTGTTATACAGCGACTGATCCATCCCCACCAGTACTGCACCCCAGTGTTATACAGTGACAGACCCGTCCCCGCCAGTACTGTACCCCAGTGTTATACAGTGACAGACCCGTCCCCACCAGTACTGTACCCCAGTGTTATACAGTGACAGACCCGTCCCCACCAGTACTGTACCCCAGTGTTATACAGTGACAGACCCGTCCCCACCAGGACTGTACCCCAGTGTTATACAGCGACAGGCCCATTCCCACCAGTACTGTACCCCAGTGTTATACAGCGACTGATCCATCCCCACCAGTACTGCACCCCAGTGTTATACAGTGACAGACCCGTCCCCGCCAGTACTGTACCCCAGTGTTATACAGTGACAGACCCGTCCCCGCCAGTACTGTACCCCAGTGTTATACAGTGACAGACCCGTCCCCGCCAGTACTGTACTCCAGTGTTATACAGTGACAGACCCATCCCGACCAGTACTGTACCCCAGTGTTATACTGCGACAGACCCGTCCCCACCAGTACTGTACCCCAATGTTATACAGTGACAGACCCGTCCCCACCAGTACTGTACCCCAGTGTTATACAGCGACAGACCCGTCCCCACCAGTACTGTACCCCAGTGTTATACAGCGACAGTCCCATCCCCACCAGTACTGTGCCCCAGTGTTATACAGCGACAGACCCGTCCCCACCAGTACTGTGCCCCAGTGTTATACAGTGACAGACCCGTCCCCACCAGGACTGTACCCCAGTGTTATACAGTCACAGACCCGTCCCCACCAGTACTGTACCCCAGTGTTATACAGTGACAGACCCATCCTGACCAGTACTGTACCCCAGTGTTATACAGTGACAGATCCATCCCCACCAGTACTGCACCCCAGTGTTATACAGTGACAGACCCGTCCCCACCAGTACTGTACCCCAGTGTTATACAGTGACAGACCCATCCCGACCAGTACTGTACCCCAGAGTTATACAGTGACAGACCCGGCCCCACCACTACTGTACCCCAGTGTTATACAGCGACAGACCCGTCCCCACAGTACTGCACCCCAGTGTTATACAGTGACAGACCCGTCCCCACCAGTACTGTACCCCAGTGTTATACAGTGACAGACCCGTCCCCACCAGTACTGCACCCCAGTGTTATACATTGACAGACCCATCCCGATCAGTACTGTACCCCAGTGTTATACAGCGACAGACCCGTCCCCACCAGTACTGTGCCCCAGTGTTATACAGTGACAGGCCCGTCCCCACCAGTACTGTACCCCAGTGTTATACAGTGACTGACCTGTCCCCACCCGTACTGTACCCCATTGTTATACAGTGACAGACCCGTCCCCACCAGTACTGTACCCCAGTGTTATACAGTGACAGGCCCGTCCCCACCAGTACTGTGCCCCAGTGTTATACAGTGACAGACCCGTCCCCACCAGTACTGTACCCCACTGTTATACAGTGACAGACCCATCCCCACCGGTACAGTACCCCAGTGTTATACAGTGACAGACCCGTCCCCACCAGTACTGTACCCCAGTGTTATACAGTGACAGACCCGTCCCCACCAGTACTGTACCCCAGTGTTATACAGTGACAGACCCGTCCCCACCAGTACTGTACCCCAGTGTTATACAGTGACAGACCCGTGCCCACCAGTACTGTACCCCAGTGTTATACAGTGACAGACCCGTCCCCACCAGGACTGTACCCCAGTGTTATACAGCGACAGGCCCATCCCCACCAGTACTGTACCCCAGTGTTATACAGTAACAGATCCATCCCCACCAGTACTGCACCCCAGTGTTATACAGTCACAGACCCGTCCCCACCAGTACTGTACCCCAGTGTTATACAGTGACAGACCCATCCTGACCAGTACTGTACCCCAGTGTTATACAGTGACAGATCCATCCCCACCAGTACTGCACCCCAGTGTTATACAGTGACAGACCCGTCCCCACCAGTACTGTACCCCAGTGTTATACAGTGACAGACCCATCCCGACCAGTACTGTACCCCAGAGTTATACAGTGACAGACCCGGCCCCACCACTACTGTACCCCAGTGTTATACAGCGACAGACCCGTCCCCACCAGTACTGCACCCCAGTGTTATACAGTGACAGACCCGTCCCCACCAGTACTGTACCCCAGTGTTATACAGTGACAGACCCATCCCGACCAGTACTGTACCCCAGTGTTATACAGCGACAGACCCGTCCCCACCAGTACTGTGCCCCAGTGTTATACAGTGACAGGCCCGTCCCCACCAGTACTGTGCCCCAGTGTTATACAGTGACAGACCCGTCCCCACCAGTACTGTACCCCAGTGTTATAAAGTGACAGACCCGTCCCCACCAGTACTGTACCCCAGTGTTATACAGTGACAGGCCCGTCCCCACCAGTACTGTGCCCCAGTGTTATACAGTGACAGACCCGTCCCCACCAGTACTGTACCCCATTGTTATACAGTGACAGACCCGTCCCCACCAGTACTGTACCCCAGTGTTATACAGTGACAGGCCCGTCCCCACCAGTACTGTGCCCAAGTGTTATACAGTGACAGACCCGTCCCCACCAGTACTGTACCCCAGTGTTATACAGTGACAGACCCGTCCCCACCAGTACTGTACCCCAGTGTTATACAGTGACAGACCCGTCCCCACCAGTACTGTACCCCAGTGTTATACAGTGACAGACCCGTCCCCACCAGTATGTACTCCAGTGTTATACAGTGACAGGCCCGTCCCCACCAGTACTGTGCCCAGGTGTTATACAGTGACAGATCCGTCCCCACCGGTACAGTACCCCAGTGTTATACAGTGACAGACCCGTGCCCACCAGTACTGTACCCCATTGTTATACAGTGACAGACCCGTCCCCACCAGTACTGTACCCCTGTGTTATACAGTGACAGACCCGTCCCCACCGGTACAGTACACCAGAGTTGTACAGTGACTGATCCATCCCCACCAGTACTGCACCCCAGTGTTATACAGCGACAGACCCGTCCCCACCAGTACTGTACCCCAGTGTTATACAGCGACAGACCCGTCCCCACCAGTACTGTACCCCAGTGTTATACATCGACAGACCCGTCCCCACCAATACTGTACCCCAGTGTTATACAGCGACAGACCCGTCCCCACCAGTACTGTACCCCAGTGTTATACAGTGACAGACCCGTCCCCACCAGGACTGTACCCCAGTGTTATACAGCGACAGGCCCATTCCCACCAGTACTGTACCCCAGTGTTATACAGTGACATTTCCATCCCCACCAGTACTGCACCCCAGTGTTATACAGTGACAGACCCGTCCCCACCAGTACTGTACCCCAGTGTTATACAGTGACAGACCCATCCCCACCAGTACTGAACCCCAGTGTTATACAGTGACAGACCCATCCCGACCAGTACTGTGCCCCAGTGTTATACAGTGACAGACCCGTCCCCACCAGTACTGTACCCCAGTGTTATACAGTGACAGACCCATCCCCACCAGTACTATACCCCAGTGTTATACAGAGACAGACCCATCCCGACCAGTACTGTACCCCAGTATTATACATTGACAGATCCATCCCCACCAGTACTGCACCCCAGTGTTATACAGTGACAGACCCGTCCCCACAGTACTGTACCCCAGTGTTATACAGTGACAGACCCATCCCGACCAGTACTGAACCCCAGTGTTATACAGTGACAGACCCATCCCGACCAGTACTGTGCCCCAGTGTTATACAGCGACAGACCCGTCCCCACCAGTACTGTACCCCAGTGTTATACAGTGACAGGCCCGTCCCCACCAGTACTGTGCCCCAGTGTTATACAGTGACAGACCCGTCCCCACCAGTACTGTACCCCAGTGTTATACAGTGACAGACCCGTCCCCACCAGTACTGTACCCCAGTGTTATACAGTGACAGACCCGTCCCCACCGGTACAGTACCCCAGTGTTATACAGTGACAGACCCGTCCCCACCAGTACTGTACCCCAGTGTTATACAGTGACAGACCCGTCCCCACCAGTACTGTACCCCAGTGTTATACAGTGACAGACCCGTCCCCACCAGTACAGTACCCCAGTGTTATACAGTGACAGACCCGTCCCCACCAGTACTGTACCCCAGTGTTATACAGTGACAGACCCGTCCCCACCAGTACAGTACCCCAGTGTTATACAGTGACAGACCCGTCCCCACCAGTACTGTACCCCAGTGTTATACAGTGACAGACCCGTCCCCACCAGTACTGTACCCCAGTGTTATACAGTGACAGACCCGTCCCCACCAGTACTGTACCCCAGTGTTATACAGCGACAGACCCGTCCCCACCAGTACTGTACCCCAGTGTTATACAGTGACAGACCCGTCCCCACCAGGACTGTACCCCAGTGTTATACAGCGACAGGCCCATTCCCACCAGTACTGTACCCCAGTGTTATACAGCGACAGGCCCATTCCCACCAGTACTGTACCCCAGTGTTATACAGCGACTGATCCATCCCCACCAGTACTGCACCCCAGTGTTATACAGTGACAGACCCGTCCCCGCCAGTACTGTACCCCAGTGTTATACAGTGACAGACCCGTCCCCACCAGTACTGTACCCCAGTGTTATACAGTGACAGACCCGTCCCCACCAGTACTGTACCCCAGTGTTATACAGTGACAGACCCGTCCCCACCAGGACTGTACCCCAGTGTTATACAGCGACAGGCCCATTCCCACCAGTACTGTACCCCAGTGTTATACAGCGACTGATCCATCCCCACCAGTACTGCACCCCAGTGTTATACAGTGACAGACCCGTCCCCGCCAGTACTGTACCCCAGTGTTATACAGTGACAGACCCGTCCCCGCCAGTACTGTACCCCAGTGTTATACAGTGACAGACCCGTCCCCGCCAGTACTGTACTCCAGTGTTATACAGTGACAGACCCATCCCGACCAGTACTGTACCCCAGTGTTATACTGCGACAGACCCGTCCCCACCAGTACTGTACCCCAATGTTATACAGTGACAGACCCGTCCCCACCAGTACTGTACCCCAGTGTTATACAGCGACAGACCCGTCCCCACCAGTACTGTACCCCAGTGTTATACAGTGACAGACCCGTCCCCACCAGGACTGTACCCCAGTGTTATACAGTGACAGACCCGTCACCACCAGTACTGTACCCCAGTGTTACACAGTGACAGACCCATCCCGACCAGTACTGTACCCCAGTGTTATACAGCGACAGCCCCGTCCCCACCAGTACTGTACCCCAGTGTTATACAGTGACAGGCCCGTCCCCACCAGTACTGTGCCCAAGTGTTATACAGTGACAGACCCGTCCCCACCAGTACTGTACCCCAGTGTTATACAGTGACAGACCCGTCCCCACCAGTACTGTACCCCAGTGTTATACAGTGACAGACCCGTCCCCACCAGTACTGTACCCCAGTGTTATACAGTGACAGACCCGTCCCCACCAGTACTGTACTCCAGTGTTATACAGTGACAGGCCCGTCCCCACCAGTACTGTGCCCAAGTGTTATACAGTGACAGATCCGTCCCCACCGGTACAGTACCCCAGTGTTATACAGTGACAGACCCGTGCCCACCAGTACTGTACCCCATTGTTATACAGTGACAGACCCGTCCCCACCAGTACTGTACCCCTGTGTTATACAGTGACAGACCCGTCCCCACCGGTACAGTACACCAGAGTTGTACAGTGACTGATCCATCCCCACCAGTACTGCACCCCAGTGTTATACAGCGACAGACCCGTCCCCACCAGTACTGTACCCCAGTGTTATACAGCGACAGACCCGTCCCCACCAGTACTGTACCCCAGTGTTATACATCGACAGACCCGTCCCCACCAATACTGTACCCCAGTGTTATACAGCGACAGACCCGTCCCCACCAGTACTGTACCCCAGTGTTATACAGTGACAGACCCGTCCCCACCAGGACTGTACCCCAGTGTTATACAGCGACAGGCCCATTCCCACCAGTACTGTACCCCAGTGTTATACAGTGACAGATCCATCCCCACCAGTACTGCACCCCAGTGTTATACAGTGACAGACCCGTCCCCACCAGTACTGTACCCCAGTGTTATACAGTGACAGACCCATCCCGACCAGTACTGTGCCCCAGTGTTATACAGTGACAGACCCGTCCCCACCAGTACTGTACCCCAGTGTTACACAGTGACAGACCCGTCCCCACCAGTACTGTACCCCCAGTGTTATACAGTGACAGACCCGTCCCCACCAGTACTGTACCCCAGTGTTATACAGTGACAGACCCATCCCGACCAGTACTGTGCCCCAGTGTTATACAGTGACAGACCCGTCCCCACCAGTACTGTACCCCAGTGTTATACAGTGACAGACCCATCCCCACCAGTACTATACCCCAGTGTTATACAGAGACAGACCCATCCCGACCAGTACTGTACCCCAGTATTATACATTGACAGATCCATCCCCACCAGTACTGCACCCCAGTGTTATACAGTGACAGACCCGTCCCCACCAGTACTGTACCCCAGTGTTATACAGCGACAGCCCCGTCCCCACCAGTACTGTACCCCAGTGTTATACAGTGACAGGCCCGTCCCCACCAGTACTGTGCCCCAGTGTTATACAGTGACAGACCCGTCCCCACCAGTACTGTACCCCAGTGTTATACAGTGACAGACCCGTCCCCACCAGTACTGTACCCCAGTGTTATACAGTGACAGGCCCGTCCCCACCAGTACTGTGCCCCAGTGTTATACAGTGACAGACCCGTCCCCACCAGTACTGTACCCCAGTGTTATACAGTGACAGACCCGTCCCCACCAGTACTGTACCCCAGTGTTATACAGTGACAGACCCGTCCCCACCAGTACTGTACCCCAGTGTTATACAGTGACAGGCCCGTCCCCACCAGTACTGTGCCCCAGTGTTATACAGTGACAGACCCGTCCCCACCAATACTGTACCCCAGTGTTATACAGTGACAGAGCCGTCCCCACCAGTACTGTACCCCAGTGTTATACAGTGACAGACCCGTCCCCACCAGTACAGTACCCCAGTGTTATACAGTGACAGACCCGTCCCCACCAATACTGTACCCCAGTGTTATACAGTGACAGACCCGTCCCCACCAGTAATATACCCCAGTGTTATACAGTGACAGACCCGTCCCCACCAGTACTGTACCCCAGTGTTATACAGTGACAGACCCGTGCCCACCAGTACTGTACCCAGTGTTATACAGTGACAGACCCGTCCCCACCGGTACAGTACCCCAGTGTTATACAGTGACAGACCCGTCCCCACCAGTACTGTACCCCAGTGTTATACAGTGACAGGCCCGTCCCCACCAGTACTGTACCCCAGTGTTATAAAGTGACATACCCGTCCCCACCGGTACAGTACCCCGGTGTTATACAGTGACAGACCCGTCCCACCAGTACTGTACCCCAGTGGTATACAGTGACAGACCCGTCCCCACCAGTACTGTACCCCAGTGTTATACAGTGACAGACCCGTCCCCAACAGTACTGTACCCCAGTGTTATACAGTGACAGACCCGTCCCCACCAGCACTGTACCCACTGTTATACAGTGACAGACCCGTCCCCACCAGTGCTGTACCCCAGTGTTACACCGTGACAGACCCGTCCCCACCAGTACTGTACCCCAGTGTTATACAGCGACAGGCCCGACCCCACCAGTACTGTACCCCAGTGTTATACAGTGACAGACCCGTCCCCACCAGTACTGTACCCCAGTGTTAAACAGTGACAGACCTGTCCCCACCAGTACTGTACCCCAGTGTTATACAGTGACAGACTCGTCCCCACCAGTACTGTACCCCAGTGTTATACAGTGACAGATCCATCCCCACCAGTACTGCACCCCAGTGTTATACAGTGACAGACCCATCCCGACCAGAACTGTACCCCAGTGTTATACAGCGACAGACCCGTCCCCACCAGTACTGTACCCCAGTGTTATACAGCGACAGGCCCGTCCCCACCAGTACTGTGCCCCAGTGTTATACAGTGACAGACCCGTCCCCACCAGTACTGTACCCCAGTGTTATACAGTGACAGACCCGTCCCCACCAGTACTGTACCCCAGTGGTATACAGTGACAGGCCCGTCCCCACCAGTACTGTTCCCCAGTGTTATACAGTGACAGACCCGTCCCCACCGGTACAGTACCCCAGTGTTATACAGTGACAGACCCGTCCCCACCAGTACTGTACCCCAGAGTTATACAGTGACAGACCCCCTCCCCACCAGTACTGCACCCCAGTGTTATACAGGGACAGACCCATCCCCACCAGTACTGTACCCCAGTGTTATACAGTGACAGACCCGTCCCCACCAGTACTGTACCCCAGTGTTATACAGTGACAGACCCGTCCCCACCAGTACTGTACCCCAGTGTTGTACAGTGACAGACCCATCCCCACCAGTACTGTACCCCAGTGTTATACAGCGACAGACCCGTCCCCACCAGTACTGTACCCCAGTGTTATACAGTGACAGACCCGTCCCCACCAGTACTGTACCCCAGTGTTATACAGTGACAGACCCGTCCCCACCAGTACTGTATCCCAGTGTTATACAGGGACAGACCCATCCCCACCAGTACTGTACCCCAGTGTTATACAGTGACAGACCCGTCCCCACCAGTACTGTACCCCAGTGTTATATAGTGACAGACCCGTCCCCACCAGTACTGTACCCCAGTGTTATACAGTGACAGACCCATCCCCACCAGTACTGTACCCCAGTGTTATACAGTGACAGACCCATCCCCACCAGCACTGTACCCCAGTGTTATACAGTGACAGACCTGTCCCCACCAGTACTGTACCCCAATATTATAGTGACAGACCCGTCCCCACCAGCACTGTACCCCAGTGTTATACAGCGACAGACCGCTCCCCACCAGTACTGTACCCCAGTGTTATACAGTGACAGACCCGCCCGCACCAGTACTGCACCCCATTGTTATACAGTGACAGACCCCTCCCCACCAGTACTGCACCCCAGTGTTATACAGGGACAGACCCATCCCCACCAGTACTGTACCCCAGTGTTATACAGTGACAGACCTGTCCCCACCAGTACTGCACCCCAGTGTTATACAGTGACAGACCCGTCCCCACCAGTACTGCACCCCAGTGTTATACAGGGACAGACCCGTCCCCAACAGTACTGCACCCCAGTGTTATACAGTGACAGACCCGTCCCCACCAGTACTGTACCCCAGTGTTATACAGTGACAGGCCCGTCCCCACCAGTACTGTACCCCAGTGTTATACAGCGACAGACCCATACCCACCAGTACTGCACCCCAGTGTTATACAGTGTCAGACCCGTCTCCACCAGTACTGTACCCCAGTGTTATACAGTGACAGACCCATGCCCACCAGTACTGCACCCCAGTGTTAGACAGTGACAGACCCGTCCCCACCAGTACTGTACCCCAGTGTTATACAGTGTCAGACCCGTCTCCACCAGTACTGTACCCCAGTGTTATACAGTGACAGACCCGTCCCCACCAGTACTGTACCCCAGTGTTATATAGTGACAGACCCATCCCCACCAGTGCTGTACCCCAGTGTTAGACAGTGACAGGCCCGTCCCCACCAGTACTGTACCCCAGTGTTATACAGTGACAGACCCACCCCCACCAGTACTGTACCCCAGTGTTATACAGCGACAGACCCATACCCACCAGTACTGTACCCCAGAGTTATACAGTGACAGACCCGTCCCCACCAGTACTGTGCCCCAGTGTTATACAGTGACAGACCCGCCCCCACCAGTCCTGTACCCCAATGTTATGCAGTGACAGGCCAGTCCCCACCAGTGCTGTACCCCAGTGTTAGACAGTGACAGACCCGCCCCCACCAGTCCTGTACCCCAGTGTTATACAGTGACAGACCCGTCTCCACCAGTACTGTACCCCAGTGTTATACAGTGACTGACCCGTCCCCACCCGTACTGTACCCCAGTGTTATACAGTGACAGACCCGTCCCCACCAGTACTGTACCCCAGTGTTATACAGCGACAGACCCGTCCCCACCAGTACTGTACCCCAGTGTTATACAGTGACTGACCCGTCCCCACCCGTACTGTACCCCAGTGTTATACAGTGACAGACCCGTCCCCACCAGTACTGTACCCCAGTGTTATACAGCGACAGACCCGTCCCCACCAGTACTGTACCCCAGTGTTACACAGTGACAGACCCATCCCCACCAGTACTGTACCCCAGTGTTATACAGTGACAGACCCGTCCCCGCCAGTACTGTACCCCAGTGTTATACAGTGACAGACCCGTCCCCACCAGTACTGTACCCCAGTGTTATACAGTGACAGGCCCGTCCCCACCAGTACTGTACCCCAGTGTTACACAGTGACAGGCCCCTCCCACGTGTTCTCTTTTTCATGTGAATGGTGATTGAAATGTTCTAATTAGCATAATGTTTCACATTGCATCGGAATCAAACAACCTGAAATTGTTCACTTGCGTTGTCTGACGTCCCACAACATCGACAGACTGGCCTCACCAATGGGACTGAAATGAAGCAGCGTTTATTCCCCATTCCCAAACCACCCTGGAACTGTGTGGAACGTTCCAGGGACCCCGCCGTAGTCACATGCAGGCCAGACCGGGTAAGCACGGTTCCACCGCTAAAGGACATGACTGAACCATTGGGATTTTACCGCAATCGATGATAGTTGTCATGGTGATCATTTTGAGTTTTACCTCAAATTGCAGCCCCTGCCAAGGTGGGATTCGATCCCGTGTCCCCCGAGCATTAACCTGGATCACCAGTCCAGTGACAACACCAGCGCCCCTGCAATGGCCTCGCGAGCCAATCCATTTTACCGACCTGCTAAAAAGACAATAAAAATAACTGAAAACGGATGGACCTTCCGGCATCGACCCAGGCACCAGAAATCCAGTGTCCCCGACTTCCTTCCATCCTCCACACTAACAGCTGGCGTCTTGTGCCAACGTTGGCAGAGCTGTCCCACTGGACTGGCCAAGCAAGAGCCTGGCATTGTCCTGCTCATGGAACCATAACTTGCCAATGACGTCCCAGATACCACCATCACTCGCCCTGGGTATGTCCCGTGCCACTCGCAGGACTGGCCCAGCAGAGGTTACGGCACGGTGGTATACAGCGGGCAGGGGTTTCCCTGGGAGCTCGCAACATTGATGAAGTCTCGTGGCATCAGGGCAAACGGGGGCAAGGAAACCTCCTGCCCCACCACCTGGAGATTCCCCTCCAAGTCACTCACCATCCTGACTTGGAAATAGTCAAATTAAAAAAAAAAAAAATTTAATTTCATTTTCCAATTAAGGGCCAATCCACCTAACCTGCACATCTTTGGGTTGTGGAGGCGAAACCCACGCAGACACGGGGAGAATGTGCAAACTCCACACGGACAGTGACCCAGAGCCGGGATCGAACCTGGGACCTCGGCGCTGTGAGGCAGCAGTGCTAACCACTGCGCCACCGTGCTGCCCCGTGAATTGGAAATATATCGGCTGTCCCTTCACCGTCGCTGGGACAAAATCCTGGAACCTCACCAACAGCACTGTGGATGTACCTACACCACAGGGACTGCTGCGGCTGAGGAAGGCAGCTGACCACCATCTTCCCAGGACAATCAGTAATGGGCAATAAATGCTGGGCAGAGGCAGTGAGGCCCACATCCCAGCAATAAATCTGTCAAAACTGTGAATGTTGATGAAACCTGGGTTAAGGTGAAATCCCCCTCCCACTGCCCCTCCCCCTCCCACTGCCCCCCCACTGCCCCTCCCCTCCCACTGCCCCTCCCCTCCCACTGCCCCTCCCTCTCGCCTCCCCCTCCCACTGCCCCTCCCCCTCCCACTGCCCCTCCCCCTCCCACTGCCCCTCCCCCTCCCACTACCCCTCCCCCTCCCACTACCCCTCCCCCTCCCACTGCCCCTCCCCCCACTGCCCCCCTCCCACTGCCCCCTCCCACTGCCCCCTCCCACTGCCCCCTCCCACTGCCCCCTCCCACTGCCCCCTCCCACTGCCCCCCTCCCACTGCCCCGCCCCCTCCCACTGCCCCCTCCCACTGCCCCCCTCCCACTGCCCCCATCCCACTGCCCCTCCTCCCACTGCCCCCCCCTCCCACTGCCCCTCCCCCTCCCACTGCCCCTCCCCCTCCCACTGCCCATCCCCCTCCCACTGCCCCTCCCCCTCCCACTGCCCCTCCCCCTCCCACTGCCCCTCCCCCTCCCACTGCCCCTCCCCCTCCCACTGGCCCTCCCCCTCCCACTGGCCCTCCCCCTCCCACTGGCCCTCCCCCTCCCACTGGCCCTCCCCCTCCCACTGCCCCCCCTCTCCCTGCCCCCCTCCCCCTGCCCCCCTCCCACTACCCCCCTCCCACTACCCCCCTCCCACTGCTCCCCCTCTCCCTCCCACTGCCCCCCTCTCCCTCCCACTGCCCCCCTCTCCCTCCCACTGCCCCCCTCTCCCTCCCACTGACCCCTCTCCCTCCCACTGACCCCCTCTCCCTCCCACTGACCCCCTCTCCCTCCCACTGACCCCCTCTCCCTCCCACTGACCCCCTCTCCCTCCCACTGCCCCCCTCTCCCTCCCACTGCCCCCCTCTCCCTCCCACTGACCCCTCTCCCTCCCACTGACCCCCTCTCCCTCCCACTGCCCCCCTCTCCCTCCCACTGCCCCCCTCTCCCTCCCACTGCCCCCTCTCCCTCCCACTGCCCCCCTCTCCCTCCCACTGCCCCCCTCTCCCTCCCACTGCCCCCCTCTCCCTCCCACTGCCCCCCTCTCCCTCCCACTGCCCCCCTCTCCCTCCCACTGCCCCCCTCTCCCTCCCACTGCCCCCCTCTCCCTCCCACTGCCCCCCTCTCCCTCCCACTGCCCCCCTCTCCCTCCCACTGCCCCCCTCTCCCTCCCACTGCCCCCCTCTCCCTCCCACTGCCCCCCTCTCCCTCCCACTGCCCCCCTCTCCCTCCCACTGCCCCCCCTCTCCCTCCCACTGCCCCCCCTCTCCCTCCCACTGCCCCCCCTCCCTCCCACTGCCCCCCCCTCCCTCCCACTGCCCCCCCTCCCTCCCACTGCCCCCCCCCTCCCTCCCACTGCCCCCCCCTCCCTCCCACTGCCCCCCCCTCCCTCCCACTGCCCCCCCCTCCCTCCCACTGCCCCCCCCTCCCTCCCACTGCCCCCCTCTCCCTCCCACTGCCCCCCTCTCCCTCCCCCTCCCACTGCCCCCCTCCCACTGCCCCCCTCCCACTGCCCCCCTCCCACTGCCCCCCTCCCCCTCCCACTGCCCCCCTCCCCCTCCCACTGCCCCCCTCCCCCTCCCACTGCCCCCCTCCCCCTCCCACTGCCCCCCTCCCCCTCCCACTGCCCCCCTCCCCCTCCCACTGCCCCCTCCCACTGCCCCTCCCCCTCCCACTGCCCCTCCCCCTCCCACTGCCCCTCCCCCTCCCACTGCCCCTCCCCCTCCCACTGCCCCTCCCCCTCCCACTGCCCCTCCCCCTCCCACTGCCCCTCCCCCTCCCACTCCCCCTCCCCCTCCCACTGCCCCTCCCCCTCCCACTGCCCCTCCCCCTCCCACTGCCCCTCCCCCTCCCACTGCCCCTCCCACTGCCCCTCCCCCTCCCACTGCCCCTCCCCCTCCCACTGCCCCTCCCCCTCCCACTGCCCCTCCCCGTTCCACTGCCCCTCCCTTCCCACTGCCCCTCCCCTCCCACTGCCCCTCCCACTGCCCCGCCCCCTCCCACTGCCCCTCCCCTTCCCACTGCCCCTCCCCTTCCCACTGCCCCTCCCCTTCCCACTGCCCCTCCCCTTCCCACTGCCCCTCCCCTTCCCACTGCCCCTCCCCTCCCACTGGCCCTCCCCTCCCACTGGCCCTCCCCTCCCACTGGCCCTCCCCTCCCACTGCCCCTCCCCCTCCCACTGCCCCTCCCCCTCCCCCTGCCCCCTCCCCCTGCCCCCTCCCCCTGCCCCTCCCACTGCCCCCTCCCACTGCCCCCTCCCCCTCCCACTGCCCCCTCCCCCTGCCCCCCTCCCCCTGCCCCCCTCCCCTGCCCCCCTCCCACTGCCCCCTCCCACTGCCCCCTCCCACTGCCCCTTCCCCCTCCCACTGCCCCCTCCCCCTCACCCTGCCCCCCTCCCCCTGCCCCCCTCCCCCTGCCCCCCTCCCCCTGCCCCCCTCCCCCTGCCCCCCTCCCCCCTCCCCCTGCCCCCCTCCCACTGCCCCCCTCCCACTGCCCCCCTCCCACTGCCCCCCCCCCCCACTGCCCCCCCTCCCACTGCCCCCCCTCCCACTGCCCCCCCTCCCACTGCCCCCCCTCCCACTGCCCCCTCCCACTGCCCCCCCTCCCACTGCCCCCCCTCCCACTGCCCCCCCTCCCACTGCCCCCCCTCCCACTGCCCCCCCTCCCACTGCCCCCCCTCCCACTGCCCCCCCTCCCACTGCCCCCCCTCCCACTGCCCCCCCTCCCACTGCCCCCCTCCCCCTCCCACTGCCCCCCTCCCCCTCCCACTGCCCCCCTCCCCCTCCCACTGCCCCCCTCCCCCTCCCACTGCCCCCCTCCCCCTCCCACTGCCCCTCCCCCTCCCACTGCCCCTCCCCCTCCCACTGCCCCTCCCCCTCCCACTGCCCCTCCCCCTCCCACTGCCCCTCCCCCTCCCACTGCCCCTCCCCCTCCCACTGCCCCTCCCCCTCCCACTGCCCCTCCCCTCCCACTGCCCCTCCCCTCCCACTGCCCCTCCCCTCCCACTGCCCCTCCCCTCCCACTGCCCCTCCCCTCCCACTGCCCCTCCCCTCCCACTGCCCCTCCCCTCCCACCGCCCCTCCCCTTCCCACCGCCCCTCCCCTTCCCACCGCCCCTCCCCCTCCCACCGCCCCTCCCCCTCCCACTGCCCCTCCCCTTCCCACTGCCCCTCCCCTTCCCACTGCCCCTCCCCTTCCCACTGCACCTCCCCTTCCCACTGCCCCTCCCCTTCCCACTGCCCCTCCCCTTCCCACTGCCCCTCCCCTTCCCACTGCCCCTCCCCTTCCCACTGGCCCTCCCCTTCCCACTGGCCCTCCCCTTCCCACTGGCCCTCCCCTTCCCACTGCCCCTCCCCTTCCCACTGGCCCTCCCCTTCCCACTGGCCCTCCCCCTCCCACTGGACCTCCCCTCCCACTGCCCCTCCCCTCCCACTGCCCCCTCCCCCTGCCCCCTGCCCCCCTCCCCCTGCCCCCCTCCCCCTGCCCCCCTCCCCCTGCCCCCCTCCCCCTGCCCCCCTCCCCGCCCCCCTCCCACTACCCCCTCCCACTGCTCCCCCTCCCCTCCCACTGCCCCCCTCTCCCTCCCACTGCCCCTCTTTCCCTCCCACTGCTGCTCCCTTGCCCCTCCCCCTGCCCCCCTCCCCCTCCCACTGCCCCCTTCCCTCGCACGGCCCCCCTCCCACTGCCCCCCTCCCCTCCCACTGCCCCCCTCCCCTCCCACTGCCCCCCTCCCACTGCCCCCCTCCCACTGCCCCCCTCCCCCTCCCACTGCCCCCCTCCCACTGCCCCCCTCCCCCTGCCCCCTCCCCCCTCCCTCTCCCACTGCCCCCCTCCCACTCCCCCTCCCACTGCCCCCTCGCCCTGCCCCCTCCCCCTCCCACTGTCCCCTCCCCTGCCCCCTCCCACTGCCCCCTCCCCCTCCCACTGCCCCCTCCCCCTCCCACTGCCCCCTCCCCCTCCCACTGCCCCCTCCCCCTCCCACTGCCCCCTCCCCCTCCCACTGCCCCCTCCCCCTCCCTCTGCCCCCTCCCCCTCCCACTGCCCCCTCCCCCTGCCCCCTCCCCCTCCCACTGCCCCCTCCCCCTCCCACTGCCCCCTCCCCCTCCCACTGCTCCCCTCCCCCTCCCACTGCCCCCCTCCCCCTCCCACTGCCCCCTCCCCCTCCCACTGCCCCCTCCCCCTCCCACTGCCCCCCTCCCCCTCCCACTGCCCCCTCCCCCTCCCACTGCCCCCCTCCCCCTCCCACTGCCCCCCTCCCCCTCCACTGCCCCCCTCCCCCTCCACTGCCCCCCTCCCCCTCCCACTGCCCCCTCCCACTGCCCCCTCCCCCTCCCACTGCCCCCTCCCCCTCCCACTGCCCCCTCCCCCTCCCACTGCCCCCTCCCCCTCCCACTGCCCCCTCCCCCTCCCACTGCCCCCTCCCCCTTCCACTGCCCCCTCCCCCTTCCACTGCCCCCTCCCCCTCCCACTGCCCCCTCCCCCTCCCACTGCCCCTTCCCCTTCCTACTGCCCCTCCCCCTCTCACTGCCCCACCCCCTGCCCCCCTCCCACTGCCCCCCTGCCCCCCTCCTCCTCCCACTGCCCCCTCCCCCTCCCACTGCCCCTCCCCCTCCCACCTCCCCCTCCCACTGCCCCCTCCCACTGCCCCCTCCCCCTCCCACTGCCCCCTCCCCCTCCCACTGCCCCCTCCCCCTCCCACTGCCCCCTCCCCCTCCCACTGCCCCCTCCCCCTGCCCCCTCCCACTGCCCCCTCCCCCTCCCACTGCCCCCTCCCCCTCCCACTGCCCCCCTCCCCCTCCCACTGCCCCCTCTCCCTCCCACTGCCCCCTCCCCCTTCCACTGCCCCCTCCCCCTTCCACTGCCCCCTCCCCCTCCCACTGCCCCTCCCCCTCCCACTGCCCCCCCTCCCACTGCCCCCCCTCCCACTGCCCCCCTCCCACTGCCCCCACTGCCCCCCTCCCCCTCCCACTGCCCCCCTCCCCCTCCCACTGCCCCTCCCCCTCCCACTGCCCCTCCCCCTCCCACTGCCCCTCCCCCTCCCACTGCCCCTCCCCCTCCCACTGCCCCTCCCCTCCCACTGCCCCTCCCCTCCCACTGCCCCTCCCCTCCCACTGCCCCTCCCCTCCCACTGCCCCTCCCCTCCCACCGCCCCTCCCCTTCCCACCGCCCCTCCCCTTCCCACCGCCCCTCCCCCTCCCACTGCCCCTCCCCTCCCACTGCCCCTCCCCCTCCCACTGCCCCTCCCCTTCCCACTGCCCCTCCCCTTCCCACTGCCCCTCCCCTTCCCACTGCCCCTCCCCTTCCCACTGCCCCTCCCCTTCCCACTGCCCCTCCCCTTCCCACTGCCCCTCCCCTTCCCACTGCCCCTCCCCTTCCCACTGCCCCTCCCCTTCCCACTGCCCCTCCCCTTCCCACTGCCCCTCCCCTTCCCACTGCCCCTCCCCTTCCCACTGCCCCTCCCCTTCCCACTGCCCCTCCCCTTCCCACTGCCCCTCCCCTTCCCACTGCCCCTCCCCTTCCCACTGGCCCTCCCCTTCCCACTGGCCCTCCCCTTCCCACTGGCCCTCCCCTTCCCACTGGCCCTCCCCCTCCCACTGGACCTCCCCTCCCACTGCCCCTCCCCTCCCACTGCCCCCTCCCCCTGCCCCCTGCCCCCCTCCCCCTGCCCCCCTCCCCCTGCCCCCCTCCCCCTGCCCCCCTCCCCCTGCCCCCCTCCCCGCCCCCCTCCCACTACCCCCTCCCACTGCTCCCCCTCCCCTCCCACTGCCCCCCTCTCCCTCCCACTGCCCCCCTCTCCCTCCCACTGCCCCTCTTTCCCTCCCACTGCTGCTCCCTTGCCCCTCCCCCTGCCCCCCTCCCCCTCCCACTGCCCCCTTCCCTCGCACGGCCCCCCTCCCACTGCCCCCCTCCCCTCCCACTGCCCCCCTCCCCTCCCACTGCCCCCCTCCCACTGCCCCCCTCCCACTGCCCCCTCCCCCTCCCACTGCCCCCCTCCCACTGCCCCCCTCCCCCTGCCCCCTCCCCCCTCCCTCTCCCACTGCCCCCCTCCCACTCCCCCTCCCACTGCCCCCTCGCCCTGCCCCCTCCCCCTCCCACTGTCCCCTCCCCTGCCCCCTCCCACTGCCCCCTCCCCCTCCCACTGCCCCCTCCCCCTCCCACTGCCCCCTCCCCCTCCCACTGCCCCCTCCCCCTCCCACTGCCCCCTCCCCCTCCCACTGCCCCCTCCCCCTCCCACTGCCCCCTCCCCCTCCCACTGCCCCCTCCCCCTGCCCCCTCCCCCTCCCACTGCCCCCTCCCCCTCCCACTGCCCCCTCCCCCTCCCACTGCCCCCCTCCCCCTCCCACTGCCCCCCTCCCCCTCCCACTGCCCCCTCCCCCTCCCACTGCCCCCCTCCCCCTCCCACTGCCCCCCTCCCACTGCCCCCCTCCCCCTCCACTGCCCCCCTCCCCCTCCACTGCCCCCCTCCCCCTCCCACTGCCCCCTCCCACTGCCCCCTCCCCCTCCCACTGCCCCCTCCCCCTCCCACTGCCCCCTCCCCCTCCCACTGCCCCCTCCCCCTCCCACTGCCCCCTCCCCCTCCCACTGCCCCCTCCCCCTTCCACTGCCCCCTCCCCCTTCCACTGCCCCCTCCCCCTCCCACTGCCCCCTCCCCCTCCCACTGCCCCTTCCCCTTCCTACTGCCCCTCCCCCTCTCACTGCCCCACCCCCTGCCCCCCTCCCACTGCCCCCCTGCCCCCCTCCTCCTCCCACTGCCCCCTCCCCCTCCCACTGCCCCCTCCCCCTCCCACCTCCCCCTCCCACTGCCCCCTCCCCCTCCCACTGCCCCCTCCCCCTCCCCCTCCCCCTCCCACTGCCCCCTCCCCCTCCCACTGCCCCCTCCCCCCTCCCACTGCTCCCACTCCCCTCCCATTGCCCCCCTCTCCCTCCCCCTGCCCCTCCCCCTGCCCCCCCCTCACTGCCCCGCCCCTGCCCCCTGCCCCTCCCCCTCTCACTGCCCCGCCCCCTGCCCCCCTCCCCCTCCCACTGACCCTTTACGCCCCCTACAGCCCCGTGACCCCATGCTCTGCCTTTATCTTTCAGCTGATGTCCCCGGGGAGCAGGAGCTGGTCCAGGAGACGCTGGCCACCATGCTGATGGATCTCAAACACATTGTTGGCCTCTACCCCTCGCTGAACCCCAACGTGGCGAATATGGTGCCCGGTAAGGAATCCCCTTTGCTGCGAGGCAGAGAGCCCAACACGTGGGGCTGGCGTGAGAGCTGCGGTCAGCCCCGGGGGACAGTCCTCACCCCCGTGGGTGGTGACGACTCTGGGCGGAGGGCTGTTGGGGGGGGGGGGGGGGGTTGTGGGGCGGTGGGGATGAGGGGGGGGGGGGGGGATGGAAAGCTATTCATTGGCACCTCGTCTGTCGATGTTATATCTCCAGCATCATTTGTTTGGCATTAGAGTTGCCTCGAGGTCAGACGGCCCTAAGTTCACCTCCCCCCCCCCCCCCCCCCATCATCCCCTCCCCCATCCTGCTCCTGGTTGGAGAGGGGGGGGGGGGACGGTGAAGGGCGGCAACTAGGCAGGGGGAATTTTGAGTGGGGGCGGGGGGTGTTCCTGGTGCAGGGGCCTGGGTGAATCCTTACTTCAGAGCCGAACTCCCAGCTTTTCATTGACGAGGCGACGCACGATGGGTGAGTATTGAGGAAGAAAAGACTTGCATTCGCCTAGCGCCTCGGTGTAACTTCAACCAGCTTGAATTGGCTTTGGAACGCCCTTTGGGCGACGCATTGACGCGGTGGTCGCCGCTGCTGCCTCACCGCGCCAGGAATCCGGGTTCACTTCCGGCCTCGGGTGACTCTGCGCGGAATCTGCACGTTCTCCCCGCGTCTGCGCGGGTTTCTTCCGGGCCCCCCCCCCCCCCGCGGTTTCCTCCCACAGTTCAGGTGAGGTGGACTGCCCCCTAGTGGGACTACGGGGATAGGGCAGGGCGGGGGAGTGGGCCTAGGTAGGGTGCTCTTTCAGAGGGTCGGCGCAGACTCGATGGGCCGAATGGCCTCCTTCTGCACTGTGGGAATTCTCTGGCTATATTGTTACGAAGACAACCAGCTTCCTCGCTCAGCAGGATACCAGCTGGGAAGAGCGGAGATGGTTCAGTCTCTCGGATAAAGAAAGATCGGAGAGTGTACGATGGGTTAATGAATTCACTCCTTGTGACTCGCCGAAAGTGACTTCACCGTGTCCTTTCTATAAATGGTAAATTGCCAGGAAATGCTTCTGTCTGTTCAGCACAGCCTTCCTCTCTGTCTCTGTCTCTCGCTCTTCCTGTCAAAGCCAATTCAGCAAACCCACACTTGATCTGGGTACAGTTTCCAAAAAAAAACCCCAAACCGATCGTGTTCAGGATGTGGGCGTGGCTAGCTCTCTGTCCTCCCCGAGGCAGGCCTGGGGAGATGATGCCCTGCCGGGTCCATACCCACAGGCATGCTGCCAGTCAGCCACACTCAGTCAGGCCCCACTCATTACAACACCGTGGCCAGGCCATTCTGCCCATCGTGTTGGCGCCGCCTCTCTGTGGAGCAATCCAAACAGTCTGGAGTCACATACTGACCAGGCCAGGAAAACCCAAGCAGAGTTCCTTCCCCAAAAGAGCGTGCGTGACGCAGTTGGGTTTGCGCAACGAGCTTGTTTTTGTTTTTGGTTTTTTTTTTGTCTGGGTGTTGCTTTTAATCCGTGTTCAAAGTCTCAACGTGCCGTAGTGGGGTTTGAAGCTGCGTTCTTGCGATTGTTAACTGCTGCGCCCACCTGGGTCGGGGAATTTATTGGGGGGGAGTAAGGCACTGGTGGGTTAAGTCTTGGGGGTGGTTCAGCTGAATTTGGGCCTTCCGTCATCTGGAGACGTTGGAATCCTTCTCAGCCCCCCTGCAATACTCAGCAAGGACCTCGGGGGGGATCACCGGGAGCTGGATACTCCGCTTTGGAGACTATCGGGGCGATTCGCCAATATGGAGCCCAAGTGCTCGCGCCGTGGTGAACCGGGCCCTGGTATGACCGATTGTGGCCCCCTCAGGGGGCCGGCACGGCGCTGGAGCGGTGCACGGCGCTCCAGCCTCCTCGCCGCGCCAACCTGCGCATGCGCGGGGGGCATCTTCAGCGTGCCGGCCCCGACTCAACATGGCGTCGGTGTTCAGGGGCCGGACGGCCAGAAAGTAGGCCCGGGGGGGGGGGCGCGCCGGTCGGTGGGCCCCGATCGTGGGCCAGACCCCATCGGAGGCCTCCCCCCAGGTGAAGGAGCCCCCTCCTCCCCCACCCCCCAACCTACCTACCCCTCCCCCACAGGCCAACCCCCCCCCCCCCCACACAGGCCGCCCCGACCCGACCGTTCGCCCAGAGTTCCCGCCGGCAGCGACCAGGGGTGAACGGCGCCAGCGGGCCTCTGTCGTATCGACGCGGCCGCTCGCCCCATCCGGGCCGGGGAATCGCGCGCCGGGGCGCCGTGGCGCGGTTGCGGCGATTCTCCGGCCCGGCTCGGGGCTCGGAGAATCGCCCCCTGTGTCCCTACGCCGGCGTGGAAACAGGTTTTTTACGCCAGGAAAACTGGCGTCAAAAGGCCACAGCTTCCCCCATTTTTCAGAGGGCTCGCAGCTCGAACTGCCGATGTGGCCCCCAGCACTTCCGGGTCGGAGGCCGCGCATGAGTCCATGGTGGACTCAGCCCGTGGACCTGGACCGGCAAAGTAGTGCCCCGCATCAGCCGCTCGCGCGCCCCGGACCGCCCGCTCACATTGCCCCCAGCCCCGAACGTACCCCCCCCCCACCCCGCGCGATGGGCCGAAGTCCCGCTGCTGGAATGCCTGTCCCGCCAGCGTGGATTAAACCCACCTCTCTTACTGGCGGGACAAGGCGGCGTGGACGGGCTCCGGGGTCCTGGGGGGGGGGGGGCGTGGGGCCATCTGGCCCCGGGGGGTGCCCCCACGGTGGCCTGGCCCGCGATCGGGGCCCACCGATCCGCGGGCGGGCCTGTGCCGTGGGGGCACTCTTTTTCTTCCGCCTTCGCCATGGTCTTCACTCTGGCGGAGGCGGAAGAGACCCCCTCCCCTGCGCATGCGCGGGGATGCCGTGAGCGGCGTGCGTCGCCCGGCGAAGACCTTTCGGCGCCGGCTGACGTGGCGCCAAAGGCCTTTCCCGCCGGCCGGCGGAGCGGAAACCACTCCCGCGCGGGCCTAGCCCCTCAAGGTGAGGGCTTGGCCCCTAAAGGTGCGGAGACCTCCGGACCTTTGGGGCGGCCCGACGCCGGAGTGGTTCCCGCCACTCCATCCCGCCGGGACCCCGCGCCCCGCCGGGTAGGGGAGAATCCCGCCCATGGTGTGTCATACTTCCTGGGGAAGTTCATCCCAACCTCGCCTCCCATACCACAGCTCTCCAGAACCTGGTCAGGAAGACAACAGACTTCCAATGGCTTCCCGCCCACGAGCGCGAATGGGAGGAGCTTAAGACCAAGTTTACCACGGCCCCGGTATTGGCATTTTTTCATCCCCACGAAGGAAACAAAAATTTCAACGGATGCCAGCCAATCCGGCATTGGGGCGGTGCTCCTGCAACGCGATGAGGCCTCATCATGGGCCCCCGTTGCATATGCGTCACGTGCCATGTTCCCCACGGAACAGCGCTATGCGATGATCGAAAAGGAATGCCTGGGCCTGTTGACTGGGGTCGACAAATTTCATGATTACGTGTACGGCCTCCCCCAATTCACTGTCGAGACCGACCATCGCCCGCTGGTCAACATTATACAAAAAGACTTGAATGATATGACCCCTCGCCTCCAGCGCATTCTGCTTGAACTCCGGCGGTACGATTTCCAGCTCCTATACACCCCGGGCAAGGACCTGATCATAGCCGACGCTCTGTCGAGGGCAGTCAACACCCCGTGTGACCCAGAGGGGTTTGCCTGCCAGGTCGACGCCCATGTGGCCTTCACGGCCTCCAATCTGCCTGCCACGGATGAACGCCTTATCCACATTCGCCGTGAGACTGCGGCTGACCCCCTACTACAGCGTGTCATGCGCCACATAGCGGACGGGTGGCTTAAGGGCCAATGCCCGCAGTTCTACAATATTTGAGACGATCTGGCAGTAGTCGATGGTGTCCTCCTGAAGCTGGACCGCATCGTCATCCCGCACAGCATGCACCAGCTCGTTTTGGAACAGCTACACGTGGGCCATCTTGGCGTAGAGAAGTGCCGACGGAGGGCCCGAGAGGCTGTGTACTGGCCCGGCATCAATGAGGACATCGCCAACACAGTGCTCAACTGCCCCAACTGTCAGCGGTTCCAGCCGGCACAATCACGTGAGACCCTACAGCCCCAGGAGTTGGTCACGTCCCCTTGGTCTAAGGTAGGCGTTGACCTGTTCCATGCGCTCGGCAGGGACTATGTTCTGATTGTAGACTATTTTTCGAACTACCGGGAGGTCGTACGCCTGCACGACATCACATCATCGGCGGTCATCCGTGCCTGCAAGGAGATCTTTGCTCGTCACGGCATCCCACTCACTGTGATGTCGGACAATGGCCCCTGCTTCGCGAGCCTGGAATGGTCCAACTTCGCCAGCAGGTACAACTTGTGCATGTGACATCCAGTCCCCTGCACCCCCAATCCAATGGCAATGTGGAAAAGGGCGCCCACATCGTCAAACGGCTCCTCTGCAAGGCTGCCGATGCAGGATCCGACTTCTGCCTCGCCTTGCTGGCCTATCGTTCGGCCCCACTGTCCACGGGCCTGTCGCCAGCCCAGCTGCTCATGGGTCGCACCCTCAGGACCACGGTGCCGTCCATTCACGTCCCAGACCTCGACCACGTCCTTCAGTGGATGCAACAGTCTCGTGCACAACACAAGGTGGCGCATGACGCTCGGGCGACTGATCTCCCTGCTCTGGCGCCGGATGACAACGTCCGCATCCATCTTCCGGAGGGTGGCTGGTCTGCAACTGCTGTGGTTCTTCAGCAGGTGTCTCCCCGCTCGTTCCTGGTTTGTCTGCCAGATGGTTCCATTCGCCTCCGCAGTCGGCGTGCCCTTCGTCTCGATCCATGCTCGTTACGTGATCCTCCACCGGTGCCACGCCCTCCTGTTGTCCCCAACCTGGACTATGTGGAGATTCCGAATACTCTGCATCCTCCTCACTCTGCCGTGGCCCAGCCCGTTCCTCAGCCGGTGGCTCCTGACCCACCCTTGAGGCGGTCAACCAGAATTCGTCGCCCACCTCAGAGACTTGACTTATGAGTTTTACGATGTTGGACTCTTTGATCTGTTCTGTTATCCTGTTTCATCATTCCAGTAGTTTGTATATAATGTTCATTTCGTTGTTGGTGTGACACCCTATTTCTCTGCGCCAGGCACCTTCCCGTGTAAATAGGTTAGCCTCATGTACATAGTCATGTAAATAACACGCACACACATAGTCAGGTACATTCACTACACGATATTTATTGTCACGCAGGCACATGTTCTTTATATAAAAGGGGGGGAATGCCATAATATACACACACACTGATGAACATGCAGTGGGACCAATCAGCATACACAACACCGCAGCCAATCACCAGTGAGAGCACACGCACTATCAAGACACGGGACAGGAGAGTTCCCGCTCATTCGAGTAGCAGCCAGCTCGGAGCACAGAGCTCACAGCCTGCCACACAGACATTCACCATGTGCTGAGTGCATCACCTGGTTAGGACTAGGCAAGGGTCAACAGTTAAAGCTGGTATTGCATTTACCCACAGTTCAAGTATGTTAATGTAGTTAACCTTATAATAAAATAGAGTTGCACCACTTCCAGTGTTGGTGACCTGTTTGTGATCCAGAACACCCAACACATCATGGTGGTCAAGAAGGCATGTGGGATTCATGACTTTATTAGCTGAGGAATAGAATATAAGAGCAGGGGGGTTATGTTGGAGCTGCACAAAACACTCATTGGGCCACAGCTGGAGTACTGTGTGCAGTTTTGGTCGCCACACTATAGGAAGGATGTGATTGGACTAGAGAGGATGCAGAGGGGATTTACCAGGATGTTGCCTGGGCCGGAGCCTTCCAGCTATGGAGAGAGGCTGGTTAGGCTGGGGTTGTGTAACTTATAGAAGAGAAGGCAGCGGTCTACCTCATCGAGGTCGAAAATCATGAGGGACATGGATTGGATAAAAAGGAAGAAACTTTAGTGGGGGATCAATAACCAGGGGGCATGGATATAAGGTCGGGGGCAGCAGATTTGGAGGGGATTTGAGGAAAACGGTTTCGCCCAGAGAGTGCTGGGAATCTGGAACTCGCTGCCTGAACGGGTGGTGGAGGCCGGAACCCTCACAACAGTTCAGAAGTATTTTGATGAACGCTTGAAAAGTCCAAAGCAGACAAGGCTACAGGCCAAGTGTTGGAAAATGGGATTAGAACGGATCGGTGCCTGATGGCCGGGACAGACACGATGGGCCGAAGGGCTTCTTTTTCTGCTGTCAAGCTGTTGTCTGTCTGATTCCTCACCCCCCCCCCCACCACTCCCCCACTCCTGTCCACCGATGACTCTGCTGAACATTACACTGCAGACTTCCCCCAGCTTAGAATCCTAGGAATTACACCATGTACTAACATCTTCAATGCGGCAAGAGGAAGGGGGGGGGGGGGAGAAGAGGGTGACTTTTCGACCCAGCCCCACACACACCCACATCTCGCAACCTTTTAAAGTTATTTCATGGGCGATGTGCCATCAATGAACACGAGACGAGCAGTGAACGTAACTGAGGCTTTAATAAACTAAACAGAAAGCCTCCTGGCCTCGGATCCCGAACTGGGGCAGGGCCAGAGGGCAGCCACCTTTATACCGAGCCCGAGGGGAGGCGGAGCCAGCAGGCAGTGGTTTACCACAATACATATAATACAGGGGCAGTTTACCACAACACACAGATTATATACTACAGTGGTTCGGAGCCAGCAGGGACAAGCCCAGGCATGTAACAATACAACAGTACAATAGTGGTTTACCACAATGGGAGACCCCCCCCCCCTCCCCTCGCCCCACTGTATTGGGGATCAAAATCTCTTGGGGCAGCTAGAAAGCTTTGCCTAAACACCCGTGAAATGAAATGAAAATCGCTTATTGTCACAAGTAGGCTTCAAATGAAGTTACTGTGAAAACTGAACAAGTGAAGGAGGGAGGGGGAAATATTTATTCCCCTCCATTGCTCCCCCCCCCCCCCCCCATCATCATCATCTCCCACCTCCATTCACCTGCCTACGATCAGGATCCGTCTTCTCCACCTCTGACATTTTGTGATGAATTAATGGGAGGGTTCAAAAAGCATTAATTAAACAAAATCCCCCCCCCCCCCCCCGTATGTGCGTGGGTTTCCTCCGGGTGCTCCTCCCACAGTCCAAACGATGTGCAGCTCAGATGGCCATGCTGAATTTCCCCATATTGTCTGAAGTGCACAGATTAGGTGGGGTTACAGGGATAGGGCAGGGGAGTGGGCCTACGTAGGGTGCTCTTTCAGAGGGTTGTTGCCGACTCGATGGGCCGAATGGCCTCCTTCTGCACCGCAGTGATTCTATGAAGAGGAACCTACATTTATGTTGCACTGTTGAACATGGTATAATAGTCCAAGGCACTATAGGAGCATTGATACTGAGCCTCATAAGGAGATAATGGGTGAAATTCTCCCGGTATCGGCGCGATGTCCGCCGACGGTGCCAAAAACGGCGCAAATCAGTCGGGCATCGCGCCGCCCCAAAGGTGCGGAATCCTTCGCATCTTGGGGGGCCGAGCCCTAACCTTGAGGGGCTAGGCCCACGCCGGACGAATTTCCGCCCCGCCAGCTGGTGGAAAAGGCCTTTGTTGCCCCGCCAGCTGGCGCGGAAATGACATCTCCGGGCGGCGCATGCGCGGGAGCGCCAGCGGCCGCTCACGGCATTCCCGCGCATGCGCAGTGGAGGGAGTCTCTTCCGCCTCCGCCATGGTGGAGACCGTGGCGAAGGCGGAAGGAAAAGAGCGCCCCCATGGCACAGGCCCGCCCGCGGATCGGTGGGCCCCGATCGCGGGCCAGGCCACCGTGGGGGCACCCCCCCCCCCGGGGCCAGATCGCCCCGCACCCCCCCCCCCCCCCCCAGGACCCCGGAGCCCGCCCGCACCGCCTTGTCCCACCGGTAAGTTCGGTGGATTAATCCACGCCGGCGGGACAGGCATTTTAGCAGCGGGACTTCGGCCCATCTGGCCGCCAACCGGCGCGGCGCGATTCCCGCCCCCGCTGAATCTCCGGTGCTGGAGAATTCGGCAACCGGCGGGGGCGGGGTTCACGCCAGCCCCCGGCGATTCTCCGACCCGGCGGGGGGTCAGAGAATCTCGCCCAATACGTTTATATCCTATTGTATACGTTCCTATATTGGGACAGGTTAGCTGAGCTTAGAAGGAGGGATTTTGTGGAGGGAGGTGGAGAGACCTGAAGGGGGGAAATTCCGGAGCTTCGGATCCAGGCGGCTGTACACATGTACAGGGACTTTAATGACAGGAGTGTTCAATGAGCAAAGCCTCACAGGCGGTCGCAAGGAGGAAGTGCAGCGTCGTTGCAGATTTGCTGATGTCACAGAGCCCGAGGGGACGGCGGGGGGGGGGGTGGGGGTGGCAAGCTGCCCTGCGGTAGCCAGGCTGTGTGCGAGTGGCTGGGTGTGCGTCACGTGCCGGTGTGGCCCAGGCAAGGCCAGTCGTTTGCAGCTGGACACCCCAAACCCCTCCCTCCCTTCCCCCTCCCTCACCGGCGGCGGAGGAACTGAAGCGCTAATTAACCGGGGCCTGTGAGGCCCCCACCCCCCCACCCACCCCTCCTCCAACTTCACTTTCTGTTTGACACGGTCCCCGATGTGGAGAGCAGAGACGCGGAGGGCGGGAATGCTGCCGTGAGCGACTGGCGAGTGAGGCTTTGGGACCCCGCCTTGACGGGGAAACATGGAAGACGCGGAGGAGAACGGTATGTAAGAGCAACTCCCCTTGGCGGAGCACAGTAACTCGGTCCTTTTGAGATGAAGACTTTCCGTGCGGGGCACAATCTGAAGCAACGGCAGTCAGTTAGAGGAGCTTTTTGTTTTCAGGCAGTGGTGCTCGCCTCCATTTAGGCCGACCACATCCTCTGACATTTGCGTGTCGCTGGAAGATGTGCGCGAGTGCCCGGGCCTCCCAAACAGATGGGTGCTTGTGGCAAGCACGGTTTTATGTTTCTATTTGTCATTGTCCAATCTCTAAAATCTCACTTCAACAGGTTCACAAATAGGGTTTTTTTCCAGGCGTCCTTGCTGTAGTCCCCCTGAATTTGAGGGGATTGCGGATTTGGTGAGGGGGGGGGGAGGGGGGGGGGGGGGGGGGGGGGCTTGGGAAAGTTTAGGGTTGCCAACTCTGGCGAAATGTATTCCTGGACATTTCATCACATGACCTGCCCTCCAAGCTCAGCCATTCGTCGTCCCACATGTCCATCCTCGTTGGAGCGCTGGCTCCCGACATCAACTGGACAACAAAAAAGACTCATTGTCCGAGCGGATGGGACTTGACTGACAGCCAAACAGCTGTTCCCATCCCCCCCCCCCCCCCACCCCCGCCCCACCACCACCACCGCCCCCCCCACTTTTCAATATTTTTATATCTCTGAAAAAGAATGTTCAGACAAAATGGCGGAAAACCCAAGTATTTTTCGGGCCCGACTCGGCGGACTGAAGCTAAAGTCCACCGAACGGCATGTTTAGCGGGGTGGCAGTAGCGGGGTAGTATTGCCTGCGTGGCACGGCCACCCTGCCCCTGCCGCGACCACCCGCGTCTCCCAAAGGCCGATGAGCCCCCCTCTACCCAGGTGCCGTTACGACAGGCCCACGTCTGTGTGGCGAGGCCTCCCAGGCACTACCGGTTTGAGTCCTGGGCGCCGGGTTGAATCTGATCGGCCTGGCGCGGACCCCGATTTGGGGCAAGTGCGTGATTCACGCACCGCGCCGGGATCCGCTGAATCGCGCCCTGGGGAGTTGTCAACCTTAGGAAGTGGAGGGGGGGGAAGGGGGAGGGGGGGGGGTGGCGGTGGTGGGAGACCAGGGGCTGTGGGAAAGAGGTCCGGTGATTGGCAGGGAAGGGACTGGAGTTGATTGGAGAGGAGAGGTCAGGGAAGGGCATCCCATCAATCTGCTGACTAAGTATGTTTCATTCTCTGACTCTTTAAGCCACCAGTTTCAATTTGCTGGTCGCCAAATCCTTGCATGGATTTCCCCCTCCCCTTTATTATTGTGGTTTTCTTCTCCTCTATGGTCGAGTCCCACCCTCCGCTTTGCCCAACCACAATGGGCCTTGGGTTGAAGCTTGCGACAATGTGTAGGCGAAGAACTGCCGATGGGAGCTGGGCCCTTCTGGACCTACCTGAGGCAGCGTGGGAGCCAATGAAATACTTTTGAGATGAAGTCCCTGTGTCACGTAGACTGGTTCTGACACATATTGTAGAGATTAATGACTAATTCTTCTGTTTTTGGGGTGTTAATTGAGGGTTATATTTGGGCCAGGACACTGGGTGGAGCTTTCTTTATTTCTATACACAGTCCTTGAATCCTTGTAGTGCACAAGGAGGCCATTCAGCCCATCGGGTCTGCACCAATCCATGTCCCACCCTATCACTGCAACCCCATAAGCTAAACTTCACATCCCTGGACACCTAAGGGGCAATTTAGCGTGGCCATTCCACCTAACCTACATCTTTGGACTGTGGGGGCAGTACGGTGGCGCAGTGGGTTAGCCCTGCCGCCTCACGGCGCCGAGGTCCCAGGTTCGATCCCGGCTCTGGGTCACTGTCCGTGTGGAGTTTGCACATTCTCCCCGTGTTTGCGTGGTTTCGCCCCCACAACCCAAAGATGTGCAGGGTAGGTGGATTGGCCGCGCTAAATTGCCCCTTAATTGGAAAAAACTAATTGGGTACCCTAAATTTATAATAAAAAATAAAAAATCTTTGGTCTGTGGGAGGAAACGGAGCACTTGGAGACACGGGAGAATGTGCAAGCTCCACATTACCAGTCACCCGAGGCCGGAATTGAACCGAGATCCTGGTGCTGTGAGGCTGCAGTGCTAACCACCGTGCCAGTTCGGGGGATCTTTCACATTGACATCAGAGAGCAGTTTATTACCTCACCTCCGACAGTGCGGCAGTCAGCACGCCACTGGGAACATCAGCGTGGATTCTATGCTCAAGTTTATGGAGTGTCATCTGACCTCACAACCAGTGGGAGACAAGTGCTGCACTCTAGACAAAATAAGCGACTGTAGATACTGAAATTAGGTCATTCCATGTTTACCCTTTAGAGTCATTGTGGCTTGCTAACATGATGTCACTTCCTCCACCCTCCTTTCTGCAATTCACTGCCTCAGCCTTTGTTAGTCTCACTGGGCCCACCTCACAGTGGCAGTCCTTCCAGAATGCTACATCGTACCAACTCTGCCCTCTTTGCACATTCCCTACCTGCTTCGCTCCACCCTGGGGGGCCATGCCTCCAGCCGCCTTGGCCGTAAGCTCTGACATTCTCTTCAGCCCCTCAACCCACCTCCACCACCTTTAAGACATTCCTTCAAATCCACCTCTTCGACCAAACGTTTGGTCTGCCGGCCTGGCCTTAGGCCTGTGAAGTGTCGCTGGGAGACCTCACTCGGGTCGTTGAAGACGGAGGAAAGGACTTCACCCGAGGCGGCGCGGTGGTCAGCACTGCTGCCTCACAGCACCAGGGACCCGGGTTCGATTCCGACCACCTACCCCGTGTGTGCGTGGGTTTCCTCCGGGCGCTCCGGTTTTCTCCCACAGTCCAAAGATGTGCAGGTTAGGTGGATTGACCGCGCTGAATTGCCCCTTAGTGTCCAATGATCTGTAGGTTAGGTTGAGGGATTATGGGGATAGGGTGGGGCGTGGGCCTAGGTAGGGGGCTCTTTCAGAGGATGGGTGCATACTCGATGGGCCCGAATGGCCTCCTTTCTGCACTGTCAGGATTCTATCGAGAATTCCATCCCCTTATGGACCAGATATTCTGTGAAACTTCCCCAACCAAGACACAGGCACGAAGAAGCCAAGCTGAAGATTGGCGGGTGGGGGTGGCGCGCGGCAGGTGGGAGGGGCGCAGTGGGAGGGGAGGGGGAAAGGTGCAGAGGCGCAAGTCTATTTATTCGTGCATGGGTTGTGAAGTTATACATCGATAATTAATATACAGGAAAATTAAAGCTCTTGTTTTTTTTAAAATTTTTCCAATTAAGGGCCAATTTAGTGTGGCCAATCCACCTACCCTGCACATCTCTGGGAATTAGCTCTTGTTTACCCACAGTCACTTGATGAATACAAGGGGCCCCGATCTAACGGAAAGGTTTCTTAAGTGCCATTTGTGCTGGGTTTTGCTGGGAGTTCCGGCGAGTTCCCCACCAATATCTGGCGACAATTAGTCACTTTTCTGGATCTCTGGGGAGTTTCTCACCAGTTTAGCCCACGCTGAGAATTTCTTTCACCACTGGGAAGCTGAACTCCGAGATCGGAGGCCCCCGAGTGGCCAGGGATAGTACAGGGTGTGCCCCTGGCCCTGGCACGCGGGCACCCTTGGCACTGAGCGTTTTCTTCATCACTGGGGCGCTGAACTCGGAGATCCGGCCACCGTTTTGAAAGGGTGCCCCAAACTCTAGCTTGTGGGTCCCCCCCCAACCCAACCCCACACACACATGGGCATAACGCCCTTCCCCTCCTGGGGGTTCCCCCTCAGCAGAACCCCATGGTCTGGGAGAGACATCCCCCCCCCCCCCCGGGAACCGTTTCACCTGGTCCACTTTTGTGAGGACAACAGCGCCTGACTGAGGCCTCCCTGGAAAGGCCGATAGTTCCCGGGAGGCCGGTAGATACCAGGTAAGCTCACCTAACTGTCATAATACACACATCAGTATATGATGGTGCAGAGAGACACACTGACTGACACACTGCAAGACCAATCAACACACACAACACAGCAGCCAATCACCAGTTAGGGCACGGTCACTATAAAGACAGTGGACACTAGTTTTCCCGCTCATTCGGGATGCAGCCTCTGAGACAGACAGAGCCCGCAGTCAGTAGCACAAACATCCACCATGTGCTAGCAGTATAGGCTGGTCAGGTTAGGCATAGGTCTTCAGTCAATCTAACATAGTGTCGACCCACAGTGCAAGTATGTTTAACAGCTCTTAGTTAAATAAAATAGTGTTGTACTATTACAAGTGTTGGTAGCCTGTCTATGTTACTGCTAAGGTAAACGCAGTCTCCACAGATCCAGAGTACCCAACACATCACTAACTAGGTTTAAACCCTACTTAGACGCACGTTGTTCGATCACGCCCATTTCGGGTGGGATTCTGATTCTGACGCCTCTACCCAGATCTCGCGATGCGTAAAGGCTGCGGGTGGCCTCGCCCAAAATCTACCGGCACCGGGTTCGCGCTCAGGCGCAATGTGGCTGGTAGATTGCGCTCAACATCTTTCCATACACGATGACGAGAGGTTTCGGACTCTCTCTCTCTCTGCGGAGTTATTTAGTATCCTGAGTCTGCAGTGAAATTGTGTCAGTTGACTTTGCAAGATTGAGTGGGAAATGTTGAGCTCCAAATTCTTTGAGTGACTGCTGAGTAGGGCTGGGCAGGAGTAGGCCATTCGGCCCATTGAGCCCCATTCAATGATCATGGCTGACCTTCGATCTCAACCCAATTTTCATGCGGACCAACATATCTCTTGGTATCTTTAATATGTAAGAATCTATCCATCTTTGGCTTGAATATATTTAACGTGTTACTCACAATGATGTGACAATACAACCCTGTGAGATCTCTGCCATTATCCAGGGCAGCACAGTGGCTAGCACTGCAGCCTCACTGCGGCAGGGACCCGGTTCGATTCCGGCCTCGGGTGACTGTCTGTGCGGAGTCTCCACGTCCTCCCCGTGTGTGCGTGGGTTTCCTCCGGGTGCTCCGGTTTCCTCCCACAGTCCAAAGATGTGCAGGTTAGGTGGATTGGCCACGCTGAATTGTCCAAAGGTAAGGTGGGGTTCTGCGATAATGGGGATTTGGACCTGGGTGGGCTGCTAGAGGCCCAGTGCAGATTCGACGGGCTGAATGGCCTCCTTCTGCACTGTCGGAATTCTATGGTCCACGGAATTTACTCTCTCAACTTTCTGCCTCTGTCTCTCTTCCCATTCGTTAAAACCTCTTTGACCGAGCCAAGAGTTGGTGCTTTCTGGGAAAGGAGTGGGGGGGGGGGGGGGGGGGGGGGAGAAACAATAGTTTGTCTAGGATCCCAACAGAGGTTTACCAACCCAATAGGCTCCTCTTGACAGTCAAAGGCGTGATTAGGCTGTTCAACCCTGGAAACAGGAATTAGCCCCTCAATAAGTGTGTGACCCAGGGATTGAAACCTCCATAGGTTTAACCCTTGTTGCTGTTGTAAAGGAAGCTCATCAGTCAATGTCTGAGCCATTGAGGGTTAGCGATTAGGCTGGCTTGTTGGAAAACGTGGATCAGCCTGCCCAATATGGTCCCAGGCTACCAGTTTCTCTCGTGGAGAGCTGACGCGCGGCTCGTAAGAGCAGATGGGTGGAATGAGTAATGTCACTGGACTGGTAATCCAGGGGTCCCAGGCTAATGCTTTCGAGACACGGGTTCAAATCCCACCACGGCATCTGACGTAATTTAAATTCAATTAGTATAATCGGGAGTATAAAAATAGACTCCGTAATGATGACCATCATCGATTGTCGTCAAAACCCCATCGGGTTCACCAACGTCCTTTAGGGAAGGAAATCTGCCGTCCTTACCCGGTCTGGCCTACATGTGACTCCAGACCCACAGCAACTGCCTTGTCAAATGGCTGAGCGAGCCCCTCAGTTCAAGGGCAATTAGGTTTGGGCAACAAATGTAGGCCTTAATTGTCAGCGATTTTCCCCCATCCCATTAAAGAAAGTGAACTGGATTGATAACTTACTGAGGTGAAGGATCACGGGTTAGAATTCTCCACAGGAGCTGGACCAACAGACCGAGAGAGTGAACATTAAAATAGCAAATCAACTATTCGGGGAGGGTAATTGCGACCGAGTAATCCGAGCCAGGCCCTCGAGTGGAGCAGGGCTGGTGAAATCTATAGAATCTCTCCAGTGCACAAGGAGGCTATTCGGCTCATCGAGACTACACCAACCCTCTGAAAGAGGACCCTACCAAGGCCCAATCCCCCAACCTATCCCCGTAACAACACTTATCCCGCACATCTTTGGGCGATGGGGGGAAACCGGATCACCCGGAGGAAACCCACGCAGACACGGGGAGAAAGTGCAGGTGCCACACAGGCAGTGACCCAAGCTGGAAATTGAACACGGGACCCTGGTGCTGTGGGGCAACCGTGCTAACCACTGTGCCGCCGTGCCCAGGGAAGGGAAGAGCAATTACTTGAAAGAAGTTGGTGAGGAGGGGATTCCATGGTACCAGACGTGGACGTCCAATAGGGCTGGACTGATGGGCAGAATGGCCATTTCCTTGGCAGACGAGTCTGTTTGCGGCAGGCCCCCTCCTCGGTTTTGCATGGCGGGGGGGCTTTGCTCCTGTCGTCAGAACTACTCCGGAACGGGGGGACGAATTCATCCGGAGCTCAGCTGATCAGGAATCCCGTCCGGATTTAGCCCGTGCTGAACAGAATTGGGAAGCCCGGGATGCGACGAGACGTAAACAATGCTCAATAAATCCTAGCCAAATTGAAAGCTCGGTCGATCTCCCCACCGCACTGCGTGTTCCCAAACTAATCATCAGAAACAGGAGGTGGAGCAGGCTGTTCACCCCTTCAGACCTGCTGTTCCAGTCAATAAAATCATGGTCGGTGATTGTGGCCTTAACTCCACTTTCCTCCCCCCTGCCCACCCCCACCATAACCCTCGACTTCTTTGATCAAAACTCTGACTAACACAACCTGGAATGACCCAGTCCCCCCCCCGCTGCTCTCTGGGGTAGACAATTCCAAACACTTCCCATTCTCTGGGGGAAGAAATTCCTCCCCATCTCCATCCCAAATGGGAGACTCCCAAACTCCAGTGAGCGTCGGCCCCAATCTGTTCAATCCTTCCTGAAGCAGAGCCGTCTCTTGCCTCAGGTGGCTGCGGAGCGCTCTTGCCCCGTTCCCACCAGCGCGGAACACCTTTCGTGCAATCCCTACAGTGCAGAAGGAGGCCATTCGGCCCATAGGGTTGACACCAACCCCTCTGACCAGTAAGTCGCAGTTCTTGCACTCCATCACTGACCATGCCCCTTAGCTGGACTGCTGCCTGGGGCAGTCTGGCACAGATTCTCACCCACCTTTTAAGAGCTGCAAGTAAAAGCAGCAAACGTGCCCCTTTCGATGGGAGGGTGCCAGCAGCCAAGGGAAATGCCACCTCTGTCGGACACCGGAGAGGACCCAGCGGAGCAGCCGGCTAGCGCAGCCAGTGTTCTCTGTTGTAACCTCTGCTCCAAAGCCATCATTTAATTAGTTTGAAGGCCGGTGAAGAGTGCGCTCTATATCAGCCCTGCTTTATAAGAGTGACCCTCGGTGATGAATATCAGGCTTCAAAATACCGATTGCAATAAGAGTACGACAAAGAGCAAAGTACAGCACAGGAACAGGCCCTTCGGCCCTTCCAACCTGCGCCGACCATGCTGCCCGTCTAGACTAAAACCGTCTGTACTTCTGGGGTCTGTATCTCTCTATTCCCATCCTATTCATAGTACAAAGTCTTACAACACCAGGTTAAAGTCCAACAGGTTTGTTTCGATGTCACTAGCTTTCGGAGCGCTGCTCCTTCCTCAGGTGAATGAAGAGGTCTGTTCCAGAAACACATATATAGACAAATTCAAAGATGCCAAACAATGCTAGGAATGCGAGCATTAGCAGGTGATTAAATCTTTACAGATCCAGAGATGGGGTAACCCCAGGTTAAAGAGGTGTGAATTGTCTCAAGCCAGGACAGTTGGTAGGATTTCGCAGGCCAGATGTTGGGGGATGAATGTAATGCGACATGAATCCCAGGTCCCGGTTGAGGCCGCACTCATGTGTGCGGAACTTGGCTATAAGTTTCTGCTCGGCGATTCTGCGTTGTCGCGCGTCCTGAAGGCCGCCTTGGAGAACGCTTACCCGGAGATCAGAGGCTGAATGCCCTTGACTGCTGAAGTGTTCCCCGACTGGAAGGGAACATTCCTGCCTGGTGATTGTCGCGCGATGTCCGTTCATTCGTTGTCGCAGCGTCTGCATGGTCTCGCCAATGTACCACGCTTCGGGACATCCTTTCCTGCAGCGTATGAGGTAGACAACGTTGGCCGAGTCGCACGAGTATGTACCGCGTACCTGGTGGGTGGTGTTCTCACGTGTAATGGTGGTATCCATGTCGATGATCTGGCACGTCTTGCAGAGATTGCCATGACAGGGTTGTGTGGTGTCGTGGTCACTGTTCTGAAGACTGGGTAGTTTGCTGCAAACAATGGTTCGTTTGAGGTTGCGCCTCTAGGTTGCATCCTATTCATGTGTTTGTCAAGACGCCCCTTAAGCATCTCCATCGTACCTGCTTCCACCACCTCCTCCGGCACCCGCCTTAGGTCAAACCATTTGTCATTACTGGAGGGGGAGCAGACAGGCGGGGGTGGGGATAATTGAGATCCGGCTGTTCACAGTCAAATGCTTCTCGGAGAGTCTGACCCCCTCATCAGTTGTGTAAATGATCGACAATGAAAGGTTTTCTCTCAATTCCAGGACTGGGTTATGTTGTATAAGGGTCTGGCACGTATAGGGTTAACGAACAACAAAGAACAAAGAAAATGACAGCACAGGAACAGGCCCTTCGGCCCTCCCAGCCTGCGCCGATCCAGATCCTTTATCTAAACCTGTCGCCTATTTTCCAAGGATCTACTTCCCTCTGTTCCCCGCCCGTTCATATATCTGTCTAGATGCATCTTAAATGATGCTATCGTGCCCGCCTCTACCACCTCCGCTGGCAAAGCATTCCAGGCACCCACCACCCTCTGCGTAAAAAACTCTCCACGCACATCTCCCTTAAACTTTCCCCCTCTCACCTTGAAATCGTGACCCCTTGTAATTGACACCCCCACTCTTGGAAAAAGCTTGTTGCTATCCACCCTGTCCATACCTCTCATAATTTTGTAGACAAAGTGAAGTAGTATAACTCTAAATTTATTATATAAAGACTCAGGGGGAGGTGTAGTATAAGGGTCTGCACGAATAGGGTTAATGAGGGACTAAGTGAAGTAGTATAACAAAATACTTGGACAAAGAATTGGGGAGGTATACTGTCAGGATATGGAACATATAGGGTTAATTATGAGGGGCATAGACAGAGTGGATAGTCAGAAGCTGTTTCCCAGGGTGGAAGAGTCAATTACTAGGGGGCATAGGTTTAAGGTGCAAGGGGCAAAGTTCAGAGGAGATGTGCAAGGGACGTTTTTTACACAGAGGGTAGTGGGTGCCTGGAACCCGCTGCTGGAGGAGGCGGTGGGAGGGAGGCAGAGAAGTTGGAAGGAAGTCCGCGCAGCTGAGCTTTCAGTTAACTGGACCTTAAGCGGTGGGGTACCCCTCCCTGAGCCCTCATTGGAGTGTGGGAGGAAACCGGAGCACCCGGAGGAAACTCACGCGCACACGGGGAGTAAGAGCAAACTCCCACACAGACAGTCACCCGGGGCCGGAATCGAACCCGGGACCCTGGAGCTGTGAGGCGTTTGGAACAGGATTGATTTCCCCATTCAAGTCACTGACAGCGAGTTTCGTTGATTGGCTTATGGGACGTGAGCATCGCCCTCCAGGTTGGCATCTGTTGTCCCGCTCGCTCTAATTGCCCTTGAGAAGACGATGGAAGGCCACCACCCCTCCCCTCCCCCCACCCCCCACTCCCCACCCCCACCCCCCACCCCCGACAGCTGCTCTCTCTCGGATGTTGCTTGGATGGTGTTGGAATCTTTCACTCGGTGACGATGGAGGAACAGAGGGTGATATATTTATATATGCACGCATATTCCCAAATCTATTTGGTATGTGACTTGGCAGGAGACCTGGGAGGTGATGACGTTCCCATGATCCTGCTCTTTGTCCTTCTCGCTGGTGGAGGTCGCAGCACTGGGAGTGGCTGTGGCCGTGGGCGAGTTGCCGCAGTGTTAACCTGTAGGTGGTACACCAGCAGCCGAAAGGGCAATTAGCAGGGGCACCGAACGAGCGAGGGGCTCTGTCCTGGGTCGGTATCGGGTTCCTTCTGTCTTGTTGACGCTGCAGCCAGGCAGATCATTGGTGAGTATTCCAGCTCCCTCCTCGTACCAGCCGTCCCCCTCACTGTTAGCATGTGGCGGCGCACTCGGAGGAGTAAATGCCACGCGAATTATTTTCCGTCAAATGGATTGAAGCTAGGGGATAATTATCATCGAAACTGCCCAAGGGCGAATGAATCAAACTTGGCATTCACCCGCTCACACCATCTTCCCATTGCGGGGGGGGGGGGGGGGCGGGGGTCAAGTGAATTGGAAAACGAGAGCTTGACCTGATCCTATCATGGGCTGGTTTAGCACAGGGCTAAAGAGCTGGCTTTTAAAGCAGACCAAGGCAGGCCAGCAGCACGGTTCGATTCCCGTACCAGCCTCCCCGAACAGGCGCCGGAATGTGGCGACTAGGGGCTTTTCACAGTAACTTAATTTGAAGCCTACTTGTGACAATAAGCGATTTTCATTTCATTTCATTTCATTATCTGTTTCTGAGATGGTGGGATGCGTGGGGACATTCAGTTAAATTAATAGAACTCCTTGGGGATTTCCCAGATATATAACATTGTGTTTATTGCTGTACATGTTGCTGAAGATTTATGACTTGCACACCTATCAGGACAAAATGCTGAAAATAGCACATTTCAAAATGATCCCGACGATTTAGACTCCAGGAGAAAAGGATGCTGATTGGTTGGTAAGTTGAGTCTGGCTGGGGCTTTGCATGGTGAAGGCAACAGGGAATAATTATAGGTTCTGCAAGCTCCCAGGTAACTACAAAAAAAAAAGGTGCAAGGCTTGAGCATATCCCTTTTGTTTGCAGAGAATTGCAACGCTTGACATTTGGCATTTTGATTTGATTTTGATTTGATTTGATTTATTGTCACATGTACCGAAGTACAGTGAAAAGTATTTTTCTGCGGCCGAGGGAACGTACACAGTACGTACATAGTAGACAAAAGAATAATCAACAGAGTACATTGACAAATGGTACATCGACAAACAGTGATTGGTTACAGTGCGGAACAAGGGGCCAAACAAAGCAAATACATGAGCAAGAGCAGCATAGGGCGTCGTGAATAGTGTTCTTACAGGGAACAGATTAGTCCGAGGGGGAGTCGTTGAGGAGTCTAGTAGCTGTGGGGAAGAAGTTGTTCCTATGTCTGGATGTGCGGGTCTTCAGACTTCTGTACCTTCTGCCTGATGGAAGGGTCTGGAAGAAGGCAATGCCTGGGTGGGAGGGGTCTCTGATCATGCTGTCTGCCTTCCTAACCTACTTGCATTTGTCCTGATGAATGCCAGATGAAACAATTTGACAGCGCATCTCTTTTTTCAGCAACATTCAACTTGTCTGGTACCAAGCGACTGTTTGTAAGCAGGTGAAAGAGGTGTCCAAGATCCCGAGGGGTGTCGACAGGGTGTATCATTAGAAACTGTTCCCTCTCAGGAGCGTATCGAGAACTTAGAGGGCCTCAGATTCAAAATGCTGGGGACAAGGAGCAGAAGGCATGTGAGGAAAGATGTTTTCACCCGGAGGGCGGTTGGAGTTGAAACGAACTTCCTGAAAGGCAGGTTCGATCAAGTTATTCAAAAGGGAATTAGATTGCTATCTGAGGGAGGGGAGGGGAAATGGAGCAAGGCTGGGTAAAATGGCCTCCCCCTGCACCGTAAAGATTCTGTGATGTTTGTACCAACATGCTCGAACATGCTGAATATTGGTGCTGGGCGGAAAGGGGTGTCGAGGATGGGATTTGTGCTTTTCGAGAAGAAATAAGGTCTGAGGTAGTTTCCTCCCAAAGGAAGTGGTCCTTTGAAAAAAATCAGTGAGAGGGCAGCACTGTGGCGCAGTGGTTAGCACTGCAGTCTCACGGCGCCGAGGTCCCAGGTTCGAATCCCGGCTCTGGGTCACTGTCCGTGTGGAGTTTGCACATTCTCCCCGTGTTTGCGTGGGTTTCGCCCCCACAACCCAAAGATGTGGAGGGTAGGTAGATTACCACGCTAAATTGCCCCTTAACTGGAAAAAATGAATTGGGTACTCTAAATTTATATATTTTTTAAAATTCACAGATACAACCTCCACCCCTCACCGGTTGTGTCCACGGATGTATTCAACTACGTGAGGCATCAGCCAAATGCACCGGTTTTCAATGAAAACGGAGGGTCGCTGATTGAGTCGTCCTTCCCCACCACCCCAAACCCTCATCGTGAACATCACGGCTATCGGTGGGCTCCTTTGTTTCACCCTGAGCGAATCGGGGTGAAAAAAAACATGCTATTCCAAAAATAAAAATGGAGGATTTGAGAGCGAGAGTGGGTATATATTAAAGGTGATGAAAGAAGCAAAATGTCTGCTGTTAGATGTGATTCCGTGATTGGGCACAACTTACTGATCAATCCTGAGCGCAACCAAAGCTACACACAAACAAGTTACGATAATCGCAATATGGCTCATTTATGGTTGTTAGGAGTGACCGACATTTGTGTGCAAGGGCACATTCTCTGCAAACAAAATGAAGGTGTTCAAGCCTTTCGCCTGCCTTGAATTATCCAGGAACTTGGCGGGCCTATAGTCCCCTGCTGCTTTCTCCATGGCAAATCTTCAACCAATCAGGGGCAGCACGATGGCACAGTGGGTTAGCACTGCTGCCTCACGGCGCCGAGGTCCCAGGTTCTATCCCGGCTCTGGGTCACTGTCTGTCTGGAGTTTGCACATCCTCCCCGTGTTTGCGTGGGTCTCGCCCCCACAACCCAAATATGTGCAGGGTAGGTGGATTGAACACGCTAAATTGCCCCTTAATTGGAAAAAATGAATTGGGTACGCTAAATTAAAAAAAATAACTTGCCAACCAATCAGCACTCTCCTCTCCTGCAGTATGAACTATTGCAATTGAATGAACTTTGGTATTCTTCATAGAATCATAGAATTTACAGTGCAGAAGGAGGCTATTCGGCCCATTGAGTCTACACCGGCCCTTGGAAAGAGCAACCTATTTATTCTTGTGTTTGTCCTGATGAGTGAGGGATGAAAAGCTTCGACGACATGTCTCTCTTTTCAGCAACATTCAAGTTCTGTGCACCCAAACAACTGTTCGTATTTAAAGAGACCCCGTGTGAGGCGAGGGCCCCGTGTGAGGCGAAGGCCCCGTGTGAGGCGAGGGCCCCGTGTGAGGCGAGGGCCCCGTGTGAGGCAAAGCCCCGTGTGAGGCAAGGCCCCGTGTGAGGCAAGGCCCCGTTGGAGAAGGTACATTACCCCAAGAAAGTGCCAGTCTCGACAGCACTAGAGCCAAGTTCAGAAATCTTTCAAAAAGCGAATAAGTTGCCTGTAATGTAAAGGAGGGTGTGGGACTGAGCAGAGAGCGGGATGAGGCATGAGAACTAATAATAATCTTCCTTAGTGTCACAAGTAGGCTTACATTAACACTGCAATGAAGTTACTGTGAAAATCTCCTAGTCGCCACACTCCGGCGCCTGTTCGGGTACACAGAGGGAGAATTCAGAATGTCCAATTCACCTAACAGCACGTCTTACGGGACTTGTGGGAGGTAATCAGAGCACCTGGAGGAAACCCACGCAGACACGGGGAGAACGTGCAGACTCCGCACAGACAGTGAGCCAAGCCGGGAATCGAAACCGGGTCCCTGACACTGTGAAGCAACAGTGCTAATGGAACAAAATGCCAACACAAACTTTTGATGGGTCGAATGGCCTGTGGCTCATTCTGTAGCATTCTCTGGCTGCAAGCTATGGTACAGTGAGTGGAGGGATGAGCAACAGTTATGCACAGGCAGACCACTGCCCCGTGTGAGGCATGGGCCCCGTGTGAGGCAAGGGCCCTTGTGAGACAAGACCCCGGGTGAGACAAGGCCCCAGGTGAGACAAAGCCCCATGTGAGACAAAGCCCCCATGTGAGGCGAAGGCACCGTGTGAGGCGAAGGCCCCGTGTGAGGCAAGGCCCCGTATGAAACGAGGGCCCCGTGTGCGGCGAGGGCCCCGTGTGCGGCGAGGGCCCCGTGTGCGACGAGGGCCCCGTGTGCGGCGAGGGCCTGTTGTGCGGCGAGGGCCCCGTGTGCGGCGAGGGCCCGTGTGCGACGAGGGCCCCGTGTGCGGCGAGGGCCCCGTGTGCGGCGAGGGCCCCGTGTGCGGCGAGGGCCTGTTGTGCGGCGAGGGCCCCGTGTGCGGCGAGGGCCCGTGTGAGACGAGGGCCCCATGTGAGGCGAGAGGCCCGTGTGAGGCAAGGCCCTGGGTGAGACGAGGGCCCCGTGTGCGGCGAGGGCCCCGTGTGCGGCGAGGGCCCCGTGTGCGGCGAGGGCCCCGTGTGCGGCGAGGGCCCGTGTGAGACGAGGGCCCCATGTGAGACAAGGCCCCGTGCGAGGCAAGGGCCCCGTGTGAGGCGAGAGGCCCGTGTGAGGCAAGGCCCTGGGTGAGACGAGGGCCCCGTGTGCGGCGAGGGCCCCGTGTGCGGCGAGGGCCCCGTGTGCGGCGAGGGCCCCGTGAGGCACTGCAAACGTCATGAATGGTGGAGATGGACGGAAGGGGTGTGCGGAACATGAGAACCTGAGCTCCTCCCCCGGTTGGTCAGTTGGTATTCAGTTCTTGCACCCGGCTACGGAAATCATGCCAGGAGGGAGAGGAAGGGTGGGGTAATTGAGAAAATTGCCAACGACATTGAGGTTTTAATTTTACCACCAGCACAGCTCAAAGGGTGAGGTCAGTGCTGGACGAAGCAGTGAGATCACAGGTTGAAAAGCCAGATTATGTTGAATTATAGCTCTGGCTATAATTAGCCGCAGTGCTGTAGCAGGTGATAGGGGCGGGAGGGGGCTGGGGGTTGGCAGTGTCAGCAGAAAGGGAACTCCATTCCTGATTGCTTTGAAGTGACCTCCTGAGAGAAAATGGGTCGGGGGGGAGGGAGGTGCGCGTGTGAGGACAGCGACTCTGTGGTGCCGGCCCGCATTTGCGGTACGAAAGTTCAGCCTGGCCCGGGTAAGTGGAACCAGCGTCAGAAACTACGAAAAAGGAACCTCCTCGGAGAAACCAAACATCAGGAAATGATCGGACAATAATCAGCTGACCTGACGGAAAGTTGACAGGAAGTGGTTCGTCAAAGGGTTTGGGATTTATCCTGGTGCCGGGACTGGAGCCAGAGAAAAATCTGATCAGTGTGGAGCAATCATATAGGAAATGGAAGCAAGACTCCACCCACTTTGCCCCACCATGGGTGTCCGTGCCTTCAGCTGCTGAGGCCTCGAGCCCTGGATTTCACCCCCAAATTCTCTCCTCCTTTGAGATGCTCGAAGAATCTACCTTTGTGGCTGAATCTGCCCTAATACCTCCTCGCACGGCCAAATTAAGTCTAATTATAGAATTCCTACAGTGCAGAACTGGCCATTCGGCCCATCAAATCGGCACCGGCGCTCTGAAAGAGCGCCCTACCTCGGCGTGCTCCCCCGCCCTATCCCCGCAACCCCATAACCCCACCTAACCTACACATTTTTGGACTGTGGGGGGGGGGGGGTCAAACCGGGTCTGGTTTAGCACAGTGGGCTAAACAGCTGGCTTGTAATGCAGAACAAGGCCAGCAGCGCGGGTTCAATTCCCATACCAGCCTCCCCGAACAGGCGCCGGAATGTGGCGACTAGGGGCTTTTCACAGTAACTTCATTGAAACCTACTTGTGACAATAAGCAATTATTATTATAAACCGGAGCACCCGGAGGAAACCCACGCAGACACGGGGAGAAAGTGCAAACTCCACACAGACAGTTACCCAAGACCGGAATCCCAGAGTTAGGAGAATGGGCCACAATTTAGCAGATGGAGTTTAATGTGGATGAGTGTGAGGTTATCCATTTTGGCCGAAAATATAGAAAGGCAAATTATTATCTAAATGGAAAGTAGATTCAAAATGCGTCTGTGCAGAGGGATCTGGGTGGCTTTGTTCATGAATCGCAGACAGTCGGCCTGCAGCTACAGCATGTAATTAAAAAGGCAAATGGAATGTTAGCGTTTATTGCAAAAGGACTGGAGTGTAAAATTGGAGAGGTGTTGTTGCAATTGTATAGGGTGTTGGTGAGACCACATCTGGAGTATTGTGTCCAGTTTTGGTCCCCTTATTTGAGGATTGATGTGGTGGCATTGGAGGCAGTTCAGAGGATGTTCACCAGATTGATTCCAGGGGTGAAGGGGTTGACGTATGTGGAGAGATTAAACAGTTTGGGCCTATACGCGCTGGAGTTTAGAAGGATGAGGGGGGATCTCAGCGAGGTATAAAATACTAAAAGGGTTTGATAAAGTAAACGTAGACCAAATATTCCTCCTTGTGGGACAATCTAGAACGAGAGGTTACAGATATAGGTTGAGAGGCGGTAGATTAGAACTGAGTTGAGGAGGGACTACTTCTCGCAGAGGGTGGTGAATTTGTGGAACTCACTGCCCCGCAGTGCGGTGGAGTCTGAGTCATTAAATGGTTTGAAGGAGATAGATAGATTTTTGATATGTGATATGGGGAACAGGGAGGGATGTGGCTTTGAGAGTGGGCAGCACGGTAGCATTGTGGATAGCACAATTGCTTCACAGCTCCAGGGTCCCAGGTTCGATTCCCGGCTTGGGTCACTGTCTGTGCGGAGTCTGCACATCCTCCCCGTGTGTGCGTCGGGTTACCTCCGGGTGCTCCGGTTTCCTCCCACAGTCCAAAGATGTGCAGGTTAGGTGGATTGGCCGTGATAAATTGCCCCGCAGTGTCCAAAATTGCCCTTAGTGTTGGGTGGGGTTACTGGGTTATGGGGATAGGGTGGAGGTGTTGACCTTGGGTGGGGTGCTCTTTCCAAGAGCCGGTGAAGACTCGATGGGCCGAATGGCCTCCTTCTGCACTGTAAATTCTATGATAATCTATGAGAGCAGGAAGAGACTATTTGACGGCAAATCCACGTCTGACATGTGAGAGGCTTTTAAAGGCCAGTTGATTGAAGTGCAGGACAGGCATGTCCCTGCAAAAGTGAAGGATAGAAATGGCAGGATTTGGGAACCATGGATGACGAGGGAAATGGTAAGCTGAGGCAAAATGAAAGAGGAAGCATACTATAGGTCTAGGCATCTAAAAACTGACAAAGCCCTTGAGGAGTACAGTGAAAGTAGGAAGGAATTTATCGTGGTATTAGGAGAGCTAAAAGGGACCAGGAAATGTCTTTAGCAAACATGGTCAAGGAGAATCCCAAGGCGTTTTGTGCAAATATTGGGAACAAGAGGGTAGCAAGAGAAAGAGTAGGCCCACTAAGGACAATGGAGGGAAGTTATGCATTGAACCACAGGAAGTGGGTGAACTTTGTATCGGTATTCACCAGGGAGAAGGACATGACGGATGCTGAGGTCAGGGATAGCCCCTGAGAACGTCAATATATCAAAGGAGGAAGTGTTGAGTTTCCTAAATTGCATTAAGGTAGGCAAGTCCCCAGGCCCAGGTGGGATCTACCCAGGTTACTGCAGGAGGCAAGGGAAGAAATAGCTGGCGCCTTAACAGATATCTTCACATCCTCTTTGGCCACAGGCGAGGTTCCAGAAGACTGAAGAATAACCAATGTTATTCCCTTGTTTAAGAAAGGTAGCAGGGATAATCCAGCAAATTATAGGCCGGTGAGCCTGACATTAGTAGTGGGGAAGCTTTTGGAAAAGGTACTGAGGGACAGGATATATGCGGATTTGGAGGAAAATAGACTAGGTAGTGACAGGCAGCATGGTTTTGTACGGGGAAGATCATGTCTCACCAACTTAAAAAAGATTTTTTAAAAATTTATTCTCCTTTTTCACATTTTCTCCCAAATTTACACCCACCATCAATAAACAGCAATCAGTAACAAATATGTCAATCCCCATATCAATAACAACGATCCCATCCTCCCACCAAACCCCAAACATTAGCCCGCATGTTCACATAAACAAATGACAAAAAGGAATCAGGAATCACCCATAGTCACCATTAACACACACCGCCCCCCTCCCCCCCCAACCCCCCCCCCCCTCCCCCCCAAACCTCCCTCCCCCCCCCCCCCCCAACTAATGGTCGATGTTATCCGGTTCTTGAAAGTGCATAATGAATAATGCCCATGAATTGTAGAACCCCTCCATCCTTCCCCTCAGTTCAAACTTCACCTTCTCAAGAGTCAAGAATTCCAACAGGTCCCCCCGCCACACCAGGGCACAGGGTGGAGAGGCTGCCCTCCATCCCATCAGGGTCCAGTTTCACGTGCACCACTTTAGAAATTACCCAAAAAACCTCCTTCCAGCAATCCTCCAGCTTTGGACAGAACCAAAACATATGAACGTGATTAGCACCCCCCCACCCCCGCCCGCAATGATCACACACATCTTCTACCCCTTCAAAGAATCGGCTCATCCTCGCCCTCGTGAGGTGTGCTCTGTATACCACCTTCAGCTGTATCAGCCCCAACCTCGCGCACGAGGTGGAGGCATTCACTCTCCGGAGCACCTCAGACCAGAACCCCTCCTTCAGACCCTCTCCCAACTCTTATGCCTCCCCAACGTGATTGAGTTTTTTGAAGAGGTGACAAAGAAAATTGATGAGGGAAGAGCTGTGGATGTTGTCAGAGGATAGATAGATTGGAGACTTGGGCGCAGAAATGGCAGATCCAGTTTAACCTGGACAAATGTGAGGTGATGCATTTTGGAGGATCAAATCTCGGTATGAATTATACTGTAAATGTCAGAACCTTTAGGAACATTAACATACAGAGGGATCTGGGTGTGCAGGTCCACAGCTCTCTAAAAGTGGCAACACAAGCTGGCCAAAGTAATTAAGAAGTCATCTGGCTTGCATTTATCAGCCGGAGCATTGAGCACAAGAGTTGGGAAATCATGTTGCAGCTATATAAAACCTTGGTTAGGCCGCATTTGGAGTATTGCGTGCAGTTCTGGTCACCACATTATCAGAAGGATGTGGAAGCTTTGGAGAGAGTGCAAAGAAGGATCATCAGGATGTTGCCTGGTCTCGAGGGTGTTGACTATGAGGAACGATTGAATAAACTAGGATTGTTCTCACTGGAAAGACGGAGGCTGAGGGGGAGACCTGATGGAGGTCTACAAAATTAGGAGAGGCATAGACAGGGCGGATAGTCAGAGGCTTTTTCCAGGGGTGACAGTGCCAATTACAAGGGGGCACAGGTTCAAGGTGAGAGGGGGAAAGTTAAGGGAGATGTGCCGGGTACGTTTTTCACCCAGAGAATGGTGGGCGCCTGGAACGCGCTGCCAGAGGATGTGATAGAAGCAGGCACATTAGCAACAGTGAAGAGGCATTGGGATGGGTACATGAATAGGGAGGAAATAGAGAGATAGGGACCGAGTAAGGGCAGAGGATGTTTTTTTTTTAGTTCGGGCATCATGATGGGCACAGGCTTGGAGGGCCGAAGGGCCTGTTCCCATGCTGTACTTTTCTTTGTTCTTTATTCCTTTTTTTTCTTCCTCTGAGAGACCTACCTGATTGTGGCACAGTGGTTAGCGCTGCTGCCTCCCAGCGCCAGGGACCCGGGTTTGATTGCGGCCTCGAGGGACTGTGTGGAGTTTGCACTTTCTCCCCCCCTGTCCAGTTTCCTCCCACAGTCCCAAAGATGTGAGGGTTAGGTGGACTGGCCGTGATCCATGCGAGGGGGCTATAGGGATGGGGGGGATTGAACTCAGGTAGAGTGCTCTTTCGGAATGCAGACCCAATGGGCTGAATGGCCTCTTTCTCCACTGTGGGGCTTCTGTGAATTCTATGATGGCATCCGATCCCCATTAGAGGGTTCGACGGATCATCGTTTCCTCCAGTGTATGTGTGAGGCCTCTATCTGCTGCTCTAACCAAGCATTCACTGCAGCCCAGAGTGACCTTAGCTCTTGAGGTTTGACCTGTTCTGAACCCACCCCCGACAAGGTCGTTGAACCTGAAGCCAAACATCGCAGAGGCAGTACGTTGAGCAACAATATGGCTGCTGCTGGTTCGGGTTCGGGCTGGGCAAGTTCAGAAGTTCAGCCATTGCTACGTAAACGAAAGTAGAACCAACAGACGATCGAAACACCCCAAACTGTGAAAAGTCACGCGTGTCCTGCCAGCAAACAGGAGCTTTAAACCTTCTGGGGGGCAGGGGGGAGGAGAGAGATGTCTATGGCCCCTGGTGGTCTATGCTAATGATGGATGGAACATGGGGTTTCTGTGGAGAGGTTTATTAGAATTGTACTGCAGGATATTTGTATATACAGACCCCCCCCCCCTCGACCCACTGCAGAAGGAGGCCATTCGGCCCATTGTGTTTGCACTTTGTATGAGTCATTCCCCCACCTTCACCCCTGTAACCCTACACTTTCTTCCTTTCCGGTCTACTTCCCTTATGTAGACAGGCTGTCTGCAGGACTGAATGTATACAGATCTATAGGGCTGTCTGCAGGACTGAACGTAAACATATCTGTAGGGTTGTACTCCAGGGCTGATGTATACAGATCTATAGGACTCATACACCAGGATTAAATGTATGCATATCTTTAGGACTCATACACCAGGATTGAATTGATGCAGATCTATAGGACTCATACTCCAGGCATGAATGTATACAGATATATAGGACTCATACACCAGGATTAAATGTATGCATATCTTTAGGACTCGTACACTAGGATTGAAGGTATACAGATCTATAGGACTCATACACCAGGATTGAATGGATACAAATCTATAGGACTCATACTCCAGGCATGAATGTATACAGATATATAGGACTCATACACCAGGATTAAATGTATGCATATCTTTAGGACTCGTACACTAGGATTGAAGGTATACAGATCTATAGGACTCACACACCAGGATTGAATGGATACAAATCTATAGGACTCATACTCCAGGCATGAATGTATACAGATATATAGGACTCATGCACCAGGATTGAATATATATACAGATGTACAGGGCTGTACTCAAGGGCTGAATGTATACACATCTATCGGGCTGTACTCAAGGGCTGAATGTATACAGAACTATCAGGCTGTACTCCAGGACTCAATGTATATAGAGCTATCGGATGTGTATTGCAGGGCTGAATGTATACAGATCGAGAGGACTCGTACACCAGGATTGAATGTACACAGATCTGCAGGACCTTATACCAAGAATGAATGTACACAGATCTATAGGACCTTACACCAGGATTGAATTTATACAGATCTATAGGATTCATACAGCAGGATTAAATGTATACAGATCGAAAGGACTCATACACCAGGATTGAATGTAGACCGATATATAGGACTCGTACACCAGGATTAAATGTATACATATCTATAGGATTCATACACCAGGATTGAATTTATACAGATCTATAGGACCTTACTCCAGGATTGAATGTGGTGTGATTAAAGTCTGGATTGCACAATTATTGATCCCTGTGAACTGGCCTAAAACAGAATCGACACGATGACCAAAAGGGGGTCACGGAGGCAGATTCAGCTCCGGTGGAGCCTGATCTCCGAGAGTGAGTGACCACTACAATAATTAACCCGTCGGGGAGTGAGTGACTCCAGCTTGGGGGGGGGGGGGGGGGGGGGGGGTGAGAGAGTAATTCCTGCAATAGCTCACCTTTCATCATGTGGGGGAGATTGCAGGGGATTTACCCTTGGAACACACCCCGTGTTGAAATGTTTTTCGTTGGCAGGACAGGAGGAAGCTGAGGCTGTGGATTGTGAAGCAGGCTGACAAGCCAATCTGATATTTGTCCTTCTCAGAAATAAAAAGGGGAAGTGTGCCCGAACAGGCTGAATCATCCAACATAGAACAGAGACAAATACTGCACAGAACAGGCCCTTCGGCACACGATGTTGTGCCAAACTTTTGTCCTAGATTAAGAACAAATTAATCTACACCCATCATTCTACCGTAATCCATGTACCTATCCAATAGCCGTTTGAAGGTCCCTAATGTTTCCGACTCAACTACTTCCACAGGCAGTGCATTCCATGCCCCCACTACTCTCTGGGTAAAGAACCTACATCTGATATCCCTCCTATATCTTCCACCATTCTCCTTAAATTTATGTCCCCTTGTAATGGTTTGTTCCACCCGGGGAAAAAGTCTCTGACTGTCTACTCTATCTATTCCCCTGATCATCTTTTAAACCTCTATCAAGTCTCCCCTCATCCTTCTCCGTTCTAATGAGAAAAGACCTAGCACCCTCAACCTTTCCTCGTAAGACCTACTCTCCATTCCAGGCAACATCCTGGTAAATCTCCTTTGCACCTTTTCCAAAGCTTCCACATCCTTCCTTTAATGAGGCGACCAGAACTGTACACACTACTCCAAATGTGGCCGTACCAAGGTTTTGTACAGCTGCATCATCACCTCACAGCTCTTAAATTCAATCCCTCTGCTAATGAACGCTAGCACACCATAGGCCTTCTTCACAGCTCTATCCACTTGAGTGGCAACTTTCAAAGATCTATGAACATAGACCCCAAGATCTCTCTGCTCCTCCACATTGCCAAGAACCCTACCGTTAACCATGTATTCCGCATTCATATTTGTCCTTCCAAAATGGACAACCTCACACTTTTCAGGGTTAAACTCCATCTGCCACTTCTCAGCCCAGCTCTGCATCCTATCTATGTCTCTTTGCAGCCGACAACAGCCCTCCTCACTATCCACAACTCCACCAATCTTCGTATCGTCTGCAAATTTACTGACCCACCCTTCAACTCCCTCATCCAAGTCATTAATGAAAATCACAAACAGCAGAGGACCCAGAACTGATCCCTGCGGTACGCCACTGGTAACTGGGCTCCAGGCTGAATATTTGCCATCCACCACCACTCTCTGACTTCTATCGGTTAGCCAGTTCGTTATCCAACTGGCCAATTTTCCCACTATCCCATGCCTCCTTACTTTCTGCATAAGCCTACCATGGGGAACCTTATCAAATGCCTTACTAAAATCCATGTACACTACATCCACTGCTTTACCTTCATCCACGTGCTTGGTCACCTCCTCAAAGAATTCAATAACATTTGTGAGGCAAGACCTACCCCTCACAAATCCGTGCTGACTATCCCTAATCAAGCAGTGTCTTTCCAGATGCTCAGAAATCCTATCCCTCAGTACCCAGTTCCATTACTTTGCCTACCACCGAAGTAAGACTAACTGGCCTGCAATTCCCAGGGTTATCCCTGTTCCCTTTTTTGAACAGGGGCACGACATTCGCCACTCTCCAGTCCCCTGGTACCCAATCACTTGTGATACAATTTCTGAACAAAAAAAAAAGCAAATCAGATCCATTTTCGACTCGCTCCCATTCTGTCCTTTCCTCTCCTGAGGTTGCTGAGCACCCTCTCGAACGATGCATCCATACTGTATGTGAGGCCTTAGCCAGAGCAGGCCTCACCGAACGGGACAATGTCATAAATCTGGCATGCACGTTCAGACTGTCATAGGGAAGGCCATTGGAATGTTGGCCTTTATTTCAAAGGGAACGGAGTATAAAAATAGGGAAATCCTGCTCAAACTATACAAGCTGCAGTTAGACCACACCTGGAATTCCGTCGACAACTTTGATCTCCTTATCTAAGGAAAGATAGACCGGCATTGGAGGCAGTCCAGAGAAGGTTCACTAGGCTGATCCCGGACATGGGGGGGGGGGGGGGTTTCTAATGGGGAGAGGTTGAGTAGGCCGGGCCTGTGCTCATTGGAGTTTAGAATGAGAGAGGCGACCTTATTGAGACATATCGGACTCTCAGGGGGTTTGACAGGGTCGGTGCTGAGAGGTTGTTTCCCCTTGTGGGAGAGTCTGGGACCAGAGGGCAGAATCTCAGAGTGAGGGGGTCGCCCGTTTCAGACAGAGATGAGGAGGAATTTCTTCTCCCAGAGGGGAGGGAATCTGTGGAATTCTTTACCGCAGAGAGCGGTAGAGGCTGGGTCGTTAAGTATGTTCAAGGCTGAGAGAGGCAGATATTTAATCAGGGAGGGAATCGAGGGTTACGGGGATAAGGGGGGAAAGTGGAGTTGAGGATTATCGTAACAGATCAACCATGATCTTGAGGTTGGCATCATGACCGGTACAGGCTTGGAGGGCCGAAGGGCCTGTTCCTGTGCTGTATTGTTCTTTGTTCGATTATCACATTGAATGGCAGAGCAGACTCGATGGGCTAAATGGCCTCCTACATCTTATGGAAATACTTTGCATCGACTGGGTAACTTCCAGGGAGAGAGCGAGCGAGAGAGAGAGAAAGGAGAACACCTCATGTGGGGTTGGGGGTCCTGGGAGTCGTCCCCCCCCCCCATTCCCTGCAAGAATTGGTGCCTTCAGGGGAGAATTGGGGTGGATGTGTCCGGGGAATGTAGAACGGGCAATGAATTGAAATGGTGTCTGTGTCTGGCACGGTGCAGGAATGAATGGAATGCCAGTCGGTATGTCAGAGGGAGCAGCTAGGGGCGGGGGGGGGGAGGCGTATGTTTACCTCTGGTCGACTGGGCTGTGCTTTGAATACCAGGGTTAGGATGTCCTTGGCAGACGCCTGAAATTAAATTGGTTAATCAGTGACAGAACCATTTTTTAAAGGGGTTCCAGGCCTGGGAACTAAATCCCCAACTGTTGTGCAAAGTTGTGGTGGGAAGAGCAGGTCTCTCGGTTGGCCAGAGACAGGCGAGGGTGCCACAGGAATGAATCTCTATTACTCCCAATCTCAGTAATCAGTCTTCAAACCCAGGAGACGGGTTTGGTGGGGGAGGGTGGTGGGGGGGGGGAGTGGGGGGGGGGGGGGGGGGGTCAATATGAGGCATCGGGGAGGGGGGGTGCAGGATGGTCACTATGAGGCACCGTGGCTGAACCCAGATCTGTGCGCTGACATGCGTTTCCTGGTCCTTCCTCCAACTCTGCCCATTCCTCTTCATAGCACAATTCATAGAATTCCCGACAGTGCAGAAGAGGCCATTCGGCCCATTGAGCCTGCACCAACCCTGCCAAGAGCACTCTTGGCCGAGGGCTGACCTTCCCTGTGAAAAGAGCTGGCAGCACTCCCTCCCTCCAGAGGATGCCTGGTGTCGTCTCGGGACTGGGCCAACTGACTTGTCACCCAGGAAGTATATTGATGGAGAGAGAGATTGTGAAAACAGTACATGCTATTTAAAAATGGCTCGGCTATATTGTCCACCATTTGTACCCTTCCAAACGCTTCCTGCTATTTTTCTTGCCTTTTTGAAAAATATTTTTATTGAAGATTTTTCATTTGTGACAGTATAACCCAGATGTTATAAAAACAGATGTTACAATGTAAAGGAAACACAACCAACAGACTAGACCGCATCCAAAAAACGCACCCTACCAACCATAAACCGCTAACGCCCCTCCCTCCCCCGCCCAACAGCTGACGGTGATTAATCCTTAAAAAAGGAAATGAGTGGCTGCCGTCTCCGATCCCCTCACGGAGTATGTGACCTCGTCTAAATGCAAGCAATCCATGAGGTCACCCAAACAGGCCGAGGCTCCAGTCGGCCTTCACCCAATCAGGACTCGCCTCCAGGCTATTAACGAGGCAAAGGCGAGGACATCCGCCTCCGACCCCCGCCTGCAGGGAGTTCAGTACCCCGAAGGTGGCCACCAACAGGTACGGCTCCAGTTCGGCGTAAAGAATTATTGAAGAGGGAGGCCCAAAAGCTGGACTTTTGGGGCAAGACTGAGTGATTAGTCCCCCCCCCCCACCCCCCCCACCGCCCGAGGACACCGCTCACACATCTCCTCCTGTCTTCGTGAGATGCGGGCGCCGCATTTATTGCCCATCCCTAATTGCCCTTGAAGAGAGTGGCTCGCTGGGCCATGCCGCAAGCTGGTTGGGGGTCTGGAGTCACATGAAAGTGTCATGTGGAAGTACCTTTAAGAAATGGGTGTTTATAAATGGGTATGTATATAAATATCTGTAGTGAGAGTACCTTTAAGAGATGGGTGTTTACTACTGCAGTGATGTCAAAGAGTGGGTGGAGCTGGGCTGTCTGTCAGCTTTTTACTTTCGTTTTAGGCTGTTTGCTGCAGGGTGTGTTTTAGTTCCATTTTCAGAGCTGGATAGCTGCAGTCACAGCCAGAAGGTGTATGAATCTCTCTCTGTAATCTAAAGACTGTAAAGTGATCCTGGTGATTTAAAACTAATAACAGTAGTGACTTTAACCTGATGTGCTTCTGGTAAAAGGTGTTTTAAGTCGTATGGATGTTAAAAGGAAAGCTTAAAGGATTACTTAGTGTTGTATTCTTTGGGGGTTGTATTTGAATTAATGGTTGCTAAGATGTTCACTGTATGTTTTAAGAAGGTTAACTTGAGTTCATAGAATAAACATTGTTTTGCTTTAAAAAATACTTTTCCATTTCTGCTGTCCCACACCTGTAGAGTGGGCCGTGTGCTCCCCATGCCACAATCTCGTAAAAGTTGTGGGTCAGGTGAACTCCATGATACACTTTGGGGTTCTCTAAACCCTGGCCCATAACAAAAGCGAGACCGGGTAATCTAGGAGTTTGACGATCATCAGATTTTATCCCAGATTTATGAATTGATTTTACATTCCCCCAGCTGCCATTGTGGGATTTGATCCATTGTCCCGGGATGCTGACTGTCTCCCACTACCTCACCCAGGTGTCCCTTCTTCATGTTGGTGGACCACTGGATTAGAGAAGGGCCTTGATTCTGCCTCAACGAAACAATCACAAAGGGAGGTTATACAAACCAAGACTTCCCTGGAATTTGGTAGGATCAGGGGTTATTTGGTTGAAGTTTTCAAGTTATTACGGGCAATAGATAGGCTGGATCGAGAGAAACTTTTTCTCCCAAGTTGGGAAGTTTAGGATTCAAAGAGCTTAGAGGTAAATAATAAAACCAGTGATTGAGGAGTGAAATTCGGAAACACTTCTACAAAGATACAAGTTTGGAATTCTCTTCTGAAAACAGCAATTGGCGCAAGATCAATTATGATTTTGAATCTGGGCTGGATTAATTTTCGTAAACCAGCTAGGAATTTAATGGGGGATGTGGGCATTGCGAGGCGAACATTTGTTGCCCATCCTCCATTGCCCCCGAGAAGGTGGTAGTGCTAAGCGATATGGAGAAAAGATTAGGCAAAGAAAATTATGGCGTTAGATGATTGATTGTCCAGGGTCTCACCAAATGCTCGAAGGGTTAACTGGCCTACCCCAGATCGTGCGTTGGCACACTTTGCCAGTAAGGGTTACGATCTGGAGTGAGATCCCTGGTGATGTTATTGTTTTTCTTTCTCTTGGCCAGTTGCGGCAGCTCAACCGATTGGGGATTGGATTGTCCGATCTTGAGGCTATACCCAGAGGACGTTTTACGGTGAAGAAGTCGCCGCCGCCCCCGCACTGTTGATCCGCCTGGTGGGGGCTAGCAGCCGCGCGACATAAAACTCCCAATGTTCCTGACAGAAACGGCCAGAGAGTTGACGGGTCCGTGGTGGCACATGCGCACGCCGACGACCTTCAGGCGATGTCCTGAGGCCGACCAAACAGCTTGCGGCGTACTTGCCAAAGTCGCCATTTTGGAGGGGGTGGAGCCCCCAAAAACAGGCACCGCCCCCCCCCCCCCGATTCCGGCATCAAAGGGGATTCTCCGCCCGATCGCCGAATGCGATTTCGGCGTCGGCGATCGGAGAATCCCGCCCCGGGTATCTGGTTGGTTCCTGGAACCCATGAGTGGGTGGAATGCGAACCTGTGAAATCCACCACTAGGGGCAGCGGGCACATGGGAACACCGCCACCTGCAGGTTTCCCTCCGAGCCACACACCATCCCGACCTGGAAATATATCGGCCGTTCCATCGCTGTCGCTGGGTCAAAATCCTGGAGCCCCCTCCCTAAATGCATTGTGGGTGCACCTACACCACATGGACCACAGCGGCTCAAGAAAGCGGCTCACCACCAATTGGGGATGGGCAATAAACGCCAGGTTAGCTAGTGACACTCACATCTCCATTTTAACAAAATGATCAATTTAGTCATTGAGAAAGGCAGTGCTGTTAAGTGTTTTTTGAGGGGGAGCAGTCTGTGAGGTGTAATTAGTTTGAATATAAACTTCCCGGAGCAAGCAAAAACGATCTCAATTGGTCTGTGTTTCAAACTGGCGTTGGTTTCAAGCCCAAAAGATTTTATTACTTTCATGAATATAATAATCTGAATGAAATACAAGAAAATTACAAGTCTTTTCAGACAGGAATTTCAGAGCACCAAGACCAGTATTGCTCGTCTTGCAATAACTTTGAGACTCTTCACTCCAATAGCCTGGCCATTATTTAGCGCAAGCCCAACACTGCTCATTTTTTAAATATAAATTTAGTGTACCCAATTATTTGTTTTTCCCAATTAAGGGGCAATTTAGCGTGGACAATCTACCTACCCTGCACATCTTTGGGTTGTGGGAGCGAGACCCGCACAGACGCGGGGAGAATGTGCAAACTCCACACGGACAGTGACCCAGAGCCGGGATCGAACCTGGGACCTCGGCGCCGTGAGGCAGCAGGGCTAACCCACTGCGCCACCCTGCTGCCTTTACTGGTACTGTTTTTGAATTCATTTACGGGTTGTGTGTGTCGCTGGCTAGGACCATCATTTGTTGCCCATCCCTAGTTGCTCTTCAGAAGCTGGTGGTGAGCCGCCTTCTTGAACCGTTGCAGTCCCTGAGGTGTAGGTACACCCACTGTGCTGTTAGGGAGGATTTCCAGGATTTTGAGCCAGCGACAGTGAAGGAACGGCCGATATATTTCCAAGTCGGGATGGTGAGCGACTTGGAGGGGAGCCTCCAGGTGGTGGGGTTCCCAGGTATCTGCTGCTCTTGTGCTTCTAGATTGTGGTAGTCGTGGGTTTGGAAGGTGCTGCCTCAGGAGCCTTGGTGTGTTACTGCAGCGTATCTCGTAGATGGTACACACGGCTGCTACTGTGCGTCAGTGGTGGAGGGAGCGAACGTTTGTGGATGTGGTGCTAATCAAGCGGGGCTGCTTTGCCTTGGACGGTGTCGAGCTTCTGGAGTGTTGTTGGAGCTGCGCTCATCCAGGCAAGTGGAGAGTGTTCCATCACACTCCTGACTTGTGCCTTGTAGATGGTGGACGGGCTTTGAATCACTGCAATCCATGTGGTGTAGGTTTAGCCACAGTGCTGTTAAAGAACAAGGAACAAAGAACGATACAGCACAGGAACGGGCCATTCGGCCCTCCAAACCTGTACCGGCCATGGTACCACCCTTGGCCAAAACCCTCAGCACTTCCTTGTGCCGTCTCCCTCTATACCCGTCCTATCCATGTATTTGTCAAGATGCCTTTTGAACACCGTTAATGTATCTGCTTCCACAACCTCCCCTGGCAGCACGTTCCAGACACTCACCACCCTCTGCGTAAAAAACCTGCCTCGCACATCTCCTCTAAACTTTGCCCCACGGACCTTAACCTATGCCCCCTGGTGACTGACCCCTCCACCCTGGGAAAGAGTGCCTGCCCATCCACTCTATCCATGCCCCTCATAATCCTGTTGACCTCTATCAGGTCACCCCTCAACCTTCATCGTTCTAATTTCAGATGAGACATAAACTGGGCCCCCTTTATCTGTCCAGGTGGATGTCCGACATCCCATGGCTTTCCTTTCAAAGAAAATCAAGGACGTGACCCCCAGCATCCTAGCCAATATTTATCCCTCCATGCACAGAAATGGATTATTTGGTTAGTATCACGTTCCTGGTTGTGGGAAGCTTTCTGGGAGAACATTGGCCAGCAGCATGTTCTGGATTACAGCAGCAAGTACATTGGGCTGTTCTGAGACTTCCAGTGGGGTGACAAAATGCTCTCGAAACGCAATTTAAAAAAAATAAAAAACACGCAAATTGCCCTTCTCACCCTGCTCTCTCCGTTTCTGAAGATGTGTCTACCGTGTGCGTGTGTTTGTGTGTCTGAAGCGGAAGTTCGATGTAGGTCACAGGTTGAGAGTGGGTTTACTCTCAGCCCAGCTGGTACCCGCCCGTCTGGAGGGTTGTTTTGAAGTGGGAGTGTGGGCAGGGGAGAGGGTACCTCGCCGATCTTGTGCCGGGTGTGCCCGACAGCGACCGACTCAACCTGGCAGCTGCAGTGACCGACTAACCGCCCAGCAGCCTCTCCCCCCCCCCCCCCCCCCCCCCCCCCCCCCTGTAAACGGGGGAACAGCGACAAGCGAACGACTCGCTGCAGCCCGAGCTCTCTGCATTCCTTCCTCTCAGGCCTAACGTTGCATCCGTTTGTGGTGAGAGGGTGTCTGAGCCTTGCAGGAAACAGTAGAACTGGCTCGAAACTCCGTCCCAGAACACAGCCTTCATTTGCTACAGGCAATGTAAGTCCTCGGTATTGGCGGGGAGTTTGCAGGAGTTGTTAAGGTTCTGGGAGGGACTACTCGGGGGAGGGTGGGGAAGAACATGCCCCTGACAGAGAAGTTTAGCTACAAACACTTGGTGAACCTTACTACATATAGCAAGCTCAGGTAGGGTGAAGATTGCAAGTTAATGGTCCAGATTTTTCTCAATGTCTTGTTATAATTGTACCATGGACTGATTTTAAAAGCGTAACGCACTAGCGAGACATGTTGATAATGTGGCGACTGGGACTTTGATGGGACAGTCCGCCTCCTTAAGCAGTGAGATTTAAGATTGAGAGTGCAATGGCAGAGAGTCAAATAAGGCTGGTTGGAGCTAAATCAGGTACAGAATGAGGAATCAAAAGAGGAAGAGAATGATTGGATCGAAAGCGGGGAGAAAAATGACAAAAAGGGTAAGAAAGAGAGAGGGGAAAATTAAATCTCCAACAACAATTTACTACCTGTAGGAATGAGAGCTCCCGGTTGCAGAGGCTGACTGACGTTGCAGGAACATAAATCTCCTCATTAGAAAGGTGCTTCTACTGTTACACTCAATGTTGTGCTAATGTTACGGTGTGGGACTTGAACCCGTGGCCTCCTGACTCAAGCCAAGCCTAACCCCCTTCCACACACGTGTAACAATTCTTTGTTTTTTAATTAAGGGGCAATTTAGCGTGGCCAATCCACCTACCCTGCACATCTTTGGGTAGTGGGGGTCAGACTCCCACGCAGACACGGGGAGAATGTGCAAACTCCACATGGACAGTGACCGGGGCCGGGATCGAACCCGGTTCCTCGGCACCATGAGGCAGCAGTGCTAACCACTGCGCCACCGTGCTGCCCCGACATGTAATAAAATTCTTCATACAGGTTGTACACATACCTATTTCACAAAACCCTCGTACACTTGTTGGCTTAATGCCTGTGAGAAGAATGCATCGACTCATCCGGAACACAGGTATCTGTTTAATTGAGTCAGAGGATTAGCAATTGGAATGCTGCCTTCAATTCCTCAACTCCGTGCTTGCTGCAATGTTCCCAAACGATTGGTGATTAATTTTGACGCATTTGCCACAGGGATGAGGGAGCCCGTGGCAGTGCCAAGGGTTGGCAGCTTAACATGCCAGGGGAATTTAAGGCATCGCACCCTGGAATCTTTGGAAAAGGAGGAGACTTCGGGGTAGCTTAAAGGGAAGAGATGAATTTGGTTTGAACAGATTGTTCACCTTTCTCATGTGACACGTGTCATGAATATTTTCTTTTAAAAAGCAAAGTTTGACGTTCGTTGTGTAAACATTGGAAGGCAAAAGCTTGACATGTTTGAGATTCTTTGCTATTTTGAAAGGAGTCTGTTCGTTTAAACGCCTCTTTGCATTCATGGGCACATTTTGGACAGGAGGGCTGAGGTTTTGTACGCTGGTTTGAGACGCTGTTATCACATGTCGTTAGGGGAAGGGTCATTTCCTTTTAATGATACTGGAGGTAAAAATGAGACTCCACCAGGGCTCCAGACCACATTGCATCCTTAGTCCAAACATCGATACAGCCTGAATTCAAGAGGTGAAGTGTGAGTGACTGCCCCTGACATCAAGGCAGCATTTGACCAAGAGTGGCATGGGAGAGCCATGGTTAATTGAAGTCAATTAGAATCAAGAGGAATTCTCTCCACTGGTGGGAGTCATATCTGGCGCAAAGGAAGATGGTTCTGGTAGTTGGAGGTCCATCATCAGCACGGTAGCACAGTAGTTAGCACAATTGCTTCACAGCTCCAGGGTCCCAGGTACGATTCCCGGCTTGGATCACTGTCTGTGCGGAGTCTGCACGTCCTCCCCGTGTGTGCGTGGGTTTCCTCCGGGTGCTCCGGTTTCCCCCCATAGTCCAAAGATGTGCGGTTTAGGTGGATTGGCCATGCTAAATTGCCCTTTGTGTCCAAAATTGCCCTTAGTGTTGGGTGGGGTTACTGGGTTATGGGGATAGGGTGGAGGTGTGGGCTTGGGTAAGGGTGCTCTTTCAAAGAGCCTGTGCAGACTCGATGGGCCGAATGGCCTCCTTCTGCACTGTAAATTCTATGATTCATCTCAAATGCAGGACGTCATCGCAGGAGCACCTCAGGCTCAACAATCAGTGACCTTACCTCCATCATAAAGTCGGAAGTGGGGATGTTTGCCAGATTACTGCACAGTGTCCTATGCCCACTACTCATAGATACTGAAGCAGTCCATGTCCATTGTGACAATAAGCGATTTTCATTTCATTTCATTTCCTCTGCAGCAAAACATGAACAATATCCAGCCTTGGGCTGAATAAATGGGAATAAAATGCACACCTCACAAAAGTCAAAAAAATGACCATCTCAAATAAGAGAGAGTCTAACTATCTGACGTTTAAATGCCACTACTATCATTGAATCCCCCCACTATCTAAATGGGCAGCACGGTAGCACAGTGGTTAGCACAGTTGCTTCACAGCTCCAGGGTCCCAGGTTCGATTCCCGGCTTGGGTCACTGTCTGTGCGGAGTCTGCACGTTCTCCCCGTGTCTGCGTGGGTTTCCTCCGGGTGCTCCGGTTTCCTCCCACAGTCCAAAGATGTGCAGGTTAGATGGATTGGCCTTGCTAAATTGCCCTTAGTGTCCAAAAGGGTTAGGAGGGGTTACTGGGTTACGGGGAGAGGGTGGAAGTGAGGGCCGAAGTGGGTCGGTGCAGACTCGATGGGCCGAACAGCCTCCTTCTGCACTGTATGTTCCATGTAGTATGCTGGGGGGTTAACATTGGCCAGCCACTGTGGCTCGAAGAGCATGTCAGAGGCTGGGAATTCTGTGGCAAAGAACCCACACCACCACCTGGAGCTTCCCCTCCAAGCTGCTCATCATCCTGACTGGGAAATATATTGGCCGCTCCTTCACTGTCACTGGGTCAGAATCCTGGAACTCCCTCCCTAGCTACACGGTGGGTGTACCTACACCACGTGGACTGCAGCGGCTCAAGAACTCATCGGAAAAGCCACAGCGAGCAGAGGTTTCATCCAAGTCTTGCATCAAATGATCCCCCCCCCCCCCCCCCGCCCGTACTCCAATGGAGCTCCATAAGTAGCCAATTATTGATCACTTAAGGGCTGCTTCCCAGGGAGGGGGTTCAGGGTAGGGTCAGATAGGGCGAGGAGGGGGGAGCCCAACAAGGTCACCCTTCTCAAGCCATGGGCGGGAGAGGGACTGGTCCCTTCCCTCAAGGACCCTGTCCCACATCAGAGGGCCGACCCACCCCTCCCATTCACAAGTTCTGTTCCCCCCCCCCAACCAGGATGCTTCCTAAATCCAGTCCCTCCCAGCCTCTCCCATTAAAAATCCCCCCCCCACCACCCTCGCGTCTCCCCTCCTGTGTGACCCCTGCGCACTTTAAAAAAAAATTTAGAGTGCCCAATTAATATTTTCCAATTAAGGGGCAATTTAGCGCGGCCAATCCACCTACCCTGCACATCTTTTGAGTTGTGGGGGCGAAACCCCACCCAAACAAGGGGAGGATGTGCAAACTCCACACGGACAGTGACCCAGAGCCGGGATTCGAACCTCCGACCTCGACGCCGTGAGGCCGCAGTGCTAACCACAACACCACCGTGCCGCCCCCCCCCCCCCCCCCCCTTGACCCTGGAGCCCGGGACCTAGGGTGTGGCGACTGCTTGTAATCGCGGTCATGGACAATGCTGCCACGGGCAGCAGCCAATCAGATTGGCTTTCTGTGGGAGGGGCAGAGCCCTGTCTGCAGCCAATGAACACTGGACGGAGCGTTGAATGGTTGCAGGGCTGCCGTGATCGGCAGGGTTGCGTTCCCCACCACCCCTATGAGTGACGGGATGGGAAACCTTACCGCCTGGAGACTCCCTGCCCCATGTCTCAAATTCCTTCATGTACCATATCCAAAAAATTTAATTGGAATACCATATCCGTGTCAAATGCCTTAACACTGAGGTTGATAGACTCCAGCGTAATGCAAATCCAACAATCAAAGCCAAATCACGTGAGGCGTCCATTAAACAGTGGAAGGATGGGAACAGAAATCTCACCCGGTTGTCATATATATTAATTGAAAATATAAAATGTCGAGCTGAAGGTGGGAACCAAAGGGTTCTGGCTGCACTGTCCAAGCAACTTGGAGATTTAGTACCTGAGGAGAAAGAGTCTGCATTTATATAGCACCTTCCACATCCTCAGGAGGGCCCAAGGCACTCCATAGACAGTACGATTGAAGGCCCTGGTTGTTTTCCTGGTGTTTACGAGCCACATTTTGTCCAGCTAAGCCTCTCGACCAGAAACTGTGATGACTGACCAGTTAACCCATTTATCGTGATTTTGGTTGAGGGATAAAGTTTGGCCAAGAGACCAGGAGAATGATTTGAATAGTGCCCTGGGATCTTTCGCTATCGCGTCAGATCCCAAACGTGACATTGGCTTAATGGCAATGGGCTGGTTTAGCACAGTGGGCTAAACAGCTGGCTTGTAATGCAGACCAAGGCAGCCCGCAGCGCGGGTTCAATTCCCGTACCGGCCTCCCCGAACAGGCGCCGGAATGTGGCGACTAGGGGCTTTTCACAGTAACTTCATTGAAGCCTACTTGTGACAATAAGCGATTATTATTATTATTATAACGTCTCATGTGAAAGACCGCAGTGAAGCACCAGTTCGGAGAATTTACAGTGCAGAAGGAGGCCATTCAGCCCACCGGGTCTACACCGGCACGTGACAGGGCTCAGTTTGTAGCTCTACGTTCTGGGATGAGGCTTGAAACCCACACTTCTTTCCCTCGGGAGGTCCATAGTGCAATCAACTGCCGCAAGATAAACGAAAGGGGAACATGGGGTGGAGGTAGTTAGCACTGCTCCCTCACAACTCCAGGCACCCAGATTCAATTCCAGCCTCGGATGACTGTGCACGTCCTCCCCGTGTGTGCGTGGGTTTCCTCCGGGGGCTCCGGTTTCCTCCCACAGTCCAAAGATGTGCAGGTTAGGTGGATTGGCCATGCTAAATTGCCCCTTAGTGTCCAAAAGGTTAGGTGGGGTAACAGGGTTGACGGGATAGGGTGGAGGCATAGGCGTAGGGTGCTCTTTCCAAGGGCCGGTGCAGACTCGATGGGCCGATTGGCCTCCTTCTACACTGTAAATTCTATGATGAAGGGATCGCTGGGGTGAAATGTGGGCCTCAGGCTCACCTGGGAGCACATCCGCTAGGCCGAGCTGGGAAATGGCCTGTTTGATGGCTCCCAGAATGGAGTATCGATTATGAGTCTTAAATATTTCAAAGAATTTGTTGTGGGGATGTGGGCGATGCTTAAAAGGCCAGATTTGTTTTCCATTAAAGGTGGTGATGGCCCTGATTGCCTTGCCAGGTCTCGACAGGGGGAATTGAGTGTCAACCTGTGCAGGTTAGGCCTGTGAATATTTCCTTCCCTGAAGGGTATTGCTGAGATCACTATGGTGGGACTTGAACTCACAATCAGTGACGGAGCATCCACAGCGGGTGGAGAATTGCAGCGGTTCTGAGGGAAGAGGTTTCTCCTCATCCTCTCCTTAAATGATGGGTCCCTTATCCCGGGACTGTGCCCCCATGTTCGAGACGGCCCAGCCAGGAGCAACAATCTCTCAGTATCTACCCTATCAAACCGCTTCAGAATCCTACATGCTTCTCCGAAATCACCTCTCATTCCTTTAAGCCCCACAGAATATAGGCCCAATTTACCCAGCCTTCCCCCGTGAGGGGATCAACCCCCCCCCCCCCCCCCGGCATTCCCGGAACTGCCGATTGAGTGTAGCCCAAATTTCCTCACATTGCTCGGTTTTCCAATCACACCCGGAGCCAGCGGGTCCCGGTGGGAATGCGTGGGAGTTCAGCCAGCGTCACCACCCGCCTTCCCAGCTGAGGCCAAATGCAGGCCTGGGGGGGGGGGGGGGGAGACAGAGAGGTCGAACAGGAGGACGAAATGACATCTTCAACGCTGCTCGAATTAACCCCCTTTCTCCCCACACAGGTCTGAGCGCTCAAACTGAGAGTAGCGAAAATCCGAGACGTTACAGTGAAATATTCCGAGGGCTGGACGAGCTGGAACTTTCCTTCGGGAATTCGTGAGTACCAGACTGTCGCCTCCCCACCGTTTCATAGTTGTTTCAGGCCACATGGGTCAACCAGCCCGCCCCGCCACTCAATACAATCGTGGCTGACCCTCGCTTCAACACCGTTTTCCCACCCGCTGCCTGCATCCCTTAAAACCCCTGAGAGGGCAAAATCAGCCTGTCCCAGCCTTAAATATGTTCAACCATGGAGCTTCCGCAACCATCTGGGATAGAGAATTCCAAAGATTCACAACCCTTTATACATAGATCCATGGAAGATAGGAGCAGGAGGCGGCCTTTTGGCCCTTCGAGCCTGCTCTGCCATTAATCACCATCATGGCTGATCATCCAACTCAATAGCCTAAACCTGCTTTCTCCCCATAGCCTTTGATCCCGTTCTCCCCAAGTGCGATATCCAGCTGCCTCTTGAATATATTCAAAGTTTTAGCATCAACTACTTCCTGTGATAATGAATTCCACAGGCTCCCCGCTGTTTGGGTGAAGAAATGTCTCCTTATCTCTGTCCGAAATGGTTTACCCTGAATCCTCAGGCTGTGGCCCCTGGTTCTGGATACATCCATCAGTGGTAACATCTTCCCTGCATCTTCCCTGTCTAGTCCTGTTAGAATTCTAGAAGTCTCTGTGAGCCCCCCCCCCCCCGCCCCCCTCATTCTTCTGAACTCCAGCGAGAACAATCCCAACCTACTCAATCTCTCCTCATATGACAGTCCCGCCATCCCTGGAATCAGTCTGGTAAACCTTCGCTGCACTCCCTCGAGAGCAAGAATATCCTTTGAGTGAAGAAATTTCTTCTCATCTCAGTCCTAAATGATCGGACCTCCCCACCCCCAATCCAAACTCTGGTGACTACAGGCTCAATTTATCGTACCTTTGCTGTATGGCTTCCAATGCAAGTATGTCCTTCCTTAAACATGGAGACCAATACTGATTACAGTACTCCAGATGTGGTCTCAGCAAACCCCTGTACTTCTTTATTCCTGTGCTCCAGGTTTTCCAGTTTTCACAGCCGCTCCCCTGTATTTTGGCTCCAATCTTCCTGTGCGTGCTGTCATTAATCTGCCTGGAGACAGCAGTGCACAGTATTCAAAGGGCCGTCTGCCCTGATCAACTTCCTTCGCTGTACATTAACATATGTAAATCTCATGTACTTCCATAAACATCTATAATCATCGATTCAAAGGGTCTCTCCCTGTAACGAGTTTAGAACGGCAGTTTAGCTAATAATTACGTGTGAATAACTTATGGAGGAGAAACAGATTGTCGATGATTGGCAAGTGCCCTGAGATATACATTTGTTAATGTATAATGAAGGAAGTTGATGAGGGCAGATGACCGAATCACACAGAAGACATAATCAAAGAGCAACAAAGGTATAATTGTCCAGATCGTGAGAAGCAAGAGAGACAGTGTAACATCTTTGCAGTCTCAGAAAGCGGACATCCCAGTTTCCAGCCACCAAGCCCAAAGGCCAAGTTTACAGCAAACAAGCTTCTCAGCTTTAGAGCCAAGGCAGTGCAGAAAACCTTCGTAACAGCTGTTTTATCTTTGCATGCCATTTCCTTTCCATGGGTGATTCAAGCTTTCCCTGTGTTTCGAGTTCAAAGACAGCAGTGCTTCCTAAGTGCCTTTCTCAGGATGAGGTCTTTATCGAACTGATCTAAAATGGCAGCTTAGAGAGAAATTTCCTCACGGCAGAGGTCACTACAGCAAGCCAGATAGGCCATGTAGTCATGTTGCATTTCAAAACCCAGACACCTTGCTCTGGGAGCACACAATGCTTGGCCCAATGTTAGTGCGAATGAATGCAGACTGACCTTTAACCCATCATCGAACCTTCCATGCACGCTAATGGTTCGATCTTACCTAACCCCTTTAAAAGTTAATAGTTGACAGTGGAGCTGCCACAGCTTGAAATGTTGAACTTGTGAGATATTAATTCCTCTTCCCCCACTAACTTCCTCTTCCCCCACCCCCAACCCCCCTCCCCCAAACTGCGCCCTACGAAATTATGGAAAAGTCTTTCATCGCCTCCAGGCTAATCCATGGTACTTTTTCCCCTATAGCACAGTTGACACCTTCATGACAGAAGCGGAGAACAGCTTCACTTCCCCAGACCCGTCTCCAGAAGAAGAGATCCTGGTGAGTCCTCAGGCGTCTTCTAGCCCAGCACCGTTGCCAAGGAGAACAGGCCGGGGGGGGGGGGGGGGGGGAGGAGGACTGCGTTCATTCCCTGTGCTCACGGTCATATTCCTGGGGTCGTAGAATTGACTTTGACCGTGCGATACTTGGAAGCATTGAGGTGATCTAAGATGTGACCATTGCTGGTTAGGGGTTTCCCAACCAACCTGTCATCCTTCATTGGACTATCAGACAGGAAGCTGTTTAAAAATAAAAAGTGGAAGTAATGCCCAGGCCGTGACCAGATGGGGCATGAGTAGGCTGATCTTAGCTGGAAGCTATAATTGGCCTTGGGGACTGGTTTAGACAGATGGTCCCAGGCTGTGAAATGTGGCGGACTATTTGACACCACGGTTAATATTTTTCGCCTTTGGTGCCCGGTTTGCAGGTACTAAGGTCAACCGCCATCCCGTCTGCTCCCTCAGCTACTTCCACGGCTAAGAACTTAGCCCAGACCCAGAGACCACCCGACCATCTTCAAACCCACGTGGCTAAGTGAGACATTGGCCGGGAATCTCCAGCTGTTGGGAATTCTCTTTTCCCGCCGGATGCCCGCGGGTTCCCGGCGGAGTGGGGTAGCTTCCGTGAGAAGTCCCATTGACGAGGGAATCCCGCCACCAGCGAGCGTCGCGCCTCCGAGAAACACGCGACTGGGGGAATAGGGAGATCCCGCCCCTCATGTGATATCCCGCCCCTCATGTGATCTCAAGGGCAAAGTCTCGGACAACGACTCACATCTCCTCTGTTTTCCCTCCAGGTGAACGAGGGTTTCTACTCGGAATGTCACCTGATCGAGGAGCGGGATGCATTCCAAAATTCCGGTACAGAGACTGAATGCCTGATGGCTCATTCCAGACAATGCTCAAATGATGATGTGTGGGAGGCATGTGCAGGGTTGTTAAGAGGGAGAGAAAGCGGGCAGGGAACATCCTCGGGGTCCACCTTGCTCGCCCAGTGAGGAGGAGAACTCTGCCACCAAGGATAGCCCTGGTTTAATTAGCCTCACTTTCGCGAGAGGCAGAGTACATGGGGTGTGAGCACCAGAGGTCAAGGCCAACATTTGTTGCCCATCCCTATTTGCCCTTGAAATGAGCAGCTCAGAATCACACAATAATGCAGCACAGAAAAGGCCTTTCGGCCCATCGAGTCTGCACCAACACATGAAAGACCCTGACCCGCCTACCTAATCCCATTTTTCAGCACTTGGCCCATAGCCTTGAATGTTGTGACGCGCCAGGTGCTCATCCAGCTACTTTTTAAAGGATGTGAGGCAACCCGCCTCTACCCCCCTCCCAGGCAGCGCGTTCCAGACCCGCCTCTACCCCCCCCCTCCCAGGCAGCACGTTCCAGACCCGCCTCTACCCCCCTCCCAGGCCGTGCGTTCCAGACCCGCCTCTACCCCCCTCCCAGGCAGCGCGTTCCAGACCCGCCTCTACCCCCCCCCTCCCAGGCAGCACGTTCCAGACCCGCCTCTACCCCCCTCCCAGGCCGTGCGTTCCAGACCCGCCTCTACCCCCCTCCCAGGCCGTGCGTTCCAGACCCCCCTCTACCCCCCTCCCAGGCAGCGCGTTCCAGATCCTCACCACCCTCTGGGTAAAAATGCTTTTCCTCAAATCCCCCCTAAACCTCCTGTCCCCTCACCTTGACCTTGTGTCCCCCTCGTAACTGACCCTTCCAACTAAGGGGAACAGCTGCTCCCTCTCCACCCTGCCCACGCCCCTCAGAATCTTGTCCACCTCGATCAAGTCGCCCCCCCTCATTCTTCTCTGCTCCAGTGAAAACAGCCCAAGCCTATCCAACCTCTCGTCATTACTCGAATGTTCCATCCCAGGCACCACCCTGGTGAATCTCCTCTGCACCCCCTCCAGTGCAATCACATCCTTCCTGTAATGTGGCGACCAGAAACGCACACAGTGCTCCAGCTGTGACCTCACCAAGGTTCGATACAACTCCAACAGGACCTCCCTGCTTGTGTAATCTATGCCTCGATTGTAAAGGCAAGTGTCCCATCTGTCTTTTTCACCACCCTATTAACCAGCCCTTCTGCCTTCAGAGGTCTACGGACAAACACGCCAAGGTCCCTTTGTTCCTTGGAACCTCCCAGTGTCAGGCCATTCATTGAATACTTCCTTGTCACTTTACTCCTTCCAAAGTGTATCACCTCTCACTTTTCAGGGTTAAATTCCACCTGCCACTTCTCTGCCCATTTGACCATCCCGTCTATATCTTCCTGTGACCCAAGACACTCAACCTCACCGTTAACCACCCGGCCAATCTGTGTGTCATCCGCAAACTTACTGATCCTACCCCACATAGTCATCTGTGCCGTTTATATAAATGACAAACAATAGGGGACCCAGCACGGATCCCGGTGGTACCCCACTGGACTTCCAGTCACTAAAGCAGCCGTCTGTCATCACCCTCTGTCTCCTACAGCGAAGCCAATTTTGAATCCACCTTATCAAGTTACCCTGTATCCCTTGTCAAAGGCATTGCTGAAATCCATGTAAACTACATCAACTGCACTATCCTCATCTACACACCTGGTCACATGCTCAAAACATTGAATCAAATTTGTTAGGCATGACCTCCCTCTGACAAAGCCATACTGACTATTCCTGATCAAACCTCGCCTCTCCAAGTGGAGATAGATTTTCTCCTTCAGAATCTTCTCCAGTAGTTTCCCTACACGTACTTGAGACTCATTGGGCTGTAGTTCTCTGGCTTATCTCTACAGCCTTTCTTACATAGTGGGACCACATTAGTTGTTCTACAATCCTCTAGCATCTGCCCCGAGGCCAGAGAGGAGTTAAAATTTGAGTCAGAGCCCCGGCAATCTCCTCCCTCACTTCCCACAGCGTCCTGGGACATAATTCATCTGGACCTGGAGACTTGTCCACTTTTAAGCCTGCCAATACCATCACTCCCTGTGGCAGTTTTCTCAAGAACCTCAGTCTCTCTACCTGAGTTCCATATCAACCTCCTCATTCCCTTGGGTGAAGGCAGATATGAAATATTCGTTCAACACCCGACCAATGTCCTCGCTCGATCATTTCAGTTGGCAGCTAAAAGTTGGCCACATTGCTGTGGGTCTGGAGTCACAACGTAGGCCAGACCGGGTAAGGACGGCAGATTTCCTTCCCTAAAGGGGCATTAGTGAACCAGATGGGTTTTAATAACAATCGATAATGGTTTCATGGTCACAGTTACCGAGGTTAACTTTCAATTCCAGATTTTTAAAAAAAATATCTAGTTGAATTTAAATTTCACCGGGAGCCGGGGTGGGATTTGAACCCGTGTCCCCAGAGTATTAACCTGGGCCTCTGGATGACTAGTCCCCTGACATTATCACTGCACAAATATCCCAAGGATTAAAGAGCCCAATCGCTCCCCCATATGAAATGATGCATTGGAGGATATCCTTCCCCCAGCTGTATCTCACCAATGGTTGAATTCAAGATTGGGGTTAAAGAACCTATTAAAAACCAACTCACAGGGATTAGGGGACTTGAGTGTTGTGTCAACAATTTCTATTGATTTTAATCCATTCCTATTATGTGCCAGGGGTTCATGCAGTCCTCGTCGTTTTGCTTTCTCAGATCCTCCATCTTTCACCCCTCAACTCTTCTCCTCCCCCAACACTTGAGTTACTGAGCTGCATAAGGAGATATTATTATTATTAGCTATTATTATTAATAAAGGATATTATTGAAACTTACAGGATACTGAGAGGGCTGGATAGGGTGGACATGGAGAGGATGTTTCCACTAGTAGGAAAAACTAGAACCCGAGGGCACAGACTTAGACTAAAGGGACGATCCTTTAGAACAGAGATGAGGAGGAATTTCTTCAGCCAGAGGGTGGTGAATCTGTGGAACTCTTTGCCGCAGAAGGCTGTGGAGGCCAAATCACTGAGTGTCTTTAAGACAGAGATAGATAGGTTCTTGATTAATAAGGGGATCAGGGGTTATGGGGCGAAGGCAGGAGAATGAGAAAAATATCAGCCAGGATTCAATGGCGGAGCAGACTCAATGGGCCGAATGGCTTAATTCTGCTCCGAGGTCTTATGGTCTTAATTTAAGATGATCAAGAGCGTGGTCAAAGATGTAGATTTGAGAAGCATCGTAAAAGAGGCAGGCAAGGTTTAGGGTGAGAGTTCCTGAGCTTAGGGTCCAGACAGCTGAAGCTACGGCATCAATGCTGGAGCGATGAAATTAGGGTTTCACGAGTGACCAGAATTGGAGGAGTGTAGAGATCACTGAGGAGTTTGGGGCTGGAGGAGATTACAGACATTGGGAGGGGTGAGACCAGGGAGGGATTTCAAAACCAGGAGGTGAATTGCGAAATGGAGGCATGGCCGGTCAGCGAGGTGGTTAAGTAGAGGGGGTGATCGGTGAATGTGGCGAGCTAGGCTGCAAAAAGCAGATTTCGGATTGTGGAGGGTGAAGACATGAGGTTGACCAGGAGAGAGTTGGAATAGACTGGAGATAACAAGATGACAAAAACACATGGATGAGGGTTTCGACAGCAGATGAACAGAGGGGACGGAGGCGACAATGCTTTGGAGGTGGAAATGGGCCGTCTTAGCAACGGTGCAAATATATGACAAATAACTTTTTAAAGAAATTCAAATTCCCAGTGACCAACTTAAAGGATAATACAAAATATCAAGTTTTGAGACTTTTACTGAACAAACAAACTAAAAACAGTATTCACTAAACTGTAGTTTTGTAAACAACTTACACTTTCAACAACAGAACAGAACTTTCCCATTTTAATTTTAAGACAGGTGGCACGTTACCGCAGTGGTTAGCACTGTTGCCCATGGCGCTGAGGACCCGGGTTCGATCCCGGACCCGAGTCACTGTCTGTGGAGGTTGCATATTCTCCCCGTGTCTGCATGGGTCTCACCCCCACAACCTAAGGACGTGCAGGTTAGGTGGATTGGCCACACTAAATTACCCCTTAATTGGAAAAAAATAATTGGGTACTCTAAATTAATTTATTTTTAATTAATTTTAACACTACAAAAGTCCCACTCCACAATTATACCTTATACGGTAGTTTAAGAAGACATTCAACTTTCCCAGAACGAGTCCCAAGTGATTCTTAGCTTCTAATTATTTTTATTTTTTAACAGTAACCTTTAACCCCAGAACCATGGTTCAAGCTGAGGGTTTTCTAGGAGATTCTCCATCTAGCTCAAGCTAGGTGAATCTTCCAGCCTCATTTTAAATCATCATGAATTTGGTCTTCTCAATCGGAGAGTCAGCTCCTCCCAGAATGTGTGCATAGTGAACCATAGAGATAGTGAACCATAGCCTCTATTTGCTTCCCCTCTCCTTTGGATCCTGGTAGACTGACCTATCTTTTAGGAGGAGCTTTTAATCTGATCCTACGATGGCTTTCTGTGCCACCCTTCCCTCTCAAACACATTTCCAAGACAACATGGACCACATGGAGCTTGTCTCCAGGTAGACATGCTGTTTAACTACGCTTTAGACTCCCAACCTCATTCTACCTTGAAATTAAATAGACCGTTAAAGTATAATTATTTACGAAACCTGATATTCTCAATACCTTCCTGGGACTTTGGAGACTATAGCCGGGATTCTCTGAAATCCCGGCCAAGTGTTGATGCCGGCGTCGACACCTGCGTCAACGGGCCTCAAGGCCCAGGCATTCCCCCTTCCTAGGGGGCTAGTACGGTGCCGGAGTGGTGTCCGCTGCTCAGGCGTGCGAAAGCCAGCACGCCACGGCCGCCGCGGGCCCGCGCATGCGCGTGGGTTTCCGTCTCCATGCCGGCCCCCGGGCTTTATGGCGGAGCCCTACAGGAGCCCGGCGCGGAGGAACATAGGCCCCCACCGGAATGAGCCCGCCTGCCGATCGGTAGGCCCCGATCGCGGGCCAGGCCACCGCGTATGCCCCCCCCCCTCCCCGGAGTCGGATCCCCCACCAGAATTCCGAGTTCCCTCCGGGTAGAACCATACATAACCCACGTCGGTGGGACTCGGCCGAAAACGGCGGGTGCTTGGCCCATCGAGGCGTGAAGAGTCGCCGGGGGGGGGGGGGGTTTCAACGGCCCCAACCAGCGTGGCAGCGACCCCGCGGGCACGATTGCCGCCGATTCTCCGGGGCCGCCGGAGAGACGTGGCGCGATTCTCACGCCCCCCCCCCCGCCCCCCCACCCCGATTCACCGGCGTGGGATCAGAGAATCCCGACCTATAAGTCTATCCACTGTCAGCACCGATTCTCTGCATTGTCTACTTGTGTGGTCATCGTGCACCTGCTTTCCAATAAAACAACCTGGGCCCCCCTTTAAACATTAACAATCAAACCATCAGGTTTTCTGTCAGCAGAATCCAGAAGAGATTATGTGATCCCCTTCATTACACCATTTTCCCCAATATTAAAAGACAGCCCCAAAGCATTTGTAACACATCTCGGGGTCAAATACAACACAAGGTTCCAAGTTACTTCAGACCCAGTTACAGCCTTGGATAGCTACCAGGGAGCTTTACTCAGTCTCTAACCCTGTGCTGTACCTGTCCTGGGAGTGTTTGATGGGGACAGTGTAGAGGGAGCTTTACTCAGTCTCTAACCCTGTGCTGTACCTGTCCTGGGAGTGTTTGATGGGGACAGTGTAGAGGGAGCTTCACTCTGTATCTAACCCCGTGCTGTACCTGTCCTGGGAGTGTTTGACGGGGACAGTGTAGAGGGAGCTTCACTCTGTATCTAACCCCGTGCTGTACCTGTCCTGGGAGTGTTTGACGGGGACAGTGTAGAGGGAGCTTTACTCTGTATCTAACCCCGTGCTGTACCTGTCCTGGGAGTGTTTGACGGGGACAGTGTAGAGGTAGCTTTACTCTGTATCTAACCCCGTGCTGTACCTGTCCTGGGAGTGTTTGATGGGGACAGTGTTGAGGGAGCTTTACTCTGTACCTAACCCCGTGCTGTACCTGTCCTGGGAGCGTTTGATGGGGACAGTGTAGAGGGAGCTTTCCTCTGTATCTAACCCCGTGCTGTACCAGTCCTGGGAGTGTTTGACGGGGACAGTGTAGAGGGAGCTTTACTCTGTATCTAACCCTGTGCTGTACCTGTCCTGGGAGTGTTTGATGGGGACAGTGTAGAGGGAGCTTTACTCTGTATCTAACCCCGTGCTGTACCAGTCCTGGGAGTGTTTGATGGGGACAGTGTAGAGGGAGCTTTACTCTGTATCTAATCCCGTGCTGTACCTGTCCTGGGAGTGTTTGACAGGGACAGTGTAGAGGGAGCTTTACTCTGTATCTAACCCCGTGCTGTACCTGTCCTGGGAGTGTTTGACGGGGACAGTGTAGAGGGAGCTTTACTCTGTATCTAACCCCGTGCTGTACCTGTCCTGGGAGTGTTTGACGGGGACAGTGTAGAGGTAGCTTTACTCTGTATCTAACCCCGTGCTGTACCTGTCCTGGGAGTGTTTGACGGGGACAGTGTAGAGGGAGCTTTACTCTGTATCTAACCCCGTGCTGTACCTGTCCTGGGAGTGTTTGATGGGGACAGTGTTGAGGGAGCTTTACTCTGTACCTAACCCCGTGCTGTACCTGTCCTGGGAGCGTTTGATGGGGACAATGTAGAGGGAGCTTTCCTCTGTATCTAACCCCGTGCTGTACCAGTCCTGGGAGTGTTTGACGGGGACAGTGTAGAGGGAGCTTTACTCTGTATCTAACCCTGTGCTGTACCTGTCCTGGGAGTGTTTGATGGGGACAGTGTAGAGGGAGCTTTACTCTGTATCTAACCCCGTGCTGTACCTGTCCTGGGAGTGTTTGATGGGGACAGTGTAGAGGGAGCTTCACTCTGTATTTAATCCCGTGCTGTACCAGTCCTGGGAGTGTTTGATGGGGACAGTGTAGAGGGAGCTTTACTCTGTATCTAACCCCGTGCTGTACCTGTCCTGGGAATGTTTGATGGGGACAGTGTAGAGGGAGCTTTACTCTGTATCTAACCCCATGCTGTACCTGTCCTGGGAGTGTTTGATGGGGACAGTGTAGAGGGAGCTTTACTATGTATCTAACCCCATGCTGTACCTGTCCTGGGGGTGTTTGATGGGGACAGTGTGAAGGGAGCTTTACTCTGTATCTAACCCCGTGCTGTACCTGTCCTGGGGATGTTTGATGGGGACAGTGTGAAGGGAGCTTTACTCTGTATCTAACCCCGTGCTGTACCTGTCCTGGGAGTGTTTGATGGGGACAGTGTAGAGGGAGCTTTACTATGTATCTAACCCCGTGCTGTACCTGTCCTGGGAGTGTTTGATGGGGACAGTGTAGAGGGAGCTTTACTCTGTATCTAACCCCGTGCTGTACCTGTCCTGGGAGTGTTTGATGGGGACAGTGTAGAGGGAGCTTTACTCTGTATCTAACCCCGTGCTGTACCTGTCCTGTGAGTGTTTGATGGGGACAGTGTAGAGGGAGCTTTACTCTGTATCTAACCCCGTGCTGTACCTGTCCTGGGAGTGTTTGATGGGGACAGTGTAGAGGGAGCTTTACTCTTAATCTAACCCCGTGCTGTACCTGTCCTGGGAGTGTTTGATGGGTTAGGCGAGAGGGAGCGATACCATGTCTATTATCACAGGCCCGAGAAGCACACAAGAGTGTGTCCAGCAGTGTGGGTGACTGGCTGGTTGGCATACCCAGTCAATGTATTGGCAGCCGCAGTCACCCACACCCGTGGAGCCAGGGAGGTGTCAGAGATTTCCAAATCCAGGAGGTGGGTCTGGCAGTGGGATGACTGTGGTTTCCCTCAACAGCCGGAAGCGGCGAAGAACAAGTCGTTTTTGTGAACTATGGGCAGCGTAGGATCGGGACACAGTGTCACATTGTCACATTGCATCAGTGAACAAAAATTTGATAACACCTTTGAATCACCCATCAAATAGTTATGTTGGTGATACACAGAGGCTTCTTTTGTGCTGAGTCTGACTCAAGTACGGGCCTTGTACGAGAGTTCCTAACTCTGAACTCGATTGTCTGGCTCTCCCGCATTTTTACTGAATGCTTCCAGGTATAGGGAGGGGTTTGAGTAGCAGCATCTGCAGTTAATCAGCACAGGCCAGCCTCAGGCTGGAGCCAGCGTGTGTGGCCTCAATACAAACAGACACTATTCCCTTTAGAATCTGGACTGCCGTACAATAGTACAAACCTACTCTTGACATGGGGTCAGCGCGAAAACGTCTGCAGAGGAGCCAACTCTCTTTGCTATATATGAATGACCCGAACTTGGGTGCAATAGGACAATGTTTCAAGTTTGTAGGTGGCACAAAACTTTAACAGTGAGGGGCAAAATTGGAGATTTCATCACAAGACTGACTTCAAACAATATTTAGTTGGTTGCAAAGCACTGTGAGACGTCCTGTGTTCGTGAAAAGTGCTATATCAATGCAAATCCTTTTTTTCCCTCCAAAAGAACAAAGTTGATGAGACGGGCCAACGTGTGGCGAATACAGTTTGACGCAGGGAGGTGGGGGCGATTCACCTTGGTGGAAAGAATGAGCAGATCTGTCCGAAACGGAATGGTACAATCTCAAAGGGTGTGCAGAAACAGAGAGGCCAGTAGTGTGGTGTGGGGGAGGGAGAATTTACTGGCGCCAATCGCTGAAGGTGGCAGGGCACGTTGAGTTCGATGAAATGATTGGGTTAAACCGTGGCTGTTTGGAGTTCAGTGTGAAAAAGTGGGCAACTGGCGAGGGGGGCAGGTCCCAAGATGCACCCCAGCTAATGTTCAGGTTGAACTGAGGCTAAAGGGCCTGGTTTAGCACTGGGCTAAATCGCTGGCTTTGAAAGCAGATCAAGGCAGGCCAGCAGCACGGTTCAATTCCCGTACCAGCCTCCCCGAACAGGCACCGGAATGTGGCGACTAGGGGCTTTTCACAGTAACTTCATTTGAAGCCTACTTGTGACAATAAGCGATGTTCATTTCATTTTTTCAAATGTGCACCACACACTCGCCATCTAAACAACTAAACTGTGCAGCGGTTCACGAAGGCACCTCGCCACCACCTTCTCTCGGGCAATTAGCGATGGGCAATAAATACTGGCCTGGCCAGTGAAGGCCACATCCCACGAGTGGATTAAAAAAGGAACAGATGAAAAGTGCGAGGACTTTAACTTCCCGCGCATGCATACTAAGCTCAAGAACGTCATTGCCTGACTTTTCCCCCCCAGGAGCAGCTCCAGTGGCTACGAAACGTGCAGTGTACTGATGCTGGTGGATTAATGGCAGCAGTCGTACAGCTGGAGAGTGGCTCTGGAGCTCCGCGTGTTTCACTGACTGGTTTCACTGGGCTCATCTATCCATCGCTGGATAACCCGTGAATGGAATGTGATCAGGAGTGCTTCCCCTTTCTGTGCATTGTTCCTCGCACTGAACACTGGTGATGCAGCGGTTAGCACTGCTGCCTCACGGCACTGAGGACCCGGGTTCGATCCCAGCCCCGGGTCACTGTCCGTGTGGAGCTTGCACATTCTCCCCGTGTCTGCGTGGGTCTCAATCCCCAAACCCACAGATGTGCAGGGTAGGTGAACTGGCCACGCTAAATTGCCCCTTAATTGGAAGTAAAATGAATGGGGCGTTCTAAATTTAAATAAAAGTGGGCGACGCATTAGCACAGTGGTTAGCACTGTCGCTTCACAGCGCCAGGGTCCCAGGTTCGATTCCCGGCTTGGGTCACTGTCTGTGCGGAGTCTGCACGTCCTCCCCGTGTCTGCGTGGGTTTCCTCCGGGTGCTCCGGTTTCCTCCCACAAGTCCCGAAAGACGTGCTGTTAGGTGAATTGGACATTCTGAATTCTCCCTCGGTGTACCCGAACAGGCGCCGGAGTGTGGCGACTAGGGGCTTTTCACAGTAACTTCATTGCAGTGTTAATGTAAGCCTACGTGTGACAATAAAGATTATTATTATTATTACTTTGGGCCTCCAAGTAATAATAGCGAGAAGCTTAAGACTGTTGATGGGTCAAGGGGTTCAAAAGTCAGGTTAGGTGGGGTTGGAGGATGGGGTGGGAGATAGAGGGGGCCCAGATAAGTAGCTCTTTGAACATCGCTTATTGTCACAAGTAGGCTTCAAATGAAGTTACTGTGAAAAGCTCCTCGTCGCCACATTCCGGCGCCTGTTCGGGGAGGCTGGTACGGGAATCGAACCGTGCTGCTGGCCCGCCTTGGCCTGCTTTAAAAGCCAGCGATTTAGCCCAGTGTGCTAAACCAGCCCCTGGTTGGCTGCTGACTCAATGGGCTGTATGGCCTCCTTCTGCACTGTCAGGATTTTATGACAAGCCCAAGCAGGGAATTCGCTATAACCGATTGGACAGGTACAAACAATGTTGGTGTTTATCACAAGGGGCTGGATTGCAGAGAGGCATGAAGGTTTACGACAGCCTCGCAGAGCCCGGGCGGGACCCCCATTTGGAGTAGTCGGGCACTGCCCACCTTAGCGAGGATACATTGGCATCGGAGGGGCTCGGCCACGGGTTAATAGAGTTGCCAACTCTGCCCGCAGCTATTCAAGGAGGTTTTTTTCCTTAACACGCTGACACTGTTGATTGCCCAATAGCAAGCTGTCTATGTATTGTGCAAGGAGTGCCCTGAATCTAGATTTCATTCACCAATGTTTATGTTTTAGTGTTCAGTGCGAGGAACAATGCACAGAAAGGGGAAGCACTCCTGATCACATTCCATTCACGGGTTATTCAGCGATGGATAGATGAGCCCAGTGAAACCAGTCAGTGAAACACGCGGAGCTCCAGAGCCACTCTCCAGCTGTACGACTGCTGCCATTAATCCACCAGCATCAGTACACTGCACGTTTCGTAGCCACTGGAGCTGCTCCTGGGGGGGAAAAGTCAGGCAATGACGTTCTTGAGCTTAGTATGCATGCGCGGTAAGTTAAAGTCCTCGCACGTTTCATCTGTTCCTTTTTTAATCCACTCGTGAGATGTGGCCTTCACTGGCCAGGCCAGTATTTATTGCCCATCGCTAATTGCCCGAGAGAAGGTGGTGGCGAGGTGCCTTCGTGAACCGCTGCACAGTTTAGTTGTTTAGATGGCGAGTGTGCGGTGCACATTTAGCCTCGGTTCAACCCCAACGTTAGCTGGGCTGCATCTTGGGACCTGCCCCCTCGCCTTTCCCCAGAGCGACATCGCAGGATAAACCATGATTGGGTAATCCCGGGACAATGAGGACACGACAGCACAGTAGCGCGAGTGGCTAGCACTGTGGCCTCACAGCGCCAGGGTCCCAGGTTCGATTCCCCACTGGGTCACTGTCTGTGCGGAGTCTGCACGTTCTCCCCGTGTGTGCGTGGGTTTCCTCCGGGTGCTCCGGTTTCCTCCCACAGTCGAAGGACGTGCAGGTTAGGTGGATTGGCCGTGATAAATTGCCCTTAGTGACCAAAAAGGTTAGGAGGGGCTATTGGGTTACGGGGATAGGGTGTAAGTGAGGGCTTAAGTGGGTCGGTGCCGACTCGATGGGCCGAATGGCCTCCTTCTGCACTTTATGTTCTATGACATGGAGAGAGAGCCCAGCTGGAATGCTGTGTCCCGTTCTGGACTCCACACTTCCTTTCTGTCTTTCGCTCCCTATCTCTCCTGGTTTCTTTCCCGCACACTGCCTCGGCCAGTTTTGATGTCTCTCGCTGTGTTTCACAGAAATCTTGCTGGTTAATCCTTTCCTCTGCCTGGCAGTCGTCCCAGTGTTGCTACTTAGTGCTGTTAATCCCCCGAAGGCCTCTCCCAAGGTCAGACTCATCGAGGTGCCTGTAGCTGTCAGTTGGGCTCTGTGTGTAGTCCACGCAAGCCTCATGATCCCGTGTCTCTTCTCTCCCCCTGCAGAGGAAGATGCTGACGAAATGCTGGCCAAGTGTGAAAGGGGTGTCGAGTCAGCCCTGCTCTACGCCAAACTCTGGGCCAAGTACACAAAGGACCTGCTGTCGTGGATGGAGAGGAGGATCTCCGCGGGTGAGTGGGGTGTGATGGCAAATGTGCTGAGCTACGGTCGGGGAGTGGGACACCCATGGTGTCGGCTTATTGGGAATGCTGGGGGGGGGGTGGTGATGACGAGGCTTTTTCCCAGGGTATTACTAGGGGCCATAGGTTTAAGGTGCGAGGGGCAAGGTTTAGAGGAGATGTACAAGGCAAGTGGGTAGTGGGTGCCTGGAATCGCTGCCGGAGGAGGCGGTGGAAGCAGGGACGATAGTGACATTTAAGGGGCATCTTGACAAATACATGAATAGGATGGGAATAGAAGGATACGGACCCAGGAAGTGTAGAAGATTGTAGTTTAGACGGGCAGCATGGTCGGCACAGGCTTGGAGGGCCGAAGGGCCTGTTCCTGTGCTGTACTTTTCTTTGTTCTTTGTTCTTTGTACTCTCTGGGACAGTCTCACAGGTGGGGCTGAGTGACGGGGTGAAAATTGAGTCGGTCTGTCAATCAATAACATTGGGTACATTGGGTCACTGTTGAGTACAGACCATCAGCGTAGAATACTGGCGTACAGTTCTACATAGAATTTACAGTGTAGAAGGAAGCCATTCGGCCTATCGAGTTTGCACCAGCCCTTGGAAAGAACACCCTACCCAAGCTCACACCTCCACCCTAGCCCTACACTGCCACCCTATCCCCGTAACCCCACCAAACCTTTTTTGGCGACTAAGGGCAATTTATCATGGCCAATCCACCTAACCTGCACATCTTTGTACTGTGGGGGGAAACCGGAGCACCCGGAGGAAACCCACGCAGACACGGGGAGAACGTGCAGACTCCGCACAGACAGTGACCCAGCGGGGAATCGAACCTGGGAACCTGGGGGTCTGAAGCAACTGTGATAACCACTGTGCTGCCGTGCTCCTGTTGAGGACAGACCTGTCAGTGTATAACATTGCAACAGGTCTGCAACGGGTTGGGTGTCAGTCAAATTGACTGGGCCTCCAATAGCGAACCCAGTCTGAAAAACTGACCTAAACACTGAGCCTGTCCCTGTCTGCACACTGTGTCCTTGTTTCATTGTAGGGAAGTCTTTCGTTATTCTGTAAGTGTGTGTTTAATATTCCACTCAGTGTGTTTGATGGCCTCTCGGTCTATCTTAGATACATGCCAGCTCTAAATTAACACAGCTCTTTTTGCGGTGTCACGCCAAGGCAGAATTATTCGATGTCTGTGATGGCAATAGGCAGACGAGAAGCACGGGACATGATTGCCTGTTGCAGCTTTTGCCATGGGAGGGGTTAAACTGACGTGACGTCAGGTGCACTGTCAGAACTTCAACTATTTGTAATTTATATGGTTCGGCAACTCAAAGGAAAGAAGTGAAAATTGCAAAAGGCACCAAACTGGGTAGGGCTGTCGAATCTGAGGAGGCAACTCAATAATTATACACCCCATGCATTCTCTATACACCGCACGCATTCTCTATACACCGCACGCATTCTCTATACACCGCACGCATTCTCTATACACCGCACGCATTCTCTATACACCGCACGCATTCTCTATACACCGCAAGCATTCTCTATACACCGCACGCATTCTCTATACACCGCACACATTCTATATACACCGCACACATTCTCTATACACCGCACGCATTCTCTATACACCGCAAGCATTCTCTATACACCGCACGCATTCTCTATACACCGCACACATTCTCTATACACCGCAAGCATTCTCTATACACCGCACGCATTCTCTATACACCGCACGCATTCTCTATACACCGCACGCATTCTCTATACACCGCAAGCATTCTCTATACACCGCACGCATTCTCTATACACCGCACACATTCTATATACACCGCACACATTCTCTATACACCGCACGCATTCTCTATACACCGCAAGCATTCTCAATACACCGCACGCATTCTCTATACACCGCACGCATTCTCTATACACCGCAAGCATTCTCTATACACCGCACGCATTCTCTATACACCGCACGCATTCTCTATACACCGCACGCATTCTCTATACACCGCACGCATTCTCCATACACCGCACGCATTCTCTATACACCGCACGCATTCTCTATACACCGCACGCATTCTCTATACACCGCACGCATTCTCTATACACCGCACGCATTCTCTATACACCGCACACATTCTCTATACACCGCACACATTCTCTATACACTGCACACATTCTCTATACACCGCACACATTCTCTATACACTGCACACATTCTCTATACACCGCACGCATTCTCTATACACCGCACACATTCTCTATACACCGCACACATTCTCTCTACACCGCACACATTCTCTATACACCGCACACATTCTCTATACACCGCACACATTCTCTATACACCGCACACATTCTCTCTACACCGCACACATTCTCTCTACACCGCACACATTCTCCATACACCGCACGCATTCTCTATACACCGCACGCATTCTCTATACACCGCACACATTCTCTATACACCGCACACATTCTCTATACACCGCACACATTCTGTATACATTGCACACATTCTCTGTACACCGCACACATTCTCTCTACACCGCACACATTCTCCATACACCGCACGCATTCTCTATACACCGCACGCATTCTCTATACACCGCACGCATTCTCTATACACCGCACGCATTCTCCATACACCGCACGCATTCTCTATACACTGCACACATTCTCTATACACCGCACGCATTCTCTATACACCGCACGCATTCTCCATACACCGCACGCATTCTCTATACACCGCACGCATTCTCTATACACCGCACGCATTCTCTATACACCGCACGCATTCTCTATACACCGCTCGCATTCTCTCTATACCGCACACATTCTCTATACACCGCACGCATTCTCTATACACCGCACGCATTCTCTATACACCGCACGCATTCTCTATACACCGCACGCATTCTCTATACACCGCACGCATTCTCTATACACCGCATGCATTCTCTCTATACCGCACACATTCTCTATACACTGCACACATTCTCTATAGACCGCTCGCATTCTCTATAGACCGCACACATTCTCTATACACCGCATGCATTCTCTATACACCGCACATATTCTCTATACACCGCACACATTCTCTATACACCGCACATATTCTCTATCGACAGCACACATTCTCTATAAACCGCACACATTCTCTCTACACCGCACCCATTCTCGAAACACCGCACGCATTCTCAATACACCGCACGCATTCTCTATACACCGCACGCATTCTCTATACACCACACACATTCTCTACACACCGCACGCATTCTCTATACACCGCACGCATTCTCTATACACCGCACGCATTCTCTATACACCGCACGCATTCTCTCGACACCGCATGCATTCTCTCTATACCGCACACATTCTCTCTACACTGCACACATTCTCGAAACACCGCACGCATTCTCAATACACCGCACGCATTCTCTATACACCGCACGCATTCTCGATACACCACACACATTCTCTTCACACCGCACGCATTCTCTATACACCGCACGCATTCTCTATACACCGCACGCATTCTCTATACACCGCACGCATTCTCTCTACACCGCATGCATTCTCTCTATACCGCACACATTCTCTATACACTGCACACATTCTCTATAGACCGCTCGCATTCTCTATAGACCGCACACATTCTCTATCGACAGCACACATTCTCTATAAACCGCACACATTCTCTATAGACCGCACACATTCTCTATAGACCTCACACATTCTCTATACACCGCACGCATTCTCTATACACCGCATGCATTCTCTATACACCGCACGCATTCTCTATACACCGCACGCATTCTCTATACACCGCACGCATTCTCCATACACCGCATGCATTCTCTATACACCGCACGCATTCTCTATGCACCCTATGCATTCTCTACACACTGCACACATTCTCTATACACCGCTCACATTCTCTCTACACCGCACGCATTCTCTATACACCGCATGCATTCTCTATACACCGCACGCATTCTCTATACACCCTATGCATTCTCTACACACTGCACACATTCTCTATACACCGCACGCATTCTCTATACACCGCACGCATTCTCTATACACCGCACACATTCTATATACACCGCACACATTCTCTATACACCGCACACATTCTCTATACACCGCACACATTCTCTATACACCGCACGCATTCTCTATACACCGCACGCATTCTCTATACACCGCACACATTCTCTCTACACCGCACGGATTCTCTATACACCGCACACGTTCTCTATACACTGCACACATTCTCTATACACCGCACGCATTCTCTATACACCGCACGCATTCTCTATACACCGCACGCATTCTCTATACACCGCACGCATTCTCTATACACTGCACGCATTCTCTATAGACCGCACACATTCTCTATACACCGCACACATTCTCTCTACACCGCACGGATTCTCTATACACCGCACACATTCTCTATACACCGCACACGTTCTCTATACACCGCACACATTCTCTATACACCGCACGCATTCTCTATACACCGCACGCATTCTCTATACACCGCACGCATTCTCTATACACCGCACGCATTCTCTATACACCGCACACGTTCTCTATACACCGCACGCATTCTCTATACACCGCACGCATTCTCTATACACCGCACGCATTCTCCATACACCGCACGCATTCTCTATACACTGCACACATTCTCTATACACTGCACACATTCTCTATACACCGCTCGCATTCTCTCTACACCGCACGCATTCTCTCTACACCGCACACATTCTCTCTACACCGCACACATTCTCTATACACCTCACACATTCTCTATACACCGCACACATTCTCTCTACACCGCACGGATTCTCTATACACCGCACACGTTCTCTATACACCGCTCGCATTCTCTCTACACCGCACGCATTCTCTCTACACCGCATGCATTCTCTATACAGCGCACACATTCTCTACACAACGCACGCATTCTCTATACACCGCACACATTCTCTATACACCTCACACATTCTCTATACACCGCACACATTCTCTACACACCGCACACATTCTCGATACACCGCACACATTCTCTATACACCGCACACATTCTTTATACACCGCACGCATTCTCTATACACCGCACACGTTCTCTATACACCGCACACGTTCTCTATACACCGCACACATTCTCTATACACCTCACACATTCTCTATACACCGCTCGCATTCTCTCTACACCGCACACATTCTCTATACACCGCACACATTCTCTATACACAGCACACATTCTCTATACACCACACGCATTCTCTATACACTGCATGCATTCTCTATACACCGCACGCATTCTCTATACACCGCACACATTCTCTACACACCGCACGCATTCTCTATACACCGCACGCATTCTCTATACACCTCACACATTCTCTATACACCGCACACATTCTCTACACACCGCACACATTCTCTATACACCGCACGCATTCTCTATACACCGCACACATTCTCTATACACCGCACGCATTCTCTCTACACCGCACACATTCTCTATACACCGCACGCATTCTCTCTACACCGCACACATTCTCTATACACCTCACACATTCTCTATACACGGCACACATTCTCTACACACCGCACACATTCTCGATACACCGCACACATTCTCTATACACCGCACACATTCTTTATACACTGCACGCATTCTCTATACACCGCACACATTCTCTATACACCGCACACATTCTCTATACACCGCTCGCATTCTCTCTACACCGCACACATTCTCTATACACCGCACACATTCTCTATACACAGCACACATTCTCTATACACCGCACGCATTCTCTATACACTGCATGCATTCTCTATACACCGCACGCATTCTCTATACACCGCACACATTCTCTACACACCGCACGCATTCTCTATAGACCGCACACATTCTCTATACACCGCACACATTCTCTATACACCGCACGCATTCTCTCTACACCGCACACATTCTCTATACACCGCACGCATTCTCTCTACACCGCACGCATTCTCTATACACCTCACACATTCTCTATACACCGCACGCATTCTCTATACACCACACACATTCTCTATACACCGCACGCATTCTCTATACACCGCACGCATTCTCTATACACCGCACATATTCTCGATACACCGCACACATTCTCTATACACCGCACACATTCTTTATACACCGCACGCATTCTCTATACACCGCATGCATTCTCTATCCACCGCACACATTCTCTACACACCGCACGCATTCTCTATAGACCGCACACATTCTCTATACACCGCACGCATTCTCTATACACTGCACACATTCTCTATACACCGCACACATTCTCTATACACCACACACATTCTCTATACACCGCACACATTCTCTATAGACCGCACACATTCTCTATACACCTCACACATTCTCTATACACCGCACGCATTCTCTATACACCGCACACATTCTCTATACACCGCACGCATTCTCTATACACCGCACGCATTCTCTACACACCGCACACATTCTCTATACACCGCACACATTCTCTATACACCGCACACATTCTTTATACACCGCACGCATTCTCTATACACCGCACACATTCTCTATACACCGCACACATTCTCTATACACCTCACACATTCTCTATACACCGCTCGCATTCTCTCTACACCGCACACATTCTCTATACACCGCACACATTCTCTATACACCGCACGCATTCTCTATACACCGCACGCATTCTCTATACACCGCATGCATTCTCTATACACTGCACGCATTCTCTATACACCGCACACATTCTCTACACACCGCACGCATTCTCTATAGACCGCACACATTCTCTATACACCGCACGCATTCTCTATACACCGCACGCATTCTCTATAGACCGCACACATTCTCTATACACCGCACGCATTCTCTACACACCGCACGCATTCTCTATAGACCGCACACATTCTCTATACACCGCACACATTCTCTACACACCGCACGCATTCTCTATAGACCGCACACATTCTCTATACACCGCACACATTCTCTATACACCGCACGCATTCTCTATACACCGCACGCATTCTCTATACACTGCATGCATTCTCTATACACTGCACGCATTCTCTATACACCGCCCACATTCTCTACACACCGCACGCATTCTCTATAGACCGCACACATTCTCTATACACCGCACGCATTCTCTATACACCGCACGCATTCTCTATACACCGCACGCATTCTCTACACACCGCACACATTCTCTATACACCGCACACATTCTCTATACACCGCACACATTCTTTATACACCGCACGCATTCTCTATACACCGCACACATTCTCTATACACCTCACACATTCTCTATACACCGCACACATTCTCTATACACCGCACACATTCTCTATACACCGCACGCATTCTCTATACACCGCATGCATTCTCTATACACCGCACGCATTCTCTATACACCGCACACATTCTCTACACACCGCACGCATTCTCTATAGACCGCACGCATTCTCTATAGACCGCACACATTCTCTATACACCGCACGCATTCTCTATACACCGCACACATTCTCTATACACCGCACGCATTCTCTATACACCGCACACATTCTCTATACACCGCACGCATTCTCTATACACCGCATGCATTCTCTATACACCGCACACATTCTCTACACACCGCACGCATTCTCTATAGACCGCACACATTCTCTATACACCGCACACATTCTCTATACACCGCACACATTCTCTATACACCGCACACATTCTCTATACACCGCACACATTCTCTATACACCGCACGCATTCTCTATACACTGCACACATTCTCTATACACCGCACACATTCTCTATACACCGCACACATTCTCTATAGACCGCACACATTCTCTATACACCGCACGCATTCTCTCTACACCTCACACATTCTCTATAGACCGCACGCATTCTCTATACACTGCACGCATTCTCTATACACTGCACACATTCTCTATACACCACACACATTCTCTCTACACCGCACACATTCTCTATACACCTCACAAATTCTCTATAGACCGCACGCATTCTCTATACACCGCACACATTCTCTATACACCGCACACATTCTCTATAGACCGCACACATTCTCTATACACCGCACACATTCTCTATACACCTCACACATTCTCTATAGACCGCACGCATTCTCTATACACTGCACGCATTCTCTATACATCGCACGCATTCTCTATACACCGCACACATTCTCTACAGACCGCACGCATTCTCTATACACTGCACGCGTTCTCTATACATCGCACACATTCTCTATACACCACACACATTCTCTATACACCGCACACATTCTCTATACACCGCACGCATTCTCTATACACCGCACGCATTCTCTATACACCGCATGCATTCTCTATACACCGCACACATTCTCTCTACACCGCACGCATTCTCTATACACCGCACACATTCCCTATAGACCGCCCACGTTCTCTATACACCGCACACAGTCTCTTTAGACCGCTAACATTCTCTATACACCGCACACAAATTCACCGCACACATTCTCTACAGACCGCAGCATTTGTAAAGGATACAGTAACCTAGGCAACACATTCCTCTTAATCAGTATTATCCTGCCCAACCACAAAATTAGCAAGCAGGACCAACAGAACAGGTCCCACCTGATAGACCCAGTTAGGAGGAAATTTTCCCCACTCAAATGTCCGAAGGAGGGGTGCGAGAGCAGGGGGGGGGTGGGGTAACCACTATTCCCAGAGAGGTAAAGCCCGAAGGGACAACTTGTATAGAATATTAGAAAACGAGGGAAGGCCTCGCTCTGCCTACCCAATGCCCTAGCCACCGGATGTGTCCGATCCACCACGTTAATAACAGCAGTAACTGAAACGTCCAGCTTAGACAAAAAGGTAAACACATCGTCCTCATTTAGCTTGATCTCATGTTGTTTCTCTCCACTATGTAACCCAAAAAACTCTAGGATCCTGTGTGATTGCCTCTGCCCGGGGCTACATAGAATTTACAGTGCAGAAGGATGCCATTCGGCCCATCAAGTCTGCACCGGTTCTTGGAAAGAGCACCCTACCCAGGCCCACATCTCCACCCTATCCCCATAACCCAGTAACCCCACCCAACACTAAGGGCAATTTTGGACACTATGGGCAATTTACCATGGCCAATCCACCTAACCTGCACATCTTTGGGATGTGGGAGGAAACCGGAGCACCCGGAGGAAACCCACGCAGACATGGGGAGGACGTGCAGACTCCGCACAGACAGTGACCCAAGCCGGGAATCGAACCTGGGACCCTGGAGCTGTGAAGCAATTGTGCTATCCACTATGCTACCGTGCTGCCACTGTTGCATTGCAAACAACAACAGGCACACCACCTACTCCCTAGTTGGAGGCAAACATTCCCAGACCTATAACCACCGGTTCGCATTGCCTTATAGAAAGCAGCTGTATCCACTTAACATACTCCCCTCTCAACCCAACCCTCCGCAGTGTATAAAGTAAATCATTCCACTCCACCCAATCCAAACTTTCTCTGCGTCCTCAGAGATCACTAACCCATCCCAGTGTCTGTGTTTGACAGACCCTGAAGATCATTCAATAGTCTCCTGACATGGTTACGGGAATTCCTGTACGAACCCAGTCTGATCACCTGGGATGATCAGAGGGGGAGCTCCCTTCACGTGCTGCTCTAACACTTTAAACAACAACTTCAAATCGACATTCAGGAGCGAAATCTAATGCGCATCCTTCAGAATTCTTTCCTGCCTTCAGAATTAAGGACATATTTGCTTCTCGGAGTGTCTGCGGCAGTAGACTGGCTCCCCATGAGTGCCAATCAGCGGATCCATCAGCAAGTTTTCAAGTCCCTCCCTGGGGCCTTAGCAGATTGAAGCTCTTTCAATGCGAGAGCCACTTTCACCAAAGTCGCAGCGTAGTTAGCGCTGCTGCCTCTCAGCGGCAGGGCCCCGGGTTCGAGTCCGACCTCGGGTGGCTCTCAATGTGGAGTTTGCACATTCTCCCTGTATATGTGTGGCTTTCTTCTGGGTGCTTTGGTTTCCTTCCACAGTCCAAAGATGTGCAGGACTGGCCATGCTAAATTGCTTTGCAGTGTCCAAAGACATGGAGGGTAACTGGGGTTACGGGAATAGGGCGGGGGAGTGGGCCTCGGGAGGGTACTCTTCCGGAGGGTTAGTGCAGACTCGATGGGCCGGATCTGCACTGTAGGCATTCTGAGGAATCCTCTTTGGAAACAGGAGCATTCAGCACCAACCTTTGGGCTGGAGAAGTGCACAACCACTGATGGTACGTTCCTGCATTTAACTGCACTAGTGCAGGCTACAGTAATTGCCGACGGCTCCCGTGCAGTAATGACAGCGAATGCCGACAGTTTCGCCAATGCTGCTACAGCAACATTTGGCCCATTATGGCCCGTGTGTCTTTATGAATAGCGGATTCCCAAGGTAGGTTTGAGCTTCTAGTTTACTTCTTTGTTTTTTTTAGATGCCTATCCCTACCCTCTTTCAGCACTCGCTGCTTACCATGGATTCCCTTTTTACTTCGCACGGGTAGAATACTAGCGCCCCTGAGGCCTTCCATGCCCATTGGGTGCGGCAGGCGCTGGGGAGTCTTATTGACCCCATCAGTCACATTGTGATTTGATGTTTTAAGTCTCATTTGTGACTCGCTTTTTGTTTACGGCAGTTTTCTTTTAAGGGACTGTCCCTTTAATTTGTCCCTCAGCTTATTTGATTTAGCTTAACTGGCCTTTTGGGTTGATCAAAATAGTTGGTGGGGGAATCAGCTTGAAGAATCAGGATGGGCATCTCCTGGGCTTCTTCAATCCCTCGCCTGACGAGGCTGCCAGAATTCCCACGCCCAGGCAACCCGGCTCACAGCACATTTAAAGTTGCAGTCCGCCTCCTTGGGGAGGGATGCCCGCCGGCTTCCCTGCCACAGGTAAAGCTGGGGAGTGGGCCAGTTTGGGTCAGGACACTTTGTGGGCTGGATTCCCGCACTGACTCCAGCTTCCCTATTCGCCGGCACCCTTTTTTGGGCGCCCGCTGGATTCCCGCTGCGCCGGTCGGGGGCTGTTGACAGCGCCCCCCCCCCCCCCCCCCCCGGTGATTCTCCGGGGGCCCCGATTGGCCGAGTGGCTAACGGGTCTGGCCGATTCCCGCCGGCGTGGATTACTCACCTCCCACACGGCGGGACCTGGAAGGTAAGTGCGCGGGGGCCGTCCTGGAGGGAGGGCGGGGGGTTCCGACCCCGGGGGGGGGGGGGGGGGCATGGTGGCCTGGCCCGCGATTGGGGCCTACTGATCGGCGGACGGGCTGGTTCTGTGGGGGCCTACTTTACTCAGCGCCGTGCCCCTGTAGGGTTCCGCCATATTGCCCGGGGGCCTGGGCGGAGAAGGGAACCCCCGCGCACGCGCGGAAATACGGCGGCCGTTCCGCGCATGCGCCAACCCGCGCGGGCCGTTCGCCGCCGGCTGGAGCTGCGGGAACCACTCTAGCCCCCCTAGAAAGGGGAGAATTCCTCACTTTCGGGGGCCGTTGACGCCGGAGTGGGTTGGCGCCAGTTTTCACGTCGGCATGGGGACATAGCCCCATTATTGGAGAATCCCGCCCCGTGTCCCCACGCCGGCTTGGGAACAGTGAAAACCGGCGCACGACGGCCACCGATTCCCCGTTTTGCTGGGGGCGAGCAGGAAGGTAGCGTAGAGCTCCCAGCTCGAGCTGCCGATACGGCCTGGAGAATTGCCGGGTCCGTGGCAGCGTCCAGGTCGGAGGTAAAAGCTGATGGCTTCTGCCCCTTGTGGCTCAAATCATTCGGTGAATATTCCTGATGCTTTTAAAGGGATGCTGGGTAAGTATGCAAGGGAGGAAGTCTTCACACTTTCCTGGGATTTGGGGGGGTCACTGGCTGGGCCATCATTTGTTGCGCCAAGCTAATTACCCCGGAACTGTGTGGAACATTTCAGAGGGACAGTTAAGAGTCAACCACATTGGCTGTGGCTCTGGAGTCACAGGTAGGCCAGACAGGGCAAGGACGGCAGATTTCCTTCCCTGAAGGACATTAGTGAACCAGATGGGGTTTTACAGAACAAAATGACAGTTTTGTTGTCATCATTCCTGAGACTGGCTTTATATTGATTGAAAAGCGAGGTTACTCAAAGCTGCAGGAATCGAAGCTTAATCTCGGGAGCACTGCTGGACGCAAAACTCTGGAGCAAAATCATTGGGGGTTAAAAGAATTGTGCGTCTTTTTCATTTTCCTCCTTAAGACGTACAGGTTAGGCGGGTTGGCCGTGCTAAAATTCCCCCTTAGTGTCCAAACGTATGCAGGTTAGGTGGGGCTGTGGGGCTAGGGAGGGGGGAAGTGGGAGTGGGTAGAGTGCTCTTTCAGAGGGGCGGTGCAGACTCGATGGGCCGAATGGCCTCCTGTACTGTCGGAGTTCGATGTAGTCTATGTAATGTATGAATTTAAATTTTGCCAGCTGCTAGGCCTCTGGATTACGAGTCCAGTGATGTTACCACCACCTCCCCACATAAGGAATAAAGGGATTTGTGGTAAGGCTGGAGGACGTACATGTGGGGCGAAACATGGCATTGATTAGTTGGTCCAATTTAATGGAATGGTAATGGGCCCATCACTGTGACTTATTACATTGTTTTACTGGCTCTTCACCCACTGTTGACTCACAGTTAGAAAACCACCTTCCCTCTTCTATATACTGACTCCATTCTATCCTCAGAATAAAGCTTTAGCACGGAAATGGGTGCAAATGTCACCCCGTGGCGTGATGCTCCTAACGATGCCCTTGCTTTTGCAGAGATTGAATTCTCGAAGAACATGGTGAGGATGTCCGAAGCGACCAAGAGTTCGATCAGCCAAGAGGTAAGGCGTTCCGACGCCCGCCCCTCGTTCAACTGCACCAAGAGCAAAAGGACTGGCCGTTGGCCTGAATGCTGTTTGGTGGGGCGTAGCGAGGCCACTGAATGCCCAGGTCAACCCAACTTCAAATTTGGGTTCATTGGACAACCCCGGACTGCTTTCGTCACGAGGCCCGGCCTGCACCAGGATTTTCCGTGCGTCTGTCCTGATCAAATTTATTTGAGTTTGAGGGCTAGTGTTTGAGACCCAGTGGAGGATTCGATGACCCATCATGCTGCCCCTCCCCCCCCAAAAAAACTGCTTAATAACAGATCCCCTCCCCTTCCCCCATCGGTCCATTTGTCTTTAATTCTTATCATAGAATCAAAGAATCCCTGCAGTACAGAGGCGATGCAGCGCATCGGGTCAGCTTTGAAAGACCACCCCACTTAGGCCTATCCCCTGCTCTGGAACCTCGCATTAAGGAGCAATTTAGCATGGCCAACCCACCTAACCTGCACAGCTTGGAGGAAACCCACACAGACACGGGGAGAAGGTGCAACCTTCACACTGACAGTCACCCGAGGCCGGAATTTAACCCAGGTCCCTGGAGGTGTGAGGTGTTTTTTTTTAATATCAACCAGTGCTAGTTGTTAACGGTCACTTCTAAGACTAGCTTAATATTCCAGTTATTAACTGACATGCTGGAAATCTGAAATAAAAACAGAAAATGCTGGAAAAGCTCAGCGGGTCAGGCAGCGCCTGCAGACAGAGAGAAAGAAAGTTCACATCTCGAGTCCGTGTGACTCTGCTTCAGAGCCACATCCTCTAACTTCATTGAAGGGTCAGCCTGGATAACCCCATCGCTCCTGGACTGGGGATTAAAACCATGACCAGCCTGTACCAGCCTCCCCGAACAGGCGCGGAATATGGCGACTAGGGGCTTTTCACAGTAACTTAATTGAAGCCTACTTGTGACAATAAGCGATTTTCATTTTTCACCTCTGCCCAGCAAGTGTGAGGCAGCAAATTCAGAGTGTGTTGACTCTCCAGAGTATCATACGTCTGGCACGGTGGCACAGTGGTTAGCACTGCTACCTCACAGCGCCAGGGACCCGGATTCGATTCGCGGCTTGGGTCATTGTCTGTGCGAAGTCTGTACGTTCTCCCCGTGTCTGCGTGGTTTTCCTCCGGGTGCTCCGGTTTCCTCTTACAGTCCAAAGATGTGCAAAGAATTGCCCCTTAGTGTTTAGGGATGTGCAGGTTAGGTGGGGTTATAGGGTTACCGCGATGGGATGGGTGGGGCCTAGGTTGGGTGCTCTTTCAGAGGGTCTGTGCAGACTCGATGGGCCGAATGGCCTCCTTGTGCACTGTGAGAATTCCATGACTCTATGTCCCCATTCAAGTGCTGAATCAAGTTTCATCCCATCAGTACATTACAGTGGGGACTTTATCTAATAATAATAATCTTTATTGTCACAAGTAGGCTTACATTAACACTGCAATGAAGTTACTGTGAAAATCCCCTAGTCGCCACATTCTGGCGCCTGTTCGGGTACACAGAGGGAGAATTCAGAATGTCCAATTCACCTAACAGCGCGTCTTTCGGGACTTGTGGGAGGAAACCGGAGCACCCGGAGGAAACCCACGCAGACACGGGGAGAACATGCAGACTCCGCACAGACAGTGACCCAGCGGGGAGTCGAACCAGGGACCCTGGAGCTGTGAAGCCACAGTGCTAACCACTGTGCTGCCCCTGAGCCCTCCCAGATTCTGTAATGAAACGGAGCAAACATTCTGAGAGCGGGCAACTTGGGTTTCAGTCTTGTCACTATCCTGAGATATATCAAAGATTCTGGAACGTGTGGGGAGTGATTACGATGCTTAAAGATGATCCACTAACCTCCTTGTTCCGACAGAAATTCATGCCTTTTCAATACGTCTACACGATGACCCTTCAGCATGACATCCAGCTTGGGCAGAGGACAATTGACACCAGAACATCATTGCAGCACAATAAATACATCCAGGTGAGGGCTTCGGTGACTAACTTTGGTTGTATTCTACTTCTCAAAGTTAGGACAGGTGGTGTCGAATCAATGTGTCGTTCCAATAGAATTTACAGCACCAAATTTATCCCAAATGTTTTGTGCTGGAATTTATGCTCCACACAAGCTACCAAAAGGCAATACCTGTCAAAATTGGAAATGAAGGGTAATTGTACAACTTGTCCAAACTGTTCTCGTTATACCTTAAAATGGAATAACGGTTGTGTTGGTGTCAGTATTACTGATTTTGTTTTTGCTGGGATTTGAAAATATTGAACTGTTTTTTTCCTCTGAATAGTATTTCCTTCTATTCCTCTCTTCCTCGTCAGCTGACCTCGCTTCCCCTTGGTTACATCATATTCGCCTCACATACGTCTTGTGGTACTGAGTTCCATTTCTTAACCACTTCTCTTGAGTAGAGCAGCTTCTCCTGAATTCCTCGCTGGATTTACAAGTTGTATCTTATGGGTTTGACTTCTCGATTTGGACTCCCGCTCTACACTGTCATGTGAGAGTACCTTTAAGAAATGGGTGTTTAAGAAATGTACCTTTAAGAAATGGGTGTTTATCAGTGATGTCAGAGTGTGGGTGGAGCTGGGCTGTCCTGTCAGCTTTTTACTTTTGTTTTAGGCTGTTTGCTGCAGGGTGTGCTTTAGTTTCGTTTTCAGAGCTGGATAGCTGCAGTCACAGCCAGAAGGTGTATGAATCTCTCTCTCTAACCTAAAAACTGTAAATCGATCCTGGTGATTTAAAACTAATAACAGTAGTGACTTTAACCTGATGTGCTACTGGTAAAAGGTATTTTAAGTCATATGGATGTTAAAAATTATTTAGTGTTGTACTCTTTGGGGGGGGTGTATTTGAATTGATGGTTGCTAAGATGTTCACTGTATGTTTTAAAAGGTTGACTTGAGTTCATAGAATAAACATTGTTTTGCTTTTAAAAATACTTTTCCATTTCTGCTGTCCCACACCTGTAGAGTGGGCCGTGTGCTCCCCATACCACAATCTATTAAAAGTTGTGGGTCAGGTGAACTCCATGATACACTTTGGGGTTCTCTAAACCCAGGCCCATAACAACACACACAGGTAGAAACGCTCGCTCCACGTCACCTCGATCGAAACCCTCTTTCACACCTTCAAAATTCTCTATTTGATCATTCCTCGGTTTTGTGGAGCCTCGGCCTGTTGTGGAAGCAATTCAGGAAAAGACATTCTGGGATGTGTTACTTGAAATGTGACAAGTTGCACAACTTGTGGAGATTGTGGCTTTCAAAAGGGAATTGGGTCGAAAAAAATAATTGTAGAGTTACGAGGAAAGGGGAATAGGACTAGCTGAAGCAGCGATGGACAATCCAGGTCAGTGAGAGGGCCGCATGAGTGAGCCTCCTTCATCTCATCTCAGTGGGCCACGAGCGAAATCGGGCTTGCTCACTAACCGTGACCCCGTGACGGAGATTGAATACATTTAATACACACCGAAAATTCCACAACGGGTTATAGAAAATACTTCACCATTTATATATTCATCGAACTGTCATTAACTTCAAGTGGTAAAGCAACAGAAATATTAACACTGTGGACACAGCACGACTCTCACAGTCAGTGTTGTGAGCGATCGCTCGCCCTCGCTTTACGGGCGAATCACTTCAGCCAGACTGGCAGGAAAACAAAAACGACACCGCGGAAACCAGCGGAACGTGGCGACCCTGCGCCTGGGCAGTGGTCAACAAAATGTCACAGGCTGCCCACCACTGAGCTAAAGAGTTCTTGCAGAGAGCTTGCACGGGCTGAGTGAGCTACATGGCCTCCTTTTGGGCTGTAACTGTTCTATGTTGCTGACTCGTTGATGGAGGTTGATGCTGTGATTAGTTAACGACTCCGCCATGGTTGTGACTGGCAGGATTGTCGACGGTGAACCTGATGGTCTGTTTTATTTACACCCAGGACTCCCCACAGGGGCTGCACGGTAGCACAAGTGATTAGCACTGTGGCTTCACAGCACCAGGGTCCCAGGTTCGATTCCCTGCTGGGTCACTGTCTGTGTGGAGTTTGCACATTCTCCCCGTGTCTGCGTGGGTTTCCTCCGGGTGCTCCGGTTTCCTCCCACAGTCCAAAGATGTGCAGGTTAGGTGGATTGGTCATGATAAATTGCCCTTAGTGACAAAAAAAGGTTAGGAGGGGTTATTGGGTTACGGGGATCGGGTGGAAGTGAGAGCTTGAGTGGGTCGGTGCAGACTCGATGGGTCGAATGGCCTCCTTCTGCACTGTACGTTCTATGTTCTATCCCTGAATTCTCGGGAAGCTAAACGCGGTGGGAAGAATTTGCAGTTTGTTTTACACGGTGTCACACCAAGTCACACTCTCTCCGCGCAACAGAATTAATGATAATTCGGGGCCTACTTCAGCCCCATCCTCCATCCCGACCACTTCCTTTGAACGTTGGCCCATTTAAGAATCGTTCGGTCTCGAAACTTGTCAGTCAAAAGATCGTGGGTTCAAGCCTGGACTTTTGACACACAATCTGAACTTCCACTGCGCACACACATACAGGGGAGGCCCGCACAGTCACAGAGTGCCCTCTCCTAGATGTGATGCTAAACCGACTCCATGTCTGCCTTTTCAATTGGGTATTAAGATCCCACGGCACTAATTGAAGAGCCGGGGAATTCTCTCCTGTTTCCTTGTCAGCAGTTGTCCTTCAAACACCACCAAAGACTGACTTATTTCTTATCTACCTCATTGCTGCTCGTAGCTGAGTATAAGCTGGTTTCTACAGAGGAGTGAAAACACGTTTAAAGTAATTCATCGCACTTTGGAATATCCTCTGGAATCTTTGAAAATTCATTCCTGGGATGGTGGCGTCGCTCTCTATGCCCAGCGTTTATTGCCCATCCCTAACTACCCCTTGAGAAGGTGGCGGTGAGCCGCCTTCTTGAGCCGCTGCAGTCCGTGTGGTGCAGGTACACCCACTGTGCTGTTAGGCCAGGTCTTGTGGCATTTGGACATTTTGCACGTGAAAGGCGTTATAATCTTTCATTGGCTTGCCTCCATTTCGGTTTCCCCTTTGTTTTAACTAGCCAGCCCTGCAGGTCAGTCCGCATAGACTCATGGCGGCAGGTCAGTGAATTCTTTCCTTGAGCATGCTGGGAGCAGGAGGCCACGAGGATGGCAGTTCACTGCTGTATATCAAACCATCCAGAGTACAAGATGGCACCAAGGAGCACCACAGAAGGTGTGGTAAGTTAGGAATTTGGGCAACCGCATACACTGCAGAAAAGGGCCATTCAGCCCATCCAGTCTGCACCGACAGGGGGCGTAACTATAAGGTTCATGGTGGAAGATATAGGAGGGATATCAGAGGTAGGTTCTTTACTCAGAGAGTGGTTGGGGTGTGGAACGCACTCCCAGCTATGGTAGTGGAGTCGGGACACTTTAGGAACTTTCAAGCGGTTATTGGATAGGCATAGGGGCTATTTAGCACAGGGCTAAATCGCTGGCTTCGAAAGCAGACCAAGGCAGGCCAGCAGAGCGGGTTCGATTCCCGTACCAGCCTCCCCGAACAGGCGCCGGAATGTGGCGACTAGGGGCTTTTCACAGTAACTTCATTGAAGCCTACTTGTGACAATAAGCGATTTTCATTTCATTTTTCATTTCATATGGAGCGCACCAGAATGATTGGGAGTAGGTTAATTTGATCTTAGTTTCACATTAGTTCGGCACAACATCGTGGGCCGAAGGGCCTGTACTGCTGTACAGTTCTATGTTCTATGACCCCCTGGAGGGGCACCCTACCTAGACGCACTCCCCCACCCGATCAATGTAACCTAACTGTACAACCCTGGACACTGGGGGCAATTTTAGCGTGGCCAATCCACCTAACTGGCATATCTTTGTGGGAGGAAACCGGAGCACCCGGAGGAAACCCACGGAGACACTGGGAGAACGTGCAAACTCCACACAGTCGCCCGAGGCCGGAATCGAACCCGGGTCCCTGGCGCTGTGAGGCAGCAGTGCTAAGCACTGTGCCGCCCAACATATCTTGGTTTTTCAGAGCACATAAAATACTTGGAAGGGAAGGCTGAAGCAAGTGAGGAGTTTTATGCTGTCTTGCTCGCCTCTTCTTGAAGATACTGACCTCTCCCTCTGATATTCACTCCAATCTGTCGAGAGGGAGCGCCGTGGCTGAACCTGATTCCGTCCTCGCCCTCGAGCCCATCTGGGCGTCAGTGCTGCTGTGGAGCCGCTCCTGCTTGGAAGGCCTGTCGGAAAGTGAGGCAGGCGCTCAGGTTCCTCTGTTGAAATGGAAAAGAAATGGTGGCGCAGTGGTTAGCACTGTTGCTTCATGGCGCCAAGGACCCGGGTTCGAATCCCGGCCCTGGGTCACTGTCCGTGTGGAGTTTGCACATTCTCCCCGTGTGTGTGCGGGTCTCACCCCCACAACCCAAAGGTGTGCAGAGTAGGTGGGTTGGCCAGGCTACATTACCCCTCAATTGGAATAATTTAAAAAAAGGAAGTGCTCTCATTAACATAGAGGGAAGCCATTCAGCCCACCACGTCTGTGCCAGCCCCCTGAAAGAGCATTTCACTGACTACCCACTCCCCCAACCTTTCCGCACAGCCCTGCAGGTTTTCCGGCTTCGGATAAAGATCCAATTCTCAACTGCACTTGGTCTTCAGCCTACAGGAGCCGGTTTGTTTACCCACTGGTTCCTTGAGGGGGCTACTGTTATGGGCCAGGGTTTAGAGAACCCCAAAGTGTATCATGGAGTTCACCTGACCCACAACTTTTAATAGATTGTGGTATGGGGAGCACATGGCCCACTCTACAGGTGTGGTACAGCAGAAATGGAAAGGTATGTTTTAAAGCAACTCAAGTTAACCTTTTTAAAACATACAGTGAACATCTCAGCAACCATTAATTCAAATACAACCCCCAAAGAATACAACACTAAGTAATCCTTAATAACTTCCCAAACAACATCCAGAACAAAAGAAACACCTTTTAACAGAAGCACATTAGGTTTACATTCACTACTGAGAACATTTATAATTCTGAATTCACCAAATGATCAAGAGACAGTCTTTTCATGGCAGAGAGATCAACAGTACACCTGCTCTGTCTGGCTTCAGCTCCAACACTGAAAACGAAACTAAAACACACCCTGAAGCAAACAGCCTAAAACGAAAGTAAAAAGCCGACAGACCGCCCAGCTCCACCCAGACTCTGACATCACTGCAGCCAAATATTTCTTAAAGTGGCATTCTCATGACACTACGCTTAATCGTTCTCCCCTTAATTCTGCCAACAGCCTTTGATGTTGAGAAAAAACGAACTGGAGAAGCAACGGCGGGACTTCAAGGAGCAGTGGCTGAGGGAGCTGCGCAAAATGGTGAGTGAAATGCTGATGGCAAAGTGCCTCGTCCAGGCTGTGCCCGAGAGTCTGCCCGCAGGCTGTGTCGCTTACACGTGTTGGGCATGTGCACAAACCCTTACCCTGTGGCTAGCACTACCTGTTAGAGTGGGCACCCTGCTGCCCCAAATGTCACTTGTGGGGAGAATGCTATTAATCAAAGAGAGCAGAGCTCCTTGGAGGTATCAGGGTAGTAAATCTGTCCCCATGCTGCCCACTCACCCTAAGATCAACGAACTCAACACCGATGGGACCACCAGTGTTAACTGAAGCATTTTTAGTTAAGATCCAACTATTCTGATCAACATAACACAGCCAGGTTAATTAAATCAAATAAAACTGAGGGACAAATTAAAGGGACAGTCCCTTAAAGGGAAACTGCCTTAAAACAAAAAGGGAATCACAAATGAGACATAAAACATCAAACCAAAATGTGATTAACAGAGTCAATAAGGCACCCCAGCCCCTGTGGCGTCCAACGGGCACGCAAGGTCTCGTGGCAAGATCCAAGGATGGTTGATTGCACTTGGTTGGTTTGCCTCAGTTGGGATCACTCTCGCCTCCGACTCAGAGAGCTGTGGGTTCAAGTCCCCGGTCTAAGCTGACCCTAATGCAGTATAGAGGGACAATCGGAGATGGCATTTTCAGATCAGACTCGAAAAGCATCGCTCTGGGGGGATCGGTAGACCCTTGTTCCCTGTTTATATAAACAATTCGGCCTCAAGAAATGGAGGTACAATTTCAAAATTGGCGGACAGCATCACATTGGGTATTTGGTTACGACAGAGGGGGAAATTGGACAAGATATCCAATGAAACGTACAGAAGAAGCGGTGTGCGTAGGGCCCAGCGCAGCATGTACATATGTTCTGGGAATGTCCTAAGGTAGCGAACGTTTGGGGTTCCTTCTGTACCATGTCGGCAATCTTACAAATTGGAGCCTGGTCCCTTGGAAGCCATTTTCAGGGTTTCGGAGGGGATGTCTTAGCCTTTGCGTCGCTGATCGCTCGCAGGTAGGTTCTGTTGGAGTATGAGGTCAGCTTCTCCATCCAGTCCCTCGGCGAGGCTGGGGGGGGGGGCGGGGATCTCATGGGGTTTTTGTACCTTGAAAAAATTAAATGCACGTCGAGCGGTTTGGTCGAGAGGTTTTACACAGGCTGGCAGCCATTGGTCGTGTATTTCAAGGAACTGGTCAAATCTGGGGGTGGGTTTTTTGGGGGTTGTTTATCTGTTTTGTATTTTTATATTGAAAAAATGTTCAACTAAACTATTTTTAAAAAGAAGCTTACAGAACAGATGTGCAATCAGCAAATGAACTTCAAGATATTAGATTTGTGTGAGGTGATATATTTTATTCAGAGATGTTATAACCTGCCTGCTTACCATTGGCTGGGGACTAATGACAATCCCACAATCCTGTGGGAGTATGAGCTTCCCCAATGAGGGGGGGCGGAGAAATAGAACATAGAACATAGAACATTACAGCGCAGTACAGGCCCTTCGGCCCTCGATGTTGCGCCGACCAGTGAAACCACTCTCAAGCCCATCTACAATATTCCCTTATAGTCCATATGTCTATCCAATGACCATTTAAATGCCCTTAGTGTTGGCGAGTCCACTACTGTTGCAGGCAGGGCATTCCACGCCCTTACTACTCTCTGAGTAAAGAACCTACCTCTGACATCTGTCTTATATCTATCTCCCCTCAATTTAAAGATATGTCCCCTCGTGCTAGAGATCACCATCCGAGGAAAAAGGCGCTCACTGTCCACCCTATCCAATCCTCTGATCATCTTGTATGCCTCAATTAAAGTCACCTCTTAACCTTCTTCTCTCTAACGAAAACAGCCTCAAGTCCCTCAGCCTATCCTCATAAGATCTTCCCTCCATACCAGGCAACATTCTGGTAAATCTCCTCTGCACCCTTTCCAATGCTTCCACATCCTTCCTATAATGTGGCGACCAGAATTGCACGCAATACTCCAAATGCGGCTGCACCAGAGTTTTGTACAGCTGCAACATGACCCCATGGCTCCGAAACTCAATCCCTCTACCAATAAAAGCTAACACACCGTACGCCTTCTTAACAACCCTCTCAACCTGGGTGGCAACTTTAAGGGATCTATGTATATGGACACCGAGATCTCTCTGCTCATCCACACTGCCAAGAATCTTACCATTAGCCCAGTACTCTGTCTTCCTGTTATTCCTTCCAAAATGAATCACCTCACACTTTCCTGCATTAAACTCCATTTGCCACCTCTCAGCCCAGCGCTGCAGCTTATCTATGTCCCTCTGTAACTTGTAACATCCTTCCGCACTGTCCACAACTCCACCGACTTTAGTGTCATCTGCAAATTTACTCACCCATCCTTCTACGCCCTCCTCCAGGTCATTTATAAAAATGACAAACAGCAGTGGCCCCAAAACAGATCCTTGTGGTACACCACTAGTAACTGCACTCCAGTCTGAACATTTCCCATCAACCACCACCCTTTGTCTTCTTCTAGCTAGCCAATTTCTGATCCAAACTGCTAAATCACCCTGAATCCCATGCCTCCGTATTTTCTGCAGTAGCCTACCATGGGGAACCTTATCAAATGCTTTACTGAAATCCATATACACCACATCAACTGCTTTACCCTCATCCACCTGTTTGGTCACCTTCTCAAAGAACTCTATAAGGTTTGTGAGGCACGACCTACCCTTCACAAAACCGTGTTGACTATCTCTAATCAAATTATTTCTTTCCAGATGATTATACATCCTATCTCTCATAAACCTTTCCAAGATTTTTCCCACAACAGAAGTAAGGCTCCCTGGTCTATAGTTACCGGGGTTATCTCTACTCCACTTCTTGAACAAGGGGACAACATTTGCTATCCTCCAGTCTTCTGGCACTATTCCTGTAGACAAAGATGACTTAAAGATCAAGGCCAAAGGCTCAGCAATCTCCTCCCTACCTTCCCAGAGAATCCTAGGATAAATCCCATCCGGTCCAGGTGACTTATCTATTTTCACACTTTCCAGAATTGTTGACACCTCCTCCTTATGAACCTCAATCCCGCCTAGTCTAGTAGCCTGAATCTCAGTATTCTCTTCGACAACATTGTCTTTTTCCTGTGTGAATACTGACAAAAAATATTCATTTAGCACCTCTCCTATCTCCTCGGACTCCACGCACAACTTCCCACTACTGTCCTTGACTGGCCCTACTCTTACCCTAGTCATTCTTTTATTCTTTAGCAGACTCCCTGTATAAATAAAGCTGGTCAGTTTGGAACCAGCAGGAAGGAGTGAGCAGCAAGCGAAGTTACTGCTGCTGTTGTATATTTTTGTTATTGTAAATAAATGTTATCTCTTTGTATCCTTCAAACGCGTGCTGGATTCTTCGTGGCCTTCACAAAAAGAAGAATAAGATATTCCTGGGAAAAATAAGCATCTTAGTGCTCTACAAGAGCAGGGGGATTTGGGATACTCTAAACACTAAGGGCTGGATTTCCTGGCCTTTCCGACAGCGGGATCTTCCAGACGCGTCGATGGTGAGCTCCCGCCATGGGTTCCCCGGCGACAGAGGGTGCAACCAATGGAAAGTCCCTCTGACAGCGGCAGGACTGGAAGGTCCCGACTCTGGCCATGACGGTCCGCATTCGCCTGAGGTCCCACCTGCCCCCCGGGTAGATGTAAAATATTCCACGAGACAGTTTAATTGCAGGGGCAGCCCTCTAACCAACACCAGTTAAAATCTGATGAATTAATTGCCGGTCTCATTAGCGGCGACTGGGATGTTGCTCATTGCGTCACTCCCCACGATACAATAGTGAAGGAGATTTGGCTCCAGCACTTTCTTGTCCTGAAGAGGTGCTAAGATCTTATGTAAAGGCGAGATTGTGGGCAGCACGGCGCAGTGGTTAGCACTGCTGCCTCACAGCGCCGAGGTCCCAGGTTCGATCCCAGCTCTGGGTCACTCTGTGTGGAGTTTGCACATTCTCCCCGTGACTGTGTGGGTTTCGCCCCCACAACCCAAAGTTGTGCAGGGTAGGTGGATTGGCCACGCTAAATTGCCCCTTAATTGGAAAAAATGTCATCTAATTTTTTTTTTAAAGTAAAGGAGAGATTGTATACCTGGACCAACGCATAGCGGTGACCAGAACAATCCTTTAAGAATATACAAATTAGGAGGAGTAGGCTATTCGGCCCCTCGAGTCTGCAAGTCCATTCATTAAGATCATGATTGATCTGATTATGACCTCAACACCATGATCCTCCCCAACCTCCGAACAAGGGCAGCACAGTAGCACAAGTGGATAGCACTGTGGCTTCACAGCGCCAGGGTCCCAGGTTCGATTCCCCGCTGGGTCACTGTCTGTGCGGAGTCTGCACATCCTCCCCGTGTGTGCGTGGGTTTCCTCCGGGTGCTCCGGTTTCCTCCCACAGTCGAAGGACGTGCAGGTTAGGTGGATTGGCCGTGATAAAATTGCCCTCAGTGACCAAAAAGGTTAGGAGGGGTTATTGGGTTACGGTGATAGGGTGGAATTGGGGGCTTAAGTGGGTTGGTGCAGACTCGATGGGCCGAATGGCCTCCTTCTGTACTGTATGTTCTATGTTCAATTGACTCCCTCGTAGATCAAAAATCTATCCAACTTCACCTATTCTGTGACCCCGCCTCTGCTCCAGTCTCAATTCCAGAGATGAATGATCCTCTGGGAAAATAAATCCCTCCTCATTTCTGTCTAAAATGGGAGACCCCCTAACTTTTCAATCGTGTCCCCTACGTTCCAGATTTCCCTCATGAGGGGAGACATCCTTTCAACATCTACCCTGTCCAGCTCCCTCAGAATCGTACATGTTTCAATCAGACCACCTCTTGCTCTGCCAAACTCCAAGGAGTGTTGGCCCAAAACTGCTCAATCTTTCCTCAGGAGACAACCCCTTGGACCCAGGAATCGACCTGCTGAGCCTTTGTTCATCGGGATTTCATTGTAGGAATCCCAACAGTGTAGAAGGAAGCCATTCGGCCCATCGAGCCTGCACCGACTCTCCGAACACTCTACCTAGGTCCACTCACCCGCCCACCCCCCCTATCCCCTAATCTACACATTTGCACACTATCTCCTTGTACGCGGGGGTCTCACCCCCACAACCCAAAATGTGCAAGGTAGGTGGATTGGCCAAACTAAATTTCCTCCTAATTTATAAAAAAACTAATTTGCACATCTCTGGACACTAAGAGGCAATTTTAGCATGGCCCATCTATCGAACCCTTACATCTTTGTACTGTGGGAGGAAACCCATACAGACACGGGGAGAAAGTGCAAACCCCACACAGATTGTCACCCAAGGTTGGAATTGAACCTGGGGCTGTGAGGCAGGAGTGCTAACCGCTGGGCCACCATGCTGCCCCTTCCAAAGTAAGTATATCCCTCCCTAAGCAGGGAGACTAAAACTGCGCCCAGTACCCTGGGTGCGGCCTCACTTCCGATGAAGGAGTGAAGTGCGTACTGAGAGGCAACTGCTCACCGAGGCCGTCAACTTGTTCCATTCGACAGAACGAGGCCCTGACAGCGCTGCGGAAGTCGAAACATCTGTACCATCAACGCTGCGAGGATCTCGAGAAGGCGAAACTGCAGAGCGCCAAGGCCATGGAGGAGCAGCAGTCGCTGGGTGTCAGTGGCGCCAACCCGGGCAGCGCCAGCAAGCAGCTCGAGAAACGGCGGCGGTCAAAGGACGAGGCGCAGTCGAAGGTGAGACGGGGCACCGCGTGGGAGGGGTAAGGCTTTGCCAAGCCCGACTTGAATGGGTTCCTGCGAGTTTCACCGCATGATCTCCGACCTCCGAGTGTTCCGCATCTGCTCTCCCGTCACTGGTCAGCCAACATGTCCGACGAACGGCAACACGGCGTTCCCAGGCCAATCGGAAAGCAGAGAATCTTCATTACCCAATTGGATGATTCTTGCGTTGTCAGGCAAACAACCATTTTCCCCAGTGACAATATTGTTATGACCAGTAAACGCTAGTAGATTACATAGGGGTGACACAGTGGCGCAGTGGTTAGCACTGCTGCCTCACGGCACCGAGGACCCGGGTTCGATCCCGGCCCTGGGTCACTGTCCGTGTGGAGTTTGCACATTCTCCCCGTGTCTGCGTGGGTCTCGCCCCCACAACCCAAAAGATGTGCAGGGTGGGTGGATTGGGCACGCTAAATTGACCCTTGGAAATAAAATTAAAGTAGGTTACATAGAAGTTGGACAGTTGTAGATTACGTAGAACTCCTACAGTGCAGAAGGAGGCTACCCCTTTAGGGGCGGCACGGTAGCACAAGTGGATGGCACTGTGGCTTCACAGCGCCAGGGTCCCCGGTTCGATTCCCCGCTGGGCCACTGTCTGTGCGGAGTCTGCGCATTCTCCCCGTGTGTGCGTGGGTTTCCTCCGGGTGCTCCGGTTTCCTCCCACAGTCCAAAGACGGGCAGGTTAGGTGGATTGGCCATGATAAATTGCCCTTAGTGTCCAAAAAGGTGAGGAGGGGTTAGTGGGTTGCGGGGATAGGGTGGAAGATAGGGCTTAATGTGGGTTGTTGGAGACTCGACCCTCTGAAAGAGCACCCTACCTACTCCCACTTCCCCGTCCCTATCCCCACAGCCCCACCTAACCTGCATACCTTTGGACACTAAGGGGGAATTTTAGCACGGCCAATCCGCCTAACCTGTACATCTTCGGGAGGAAAATGAAAAAGACACACAATTCTTTTGAGCCCCTATGATTTTTTTCCAGAGTTTTGCTTCCGGCAGTGCTCCCGAGATTAAGCTTCAATTCCTGAAGATTCCAGGGAAATCCAGGAGCCTTCAGGAAACGTTGCTTTTCTGTGATCTCAGACGGTGAATGTCGTCAGCTGAGGTGGTGTTGAGGGACATCACATGGGCTGATCACTGGGAGCAAGAAGAGTGGAGAATTTGGGTTTTCCCCACTCCACCCCATCCCATACTGCCTGTCACTCCCCAACTTAGTTCCCACTTTGCCCCACCATTGGTGGATGTGCCTTCAGCTATAGTCCCTACCTACACTGTTGAAATGGTGGGCAGCAGGGTGGCATGTGGCGCAGTGGTTAGCACTGGGACTGCGGCGCTGAGGACCTGGGTTCGATCCCGGCTCTGGGTCACTGTCCGTGTGGAGATTGCACATTCTCCCCGTGTCTGCGTGGGTTTCGCCCCCACAACCCAAAGATGTGCAGGGTAGGTGGATTGGCCACGCTAAATTGCCCCTTAATTGGAAAAAAAAAAATTGGGTACTCTAAAAAAATGTATTTGAAAAAAAAATGGTGGGCGGCACGGTAGCACAGTGGTTAGCACTGTTGCTTCACAGCGGCAGGGTTCCAGGTTCGATTCCCAGCTTGGGTCACTGTCTATGCGGAGTCTGCACGTCCTCCCCGTGTCTGCGTGGGTTTCCTCCGGGCGCTCCGGTTTCCTCCCACAAGTCCCGAAAGACGTGCTTGTTGGGTGAATTGGACATTCTGAATTCTCCCTCCGTGTACCCGAACAGGCGCCGGAATGTGGCGACTAGGGGATTTTCACAGTAACTTCATTGCAGTGTTAATGTAAGCCTACTCGTGACAATAATAAAGATTATTAAAAGAAATTCCTCCTGAAACCTCTCCACATGCATTTTACAACTTATCAAAATGCACCTCTGAGACCAGACCTTTGGTTCCTCCTCCACAATACCTACTTGTCTTCCTTGATTAGCCGGTTTTGCCGATGAGAATCACTGTGGGACATGTTTCTACACTTCTCTATAAATGCAAATTGTTGCCCTTTTCTTTACTCTCTCTCTATCCCTCTCGGTGAAGTCAATGATTTTGACATAACTCCTTCCTGGGAACAATGCCTTAAGCACTGGGGCTCTCCTGTGATCAAGGCACTAAATTTAATAGGAAGTTTAACTATTGTCGGTAATGCAGTTAAACAGTCACTTTGTCTGTTTTTCTTTTTTTTTTTAAATCTAAATGCCTCTTCCCCATGCCAGGGTGGGGCACCTGCCAGCTCGGGGCACCTGCCAGCTCTGCTCAGTGCCCTCCACCCAGGGCATTATATAGGAGACCCTCTCCATCCCTCAGTGAGTTACTGGATCAGGTTCCAGAGGCCATGGGAGTGAGGTCAGTTTTCTAGTGTGAGGGTCTCTGAACATGAGGCTGCACGTTCTGCACCCCTGACCGTCATCGGGCTTTTTAAAAACAATTAATTTACAGGATGTGGCCGTCGCTGGCTGGACTAGCATTTATTGCCCACCCCCTAACTACCCTCCATATCGGAGGGCTTTAAGAGTCAACCGCATCTCCGTGGGTCTGGAGTCGGGGTCAGGACGGCAGATTTCCCTCCCTGGTGAACCAGGTGGGTTTTTACGACAATTGTTAATCACCAGACTTTTAATTGGCGATTTTGTTCTGAATTTAAATTCTTCAAATTCATCTACCGGGGCGGGATTTGAACCTGGGTCCCCAGATCTTCTCTTGCGTCTCTGGATGACTCGTCCAGAGACAATACCACTATGCCACTGCCTTCCCACTGTGCGCAGAACCAAGCCAAGCTGCAGTTGATGTGCAGTCTTATGGCTGAAGAGCGTCTGTTTTAATCACTTCGATAGAATTCCTACTGTGCAGGAGGCCATTCAGCCCATCGAATCTGCACCGACCCTGTAAAAGAGCACCCTAACTCGCCCCACTCCCCGCCCTTTCCCCGTAACCCCACCGAACCTGCACACATTTGGACGCTAAGGGGCAATTTAGCATGGCCAATCCCCCTAACCTGCCCATTCTCGGGCCGTGGGAGGAAACCGGAGCACCCGGAGGAAACCCACGCACACACGGGGGAGAAAGTGCAGACTCCGCACAGACCCGAGGCCGGAATTGAACCCCGGTCCCTTGAGCTGTGAGGCAGCAGTGCTAACCCACTGTGCCACCGTCAACATTCCCTGGGGATGTGATTCAGTGCTGTGAAGGCGAAGCTCTCTGTGTTTTTCCTCTACCACTAGGCTCAAGATGCTGAGATCTATTATAGAAACTGTGTGACAGAGGCCAACTTCAGGCGCACGGAATTGGAGGCAGTGAAAGTGAAGATCATCAAACAGCTTCGTAAACTCATCGACCGGGGCGATTGCATACTGAAAGAGGTGACGTTTTCAACTAACCTTGTCCCTTATCTTTAATTCTCGCTGCCTTTCGTGAGCACTTACCCTCAATCCCTCACCCTCCTTCGTAGCACGCAATCCTACACTATTTCGCTCTCACTTTCATTCTCACTCTCATCGTCCCACTCATGCCCTTTTTTCGGTCTCTCTCGATTTGTCTCAAATCCCCCTTTACTCCCAAACTCCGTCCTCTCGGTGTTCCCTTTCCCCCCCCAACAAGGAACTCCCGCCCCAATGTTAACCGTTCCATACCCCTCCTGCGAGAGGTTGCAATCAAACAGCCGCCCAGAAAAGGTCCATTTCTGTATTGTTTTCCCCCCACCAGTAACTCTGTTTTCTGATTAACCGGAGGGGCCTCACCACAAAGCTGGTCTTGGTGGTTGGAAAGACTTTTGTGGTCACTTTCGGTACTGAACTGAAAGCAAAGCAATAATAAGTTCAGCTCAGAATGAGGAAGACAATCCAACTGTTGCCCACTCTTCTACACTCGAGTGTTTGATGGGACAGTGTAGAGGGAGCTTCACTCTGTATCTAACCCCGTGCTGTACCTGTCCTGGGAGTGTTGATGGGGACAGTGTAGAGGGAGCTTTACTCTGTATCTAACCCCGTGCTGTACTTGTCCTGGGAATGTCGATGGGGACAGTGTAGAGGGAGCTTTACTCTGTATCTAACCCCGTGCTGTACCTGTCCTGGGAGTGTTTGATGGGACAGTGTAGAGGGAGCTTTACTCTGTATCTAACCCTGTGCTGTACCTGTCCTGGGAGTGTTTGATGGGACAGTGTAGAGGGAGCTTTACTCTGTATCTAACCCCGTGCTGTACCTGTCATGGGAGTGTTTGATGGGACAGTGTAGAGGGAGCTTTACTCTGTATCTAACCCTGTGCTGTACCTGTCCTGGGAGTGTTTGATGGGGACAGTGTAGAGGGAGCTTTACTCTGTATCTAACCCCGTGCTGTACCTGTCCTGGGAGTGTTTAATGGGGACAGTGGAGAGAGAGCTTTACTCTGTATCTAACCCCGTGCTGTACCTGTCCTGGGAGTGTTTGATGGGGACAGTGTAGAGGGAGCTTTACTCTGTATCTAACCCCGTGCTGTACCTGTCCTGGGAGTGTTTGATGGGGACAGTGTAGAGGGAGCTTTACTCTGTATCTAACCCCGTGCTGTACCTGTCCTGGGAGTGTTTGATGGGGACAGTGCATAGGGAGATTTACTCTGTATCTAACCATGTGCTGTACCTGTCCTGGGAGTGTTTGATGGGGACAGTGTAGAGGAAGCTTTACTCTGTATCTAACCCCATGCTGTACCTGTCCTGGGGGTGTTTGATGGGGACAGTGTAGAGGAAGCTTTACTCTGTATCTAACCCCGTGCTGTACCTCTCCTGGGAGTGTTTGATCGGGGCAATGAAGAGGGAGCTTTACTCTGTTTCTAACTCCGTGCTGTTTCTGTCCTGGGAGTGTTTGTTGGGGACAGTGTAGAGGGATCTTTAATCTATATCTATCCCAGTGTTGTACCTGTCCTGGGAGTGTTTGCTAAGGACAGTGAAGAGGGAGCTTTATTCTGTATCTAACCCCGTACTGTACCTGTCCTGGGAGTGTTTGATGGGGGACAGTGTATAGGGAGATTTACTCTGTATCTAACCCCATGCTGTACCTGTCCTGGGAGTGTTTGATGGGGGACAGTGTATAGGGAGATTTACTCTGTATCTAACCACGTGCTGTACCTGTCCTGGGAGTGTTTGATGGGGACAGTGTAGAGGGAGCTTTATTCTGTATCTAACCCTGTACTGTACCTGTCCTGGGAGTGTTTGATGGGGGACAGTGTAGAGGAAGCTTTACTCTGTATCTAACCTCGTGCTGTACCTGTCCTGTGAGTGTTTGATGGGGACAGTGTGGAGGGAGCTTTACTCTGCATCTAACCTCGTGCTGTACCTGTCCTGTGAGTGTTTGATGGGGACAGTGTAGAGGGAGCTTTACTTTGTATTTAACCCCGTGCTGTACCTGTCCTGGGAGTGTTTGATGGGACAGTGTAGAGGGAGCTTTACTCTGTATCTAACTCCGCGCTGTACCTGTCCTGGGAGTGTTTGATGGGACAGTGTAGAGGGAGCTTTACTCTGTATCTAAACCCGTGCTGTACCTGTCCTGGGAGTGTTTGATGGGGACAGTGTAGAGGGAGCTTTACTCTGTATCTAACCCCGTGCTGTACCTGTCCTGGGAGTGTTTGATGGGGACAGTGTATAGGGAGATTTACTCTGTATCTAACCATGTGCTGTACCTGTCCTGGGAGTGTTTGATGGGGACAGTGTAGAGGAAGCTTTACTCTGTATCTAACCCCATGCTGTACCTGTCCTGGGGGTGTTTGATGGGGACAGTGTAGAGGAAGCTTTACTCTGTATCTAACCCCGTGTTGTACCTGTCCTGGGGGTGTTTAATGGGGACAGTGTAGAGGGAGCTTTACTCTGTATCTAACCCCGTGCTGTACCTCTCCTGGGAGTGTTTGATCGGGGCAATGAAGAGGGAGCTTTACTCTGTTTCTAACTCCGTGCTGTTTCTGTCCTGGGAGTGTTTGTTGGGGACAGTGTAGAGGGAGCTTTACTCTATATCTATCCCAGTGTTGTACCTATCCTGGGAGTGTTTGCTAAGGACAGTGAAGAGGGAGCTTTATTCTGTATCTAACCCCGTACTGTACCTGTCCTGGGAGTGTTTGATGGGGGACAGTGTATAGGGAGATTTACTCTGTATCTAACCCCATGCTGTACCTGTCCTGGGAGTGTTTGATGGGGGACAGTGTATAGGGAGATTTACTCTGTATCTAACCACGTGCTGTACCTGTCCTGGGAGTGTTTGATGGGGACAGTGTAGAGGGAGCTTTATTCTGTATCTAACCCTGTACTGTACCTGTCCTGGGAGTGTTTGATGGGGGACAGTGTAGAGGAAGCTTTACTCTGTATCTAACCTCGTGCTGTACCTGTCCTGTGAGTGTTTGATGGGGACAGTGTGGAGGGAGGTTTACTCTGTATCTAACCTCGTGCTGTACCTGTCCTGTGAGTGTTTGATGGGGACAGTGTAGAGGGAGCTTTACTTTGTATTTAACCCCGTGCTGTACCTGTCCTGGGAGTGTTTGATGGGACAGTGTAGAGGGAGCTTTACTCTGTATCTAACTCCGCGCTGTACCTGTCCTGGGAGTGTTTGATGGGACAGTGTAGAGGGAGCTTTACTCTGTATCTAAACCCGTGCTGTACCTGTCCTGGGAGTGTTTGATGGGGACAGTGTAGAGGGAGCTTTACTCTGTATCTAACCCCGTGCTGTACCTGTCCTGGGAGTGTTTGATGGGGACAGTGTAGAGGGAGCTTTACTCTGTATCTAATCCCGTGCTGTACCTGTCCTGGGAGTGTTTGCTGGGGACAGTGTAGAGGGAGCTTTACTCTGTATCTAACCCCGTGCTGTACCTGTCCTGGGAGTGTTTGATGGGGACAGTGTCGAGGGAGCTTTACTCTGTACCTAACCCCGTGCTGTACCTGTCCTGGGAGTGTTTGATGGGGACAGTGTCGAGGGAACTTTACTCTGTACTAACCCCGTGCTGTACCTGTCCTGGGAGTGTTTGATGGGGACAGTGTAGAGGGAGCTTTACTTTGTATCTAACCCCATGCTGTACCTGTCCTGGGAGTGTTTGAAGGGGACAGTGTAGAGGGAGTTTCACCCTGTACCTAACCCCGTGTTGTACCTGTCCTGGGGGTGTTTGATGGGGACAGTGTAGAGGGAGCTTTACTCTGTATCTAACCCCGTGCTGTACCTCTCCTGGGAGTGTTTGATCGGGGCAATGAAGAGGGAGCTTTACTCTGTTTCTAACTCCATGCTGTTTCTGTCCTGGGAGTGTTTGTTGGGGACAGTGTAGAGGGAGCTTTACTCTATATCTATCCCAGTGTTGTACCTATCCTGGGAGTGTTTGCTAAGGACAGTGAAGAGGGAGCTTTATTCTGTATCTAACCCCGTACTGTACCTGTCCTGGGAGTGTTTGATGGGGGACAGTGTATAGGGAGATTTCCTCTGTATCTAACCCCATGCTGTACCTGTCCTGGGAGTGTTTGATGGGGGACAGTGTATAGGGAGATTTACTCTGTATCTAACCACGTGCTGTACCTGTCCTGGGAGTGTTTGATGGGGACAGTGTAGAGGGAGCTTTATTCTGTATCTAACCCTGTACTGTACCTGTCCTGGGAGTGTTTGATGGGGGACAGTGTAGAGGAAGCTTTACTCTGTATCTAACCTCGTGCTGTACCTGTCCTGTGAGTGTTTGATGGGACAGTGTAGAGGGAGCTTTACTCTGTATCTAAACCCGTGCTGTACCTGTCCTGGGAGTGTTTGATGGGGACAGTGTAGAGGGAGCTTTACTCTGTATCTAACCCCGTGCTGTACCTGTCCTGGGAGTGTTTGATGGGGACAGTGTATAGGGAGATTTACTCTGTATCTAACCATGTGCTGTACCTGTCCTGGGAGTGTTTGATGGGGACAGTGTAGAGGAAGCTTTACTCTGTATCTAACCCCATGCTGTACCTGTCCTGGGGGTGTTTGATGGGGACAGTGTAGAGGAAGCTTTACTCTGTATCTAACCCCGTGTTGTACCTGTCCTGGGGGTGTTTGATGGGGACAGTGTAGAGGGAGCTTTACTCTGTATCTAACCCCGTGCTGTACCTCTCCTGGGAGTGTTTGATCGGGGCAATGAAGAGGGAGCTTTACTCTGTTTCTAACTCCGTGCTGTTTCTGTCCTGGGAGTGTTTGTTGGGGACAGTGTAGAGGGAGCTTTACTCTATATCTATCCCAGTGTTGTACCTATCCTGGGAGTGTTTGCTAAGGACAGTGAAGAGGGAGCTTTATTCTGTATCTAACCCCGTACTGTACCTGTCCTGGGAGTGTTTGATGGGGGACAGTGTATAGGGAGATTTACTCTGTATCTAACCCCATGCTGTACCTGTCCTGGGAGTGTTTGATGGGGGACAGTGTATAGGGAGATTTACTCTGTATCTAACCACGTGCTGTACCTGTCCTGGGAGTGTTTGATGGGGACAGTGTAGAGGGAGCTTTATTCTGTATCAAACCCTGTACTGTACCTGTCCTGGGAGTGTTTGATGGGGGACAGTGTAGAGGAAGCTTTACTCTGTATCTAACCTCGTGCTGTACCTGTCCTGTGAGTGTTTGATGGGGACAGTGTGGAGGGAGCTTTACTCTGTATCTAACCTCGTGCTGTACCTGTCCTGTGAGTGTTTGATGGGGACAGTGTAGAGGGAGCTTTACTTTGTATTTAACCCCGTGCTGTACCTGTCCTGGGAGTGTTTGATGGGACAGTGTAGAGGGAGCTTTACTCTGTATCTAACTCCGCGCTGTACCTGTCCTGGGAGTGTTTGATGGGACAGTGTAGAGGGAGCTTTACTCTGTATCTAAACCCGTGCTGTACCTGTCCTGGGAGTGTTTGATGGGGACAGTGTAGAGGGAGCTTTACTCTGTATCTAACCCCGTGCTGTACCTGTCCTGGGAGTGTTTGATGGGGACAGTGTAGAGGGAGCTTTACTCTGTATCTAATCCCGTGCTGTACCTGTCCTGGGAATGTTTGCTGGGGACAGTGTAGAGGGAGCTTTACTCTGTATCTAACTCTGTGCTGTACCTGTCCTGGGAGTGTTTGATGGGGACAGTGTAGAGGGAGCTTTACTCTGTATCTAACCCCGTGCTGTACCTGTCCTGGGAGTGTTTGATGGGGACAGTGTAGAGGGAGCTTTACTCTGTATCTAATCCCGTGCTGTACCTGTCCTGGGAATGTTTGCTGGGGACAGTGTAGAGGGAGCTTTACTCTGTATCTAACCCCGTGCTGTACCTGTCCTGGGAGTGTTTGATGGGGACAGTGTCGAGGGAGCTTTACTCTGTACCTAACCCCGTGCTGTACCTGTCCTGGGAGTGTTTGATGGGGACAGTGTCGAGGGAACTTTACTCTGTACTAACCCCGTGCTGTACCTGTCCTGGGAGTGTTTGATGGGGACAGTGTAGAGGGAGCTTTACTCTGTATCTAACCCCATGCTGTACCTGTCCTGGGAGTGTTTGAAGGGGACAGTGTAGAGGGAGTTTCACCCTGTACCTAACCCCGTGTTGTACCTGTCCTGGGAGTGTTTGATGGGGACAGTGTAGAGGGAGCTTTACTCTGTATCAAACCCCGTGCTGTACCTGTCCTGGGAGTGTTTGATGGGGACAGTGTAGAGGGAGCTTTACTCTGTATCTAACCCCGTGCTGCACCTGTCCTGGGAGTGTTTGATGGGGACAGTGTAGAGGGAGATTTACTCTGTATCTAACCCCGTGCTGTACCTGTCCTGGGAATGTTTGCTGGGGACAGTGTAGAGGGAGCTTTACCCTGTACCTAACCCCATGTTGTACCTGTCCTGGGAGTGTTTGATGGGAAGAGTGCAGAGGGAGCTTTACTCTGTATCAAACCCCGTGCTGTACCTGTCCTGGGAGTGTTTGATGGGGAGAGTGCAGAGGGAGCTTTACTCTGTATCTAACCCCGTGCTGTACCTGTCCTGGGAGTGTTTGATGGGGGACAGTGTAGAGGGAGCTTTACCCTGTACCTAACCCCATGTTGTACCTGTCCTGGGAGTGTTTGATGGGGACAGTGTAGAGGGAGCTTTACTCTGTATCTAACCCCGTGCTGTACCTGTCCTGGGAGTGTTTGATGGGGACAGTGTAGAGGGAGCTTTACTCTGTATCTAACCCCGTGCTGTACCTGTCCTGGGAGTGTTTAATGGGGACAGTGTATAGGGAGATTTACTCTGTATCTAACCATGTGCTGTACCTGTCCTGGGAGTGTTTGATGGGGACAGTGTAGAGGAAGCTTTACTCTGTATCTAACCCCATGCTGTACCTGTCCTGGGGGTGTTTGATGGGGACAGTTTAGAGGAAGCTTTACTCTGTATCTAACCCCGTGTTGTACCTGTCCTGGGGGTGTTTGATGGGGACAGTGTAGAGGGAGCTTTACTCTGTATCTAACCCCGTGCTGTACCTGTCCTGGGAGTGTTTAATGGGGACAGTGTATAGGGAGATTTACTCTGTATCTAACCATGTGCTGTACCTGTCCTGGGAGTGTTTGATGGGGACAGTGTAGAGGGAGCTTTACTTTGTATCTAACCCCATGCTGTACCTGTCCTGGGAGTGTTTGAAGGGGACAGTGTAGAGGGAGTTTCACCCTGTACCTAACCCCGTGTTGTACCTGTCCTGGGGGTGTTTGATGGGGACAGTGTAGAGGGAGCTTTACTCTGTATCTAACCCCGTGCTGTACCTCTCCTGGGAGTGTTTGATCGGGGCAATGAAGAGGGAGCTTTACTCTGTTTCTAACTCCATGCTGTTTCTGTCCTGGGAGTGTTTGTTGGGGACAGTGTAGAGGGAGCTTTACTCTATATCTATCCCAGTGTTGTACCTATCCTGGGAGTGTTTGCTAAGGACAGTGAAGAGGGAGCTTTATTCTGTATCTAACCCCGTACTGTACCTGTCCTGGGAGTGTTTGATGGGGGACAGTGTATAGGGAGATTTCCTCTGTATCTAACCCCATGCTGTACCTGTCCTGGGAGTGTTTGATGGGGGACAGTGTATAGGGAGATTTACTCTGTATCTAACCACGTGCTGTACCTGTCCTGGGAGTGTTTGATGGGGACAGTGTAGAGGGAGCTTTATTCTGTATCTAACCCTGTACTGTACCTGTCCTGGGAGTGTTTGATGGGGGACAGTGTAGAGGAAGCTTTACTCTGTATCTAACCTCGTGCTGTACCTGTCCTGTGAGTGTTTGATGGGACAGTGTAGAGGGAGCTTTACTCTGTATCTAAACCCGTGCTGTACCTGTCCTGGGAGTGTTTGATGGGGACAGTGTAGAGGGAGCTTTACTCTGTATCTAACCCCGTGCTGTACCTGTCCTGGGAGTGTTTGATGGGGACAGTGTATAGGGAGATTTACTCTGTATCTAACCATGTGCTGTACCTGTCCTGGGAGTGTTTGATGGGGACAGTGTAGAGGAAGCTTTACTCTGTATCTAACCCCATGCTGTACCTGTCCTGGGGGTGTTTGATGGGGACAGTGTAGAGGAAGCTTTACTCTGTATCTAACCCCGTGTTGTACCTGTCCTGGGGGTGTTTGATGGGGACAGTGTAGAGGGAGCTTTACTCTGTATCTAACCCCGTGCTGTACCTCTCCTGGGAGTGTTTGATCGGGGCAATGAAGAGGGAGCTTTACTCTGTTTCTAACTCCGTGCTGTTTCTGTCCTGGGAGTGTTTGTTGGGGACAGTGTAGAGGGAGCTTTACTCTATATCTATCCCAGTGTTGTACCTATCCTGGGAGTGTTTGCTAAGGACAGTGAAGAGGGAGCTTTATTCTGTATCTAACCCCGTACTGTACCTGTCCTGGGAGTGTTTGATGGGGGACAGTGTATAGGGAGATTTACTCTGTATCTAACCCCATGCTGTACCTGTCCTGGGAGTGTTTGATGGGGGACAGTGTATAGGGAGATTTACTCTGTATCTAACCACGTGCTGTACCTGTCCTGGGAGTGTTTGATGGGGACAGTGTAGAGGGAGCTTTATTCTGTATCAAACCCTGTACTGTACCTGTCCTGGGAGTGTTTGATGGGGGACAGTGTAGAGGAAGCTTTACTCTGTATCTAACCTCGTGCTGTACCTGTCCTGTGAGTGTTTGATGGGGACAGTGTGGAGGGAGCTTTACTCTGTATCTAACCTCGTGCTGTACCTGTCCTGTGAGTGTTTGATGGGGACAGTGTAGAGGGAGCTTTACTTTGTATTTAACCCCGTGCTGTACCTGTCCTGGGAGTGTTTGATGGGACAGTGTAGAGGGAGCTTTACTCTGTATCTAACTCCGCGCTGTACCTGTCCTGGGAGTGTTTGATGGGACAGTGTAGAGGGAGCTTTACTCTGTATCTAAACCCGTGCTGTACCTGTCCTGGGAGTGTTTGATGGGGACAGTGTAGAGGGAGCTTTACTCTGTATCTAACCCCGTGCTGTACCTGTCCTGGGAGTGTTTGATGGGGACAGTGTAGAGGGAGCTTTACTCTGTATCTAATCCCGTGCTGTACCTGTCCTGGGAATGTTTGCTGGGGACAGTGTAGAGGGAGCTTTACTCTGTATCTAACTCTGTGCTGTACCTGTCCTGGGAGTGTTTGATGGGGACAGTGTAGAGGGAGCTTTACTCTGTATCTAACCCCGTGCTGTACCTGTCCTGGGAGTGTTTGATGGGGACAGTGTAGAGGGAGCTTTACTCTGTATCTAATCCCGTGCTGTACCTGTCCTGGGAATGTTTGCTGGGGACAGTGTAGAGGGAGCTTTACTCTGTATCTAACCCCGTGCTGTACCTGTCCTGGGAGTGTTTGATGGGGACAGTGTCGAGGGAGCTTTACTCTGTACCTAACCCCGTGCTGTACCTGTCCTGGGAGTGTTTGATGGGGACAGTGTCGAGGGAACTTTACTCTGTACTAACCCCGTGCTGTACCTGTCCTGGGAGTGTTTGATGGGGACAGTGTAGAGGGAGCTTTACTCTGTATCTAACCCCATGCTGTACCTGTCCTGGGAGTGTTTGAAGGGGACAGTGTAGAGGGAGTTTCACCCTGTACCTAACCCCGTGTTGTACCTGTCCTGGGAGTGTTTGATGGGGACAGTGTAGAGGGAGCTTTACTCTGTATCAAACCCCGTGCTGTACCTGTCCTGGGAGTGTTTGATGGGGACAGTGTAGAGGGAGCTTTACTCTGTATCTAACCCCGTGCTGCACCTGTCCTGGGAGTGTTTGATGGGGACAGTGTAGAGGGAGATTTACTCTGTATCTAACCCCGTGCTGTACCTGTCCTGGGAATGTTTGCTGGGGACAGTGTAGAGGGAGCTTTACCCTGTACCTAACCCCATGTTGTACCTGTCCTGGGAGTGTTTGATGGGAAGAGTGCAGAGGGAGCTTTACTCTGTATCAAACCCCGTGCTGTACCTGTCCTGGGAGTGTTTGATGGGGAGAGTGCAGAGGGAGCTTTACTCTGTATCTAACCCCGTGCTGTACCTGTCCTGGGAGTGTTTGATGGGGGACAGTGTAGAGGGAGCTTTACCCTGTACCTAACCCCATGTTGTACCTGTCCTGGGAGTGTTTGATGGGGACAGTGTAGAGGGAGCTTTACTCTGTATCTAACCCCGTGCTGTACCTGTCCTGGGAGTGTTTGATGGGGACAGTGTAGAGGGAGCTTTACTCTGTATCTAACCCCGTGCTGTACCTGTCCTGGGAGTGTTTAATGGGGACAGTGTATAGGGAGATTTACTCTGTATCTAACCATGTGCTGTACCTGTCCTGGGAGTGTTTGATGGGGACAGTGTAGAGGAAGCTTTACTCTGTATCTAACCCCATGCTGTACCTGTCCTGGGGGTGTTTGATGGGGACAGTTTAGAGGAAGCTTTACTCTGTATCTAACCCCGTGTTGTACCTGTCCTGGGGGTGTTTGATGGGGACAGTGTAGAGGGAGCTTTACTCTGTATCTAACCCCGTGCTGTACCTCTCCTGGGAGTGTTTGATCGGGGCAATGAAGAGGGAGCTTTACTCTGTTTCTAACTCCGTGCTGTTTCTGTCCTGGGAGTGTTTGTTGGGGACAGTGTCGAGGGAGCTTTACTCTATATCTATCCCAGTGTTGTACCTATCCTGGGAGTGTTTGCTAAGGACAGTGAAGAGGGAGCTTTATTCTGTATCTAACCCCGTACTGTACCTGTCCTGGGAGTGTTTGATGGGGGACAGTGTATCGGGAGATTTACTCTGTATCTAACCCCATGCTGTACCTGTCCTGGGAGTGTTTGATGGGGGACAGTGTATAGGGAGATTTACTCTGTATCTAACCACGTGCTGTACCTGTCCTGGGAGTGTTTGATGGGGACAGTGTAGAGGGAGCTTTATTCTGTATCTAACCCTGTACTGTACCTGTCCTGGGAGTGTTTGTTGGGGGACAGTGTAGAGGAAGCTTTACTCTGTATCTAACCCCGTGCTGTACCTGTCCTGGGAGTGTTTGATGGGGACAGTGTGGTGGGAGCTTTACTCTGTATCTAACCCCGTGCTGTACCTGTTCTGGGAGTGTTTGATGGGGACAGAGGGAGCTTTACTCTGTATCTGACCTCGTGCTGTACCTGTCCTGTGAGTGTTTGATGGGGACAGTGTGGAGGGAGCTTTACTCTGTATCTAACCTCGTGCTGTACCTGTCCTGTGAGTGTTTGATGGGGACAGTGTAGAGGGAGCTTTACTTTGTATTTAATCCCGTGCTCTACCTGTCCTGGGAGTGTTTGATGGGGACAGTGTAGACGGAGCTTTGCTCTGTATCTAACCCCGTGCTGTACCTGCCCTGTGAGTGTTTGATGGGGACAGTGTAGAGGGAGCTTTACTCTGTATTTAACCCCGTGCTGTACCTGTCCTGGGAGTGTTTGATGGGGACAGTGTAGAGGGAGCTTTACTCTGTATCTAACCCCGTGCTGTATCTGCCCATGACATTCATTGCCTGAAATGGAAATTGTTCCATTCTGCACACAACGTCCCCTAGCTCATTGAGATGGTAATTCACTGGGACAAAATAGATATGGAATTATTGTGAGCAGTCCTTGATGAGTACAACCTAACCTTTTGATATATGGATGTCCCCCAGGTCTCAGTTAACCTGTTCCAAATGCAGCAGGAGCAGGTCGAACAGCTGCCACTTGCTTTTCATTCACTGCATGAGAATATCAAACCTTATGAACCCGGCCAGCAATATTTAAAGTTTATTCAACACCTGGACAAGAAGGTGCTGCCCATGGAGACCTACCTATTTGAGGAGTTTGCCACTTCAAGCAGAAGGTGAGTGATACAGAGTGAAGTGTTGATTATAGTCCATTAGGATTCAATATAATGGGAATGAATGGAAGGATTTGGTCCATTGGCAATATCTCTGGCTGCCAAACTGTAACTAGTGGGGTGCCGCATGGTTCAGTCCTCGGACCAATCTATACAACTGACCTGCAAGCAGGGACAGAGTGTAACATAGCAAAGTTTGCGGATGATAGTAAAATATTCGGGAAAGCAGAAAGTGAAGAGATACAGATTTTACTGATGGATATAGATAGGCTAGGAGATTGGGGCAAAATGTGGCAGATGGAGTTTAATGTGGATGAGTGTGAGGTTATCTATTTTGGCCCCAAAAATAGAAAGGCAAATTATTATCTAAACGCAAAGCAGATTCAAGATGGGTCTGTGCAGAGGGATCTGGGTGGCTTTGTTCATGAATCGCAGAGAGTCAGTATGCAGGTACAGAATATAATAAGAAAGGCAAATGGAATGTTGGCATTTATTGCAAAAGGACTGGAGAATAAAAGTAGAGAAGTGTTGTTGCAATTGTATAGGGCGTTAGTGATACCAGGGGCGCGATTCTCCACTCCCGCGCCGGTTGGGAGAATCGCCTGGGCCGCCAAAATTTCCCGCGACGCCGGTCCGACGCCCTCCCGCGATTCTCTCAAGCGGCGGGAACGGCCCCGTCGAGTTCCGCGGGCCGGAGAATCGCCCGAGACACCCTAAAATGGCGATTCTCCGGCACCCCCGCTATTCTCAGGCCCGGATGGGCCGAACGGCCAGCCCAAAACGGCGGGTTCCCCCCGGCGCCGTCCACGCCTGGTCGCTGCTGTCGGGAACAACGCGGGAATGCTGGGGGGGGGGGGGGGGGTGGCCTGCGGGAGTGGAGAATGCTGGAGTATCGTGTCCAGTTTTGGTCTCCTTATTTGAGGATTGATGTGGTGACATTGGAGGCAGTTCAGAGGAGGGTCACCAGATTGATTCCGGGGGTGAAGGGGTTGACGTATGAGGAGAGATTAAACAGTTTGGGATCATACTCGCTGGAGTTTAGAAGGATGAGAGGGGATCTGATCGAGGTGTATAAAATACTAAAAGAGATTGCTAAAGTAAACGTAGACCAAATTTCCCCCCTTGTGGGACAATCTAGAACGAGAGGTCACAGATATAGGTTGAGGGGCAGTAGATTTAGAACTGAGTTGAGGAGGAACTACTTCTCACAGAGGGTGGTGAATTTGTGGAACTCGCTGCCCCATAGTGCGGTGGAATCTGAGTCATTAAATGGTTTCAAGAGGGAGATAGATATATTTCTGATTTTTTTTAAATAGGTTAAAGAGATAATGGGAACAGGCATTGAGGTGGATTTGAGACCAGGAAGAGATCAGCTATGATCTGATTGAATGACAGAGCAGGCTCGAAGAGCTGAATTGCCGACTTCTGCTCCTAATCCCTATGTTCCAATGTAATATCGTGGGAATGAATGGAAGGATTTGGTCCATTGGGATTCTGGAGTGGGATTTATCATACCGTTAAATTATATGTCGTTTTTAACTTTCAGGTCGTCCTCTAGTGGGAGGGGACAGAGCGTCACCATGCTGATCCATCGGTCATCAGCATCCTCTGGTGACCTGCCCAGCTTGGCTGACGAGGATGAAAGCAAACTCAGTGAGTTGATGAAGAGCAAAGCTCGGGAATCGTGTGCTACATATTCTGAAGGGGATGGGGGGAGGGGTAAGGAAGAAAGTTCGGCCGAGTAACCAATTAGAATGGATTAAACTCCTTTGCAAATAAAATGGTTCTACCGTCGAGTTTGCAGCCTAACCTGGGAACATTTGCCTCTTTGGCCGAGTTCATCCAGAACCCTTGTGAACCTGTTGGGTTAAGGGGACAAGGGATACAAACAGTCCTTGTTGTGAGGTCTCTGTCTCTCCAGTGCCATGTTGCAAATTGCCGCTCATGTCAACCAGGCTGAGAGAGGTATGTTTCTGGCTCGCATTATCTGGACACACAGTCTGTTGGGCTTGAGCTCATTTACGGCAATAGGGCTCTGACAGCCTTCTCGTTGCCCTTGGCACTCTTGTCGCTCCCCCTGTTGACTCTCTCACTGCCTCCTTTTCTTTCGAGTCTCGGAAATGAAGGAAACCGTGCGCTTTTGTGGGAGGTCTTCATGGCGCAGTGGCCCCAGGTTCGAGTCCCACCCCAGGATTTGACGGCCGCGGAAGGAGCGTTCGTAACGCGGTCAAACAGGATGAGTCTGTCAACGTGCAAATCCTTTCAAACACGCCAATGGTTTACGGAGGAGTGGCTCTTCTTTGAAATAATGCCACGGATCATTTCTATCTACTTGAGAGAAAAGTCAGGCTTTTATTTTACGATCTCGTCTGGAAGATGGCGTTTCCAGCAGTCACTTGGGTGTAAGTCTACACTTTGTGCCTGAGTCTCTGGCGTGGGTCTTTGAACCCACAACCCTCAAATTCAAGAAGATGAGAGCGTTTCCCACTGATTCACAGCTGACACACTCTGAAAGCCTGGCGCAATGTGGCTGTGAAACATCCTCACTGTTAACGTGGGAAAGTGTGACCACCCAATTTGTGCTCAGCAGAGTTGCAAAAGGCAGCAATGAGATGAATGACCAGTTCGTCTGTTTTTGGCGGAATCGGGTGCGAGAAGGTTTTCAAGGTAGAATTATAGAATCCCTACAGTGCAGAAGGAGGCCATTGAGCCCATCAGGTCTGCACCGAACCTCTGAAAGAGCCCCCTACCCAGGCCCACTCGACCGCCCTATCCCCATAACCCCACCTAACCTTTGGACACTTAAAAAAAAAAAATTTAGAGTACCTAATTCATTTTTTCCAATTAAGGGCCAATTTAACATGGTCAATCCACTTACCCTGCACGTCTTTGGATTGTGGGGGTGAAACCCACGCAGACACGGGGAGAATGGGCAAACTCAACACGGACAGTGGCCCAGAGCCGGGATCGAACCTGGGACCTCGGCGCCGTGAGGCAGCAGGGCTAACCCACTGCGCCACCCTGCTGCCCGCACCTTTGGACACCTAAGGGGGAAATTGATCACGGCCAACCCACCTAACCTCCACATGTTTGGACCGAGGGAGGAAACCGGAGCACCCGGAGGAAACCCACGCAGAAACAGGGAGAAAGTGCAGACTCCACACAGAAAGTCAACCCAGGCAGGAATAGAACCCTGGACCCTGTGAGGCAGCAGTGATAACCCCCCCCACCCCCCCACCCCCGTTGTCAATTTGTGATTTATTTCTTGTACTTCATTTTTTTGGGGGGGGGGTACAATTTAATGGATCCCGCAGTGCTATTTAACATCACTTAAAGGGATCTGGGACTTAAGTTATGTAGAGAGGTCGGAGACGAAAACGTGGCTCTCCTCCGAGCAAGAGAGCGTGAAGAGGAAATTTGATAGCGGTGTCCAAAAAGTGAGGGATTTCGTCGGAATAAGTGGGGAGAAACTGTTTCCACTGACGGGAGAGTCAGTACTCGGAGGGGTCGGATTGAAGATAATAAAAGATCAGTGCGGAGATCAGAGTTGATCTGAAGCGGAGAATTGTTATCTGAAATCTGATTCAATAGTAACGTTCAGTCGGGAATTGGCCACACACTTTAAAAGGAAGTGGATGGATATGGGGAAAGAGTGAGGAGGTGGACCTAGCTGGATAGCTCTGCCACAGAACCAGCACAATCATAGAGGGCCGAATGGCCTCTATCTGCACTGTACTATCCATTAAACCCTGCTGATTTACCCCTTCATTCAGTATGGCTAAGAAGGGTTATAGAGAACACTCCACCTGAGGTGGGCATAGATGTCAAATGGGCGCTATGTAAATGCAAGTTATTGCCGCAGGGAGGAACTTTTTTTTGTTGTTGCGTGTTTTATTGATCCTTGCCATGCCCTCAGCAGGTCATTTCCAAGCTGGGGAAACGCCGGCTGTTTTTTGGAACACTTTCCCAGTTTATGCCTCCCTTTTGTTGCTCTTACAGTGTTCCGCAATGCAGCCGGGACGCGACCTGCCTCGAGTGATTCGGAAAGCACTGGAGTAAGCAGTGAATCACGCTCCTGCGATTCCCCGACGCCCAGTCCAGGTACGTGTGAGAGAAAGCTGTCCGCTCGTGACCCCTGTGGGGAGTTGGGTGGCAGAGTTTTGTTTTCAATGGCCTGCCTCGGGCAGCTTCTGCCACTGGTTTGTGGGCTCGAGGACACCAGCTCCTTAATGGTGCCCTGCCTTACTGCGGCAATAGGCCTCAGGGTTTATACCTGAATCTCAATCAGGTTGGATGTAATACAATTGACCTATAACCCTCCACTTCCCCTGCACAAATCAACCTTTTCCTGCTGTGTGTGCAGAGATATGGAAGTGCTGGGGTTATCCTGCCCCCTGTCACAGATTCCAGTCTAAAGCGCAAGGAACGGAACTTAGCTGCAGGATTGGACAGTGGCGGAATCCATAGCTCAGTGAGAAAAAGTAAAAGGACTTGTGTTTATAAGTGCATCTCACAAAGTGCTTTACAGCGAATGAACTGCTTTTGAAGCATAGTCACTGTTGTAATGTAGGGAACCAATTCACACACAGCACGATCCCACAAACAGCAATGCAATAAAGACCACGTTATCTGTTTTAGTGGCCTGACAGGGTTTAACGCCTCACCCGACCCCCCGCCGGGTCGGAGAATCGGCGGGTCTGGCGTGAATCCCGCCCCCGCCGGTTGCCGAATTCTCCGGCACCGGATATTCGGCGGGGTTGGGAATCGCGCCTCGCCGGTTGGCGGCCCCCCCCCCCCCGGCGATTCTCCGGCCCGCGATGGGCCGAAGTCCCACTGCTGGAATGCCTGTCCCGCCGGCGTGGATTTAACCACCTTTTGAACGGCGGGACAAGGCGGCGCGGGTGGGCTCCGGGGTCCTGGGGGGGGGGGGGGGCGCGGGGCGACCTGGCCCCGGGGGGTGCCCCCATGGTGGCCTGGCCCGCGATCGGGGCCCACCGATCCGAGGGCGGGCCTGTGCCGTGGGGGCACTCTTTTCCTTCCGCCTTCGCCATGGTCTCCACTATGGCGGAGGCGGAAGAGACCCCCTCGACTGCGCATGAGCGGGGATGCCGTGAGCGGTCGCTGACGCTCCCGCGCATGCGCTGCACGGCAATGTCATTTCCGCGCCAGCTGGCGGGGCACCAAAGGCCTTTCCCGCCAGCCGGCGGGGCGGAAATCAGTCCGGCGCGGGCCTAGCCCCTCAAGGTGAGGGCTCGGCCCCTCAAGATGCGGAGAAATCCGCACCTTTGGGGCGGCGCGATGCCGGACTGATTCGCGCCGTTTTTGGCGCCGGTCGCTGGACATCGCGCCGATTGCGGAGAATCCCGCCCCTTGTGACTCAGAGGCAGGAGCACTACCAACTGAGCCATGGAACCATCAGGAGTCATGAGGAAAATCTGTGATTTATTACCATCCCGGACTGGACCCAACAGTGGCTAGGATACTGGACAGAAACCCCAATATTTTATTTAATTTGTAAGACTGTGAAGAAAGGATACTTCACTGCAGGAGTGATTCCACGCACAAATAGGGATATGGTATATTAAAAAAAACGTTATTATGGAACACAGTATTACTAACTTTAACGTCATATAGAAAATAACTTACAATTATCAGTTAAATAATGCTTAATAATACAATGAAACACTAATTCCTAACTGCTATCTTTATCTCCACTCAAACAAAACACATCTCTGGTCAAAATCCATTTCGAATTAGTTAGCAGACCCAAGCATACTTGCTTTAAAAAAAAATTCATTTATGGGATGTGGGCGTTGTTGGTTAGACCAACTTTTATTGCCCATCCCTAGTTGACCTACGATTACCGGTGAGTTGCCTTCTTGAACCGCTGCAGTCCCTGAGGTGCAGGTACACCCATGGTGCTGCTAAGGATGAGATTCCAGGATTTTGACCCAGCAATAGTGAAGGAACAGTCAATATATTCCCAAGTCAGGGTGGTGAGTGACTTGAAGGAGCACTCTAGGTGGTGGGGTTCCCAGGCATCTGCTGCTCTTGTCCTTCTAGATGGTAGTGGTCGTAGATTTGGGAGATGCTGCCTAAGGAGCCTTGCAGTGCATCTTGTAGATGGAACACACGGCTGCCACTGTTTGTTCGTGGTGCAGGGATTGAATGTTTGTGGAAGGGGGAGCATGAATGTTTGTGGAAGGGGGAGCAATCAAGCTTTGTCCTGGGCGATGGTGTCGAGCTTCTTGAGTGTTGTTGGAGCTGCGCTCATCCAGGCAAGTGGAGAGTGTTCCATTACACGCCTGACTTGCGCCTTGTGTATGGTGGACAGGCTTGGGGGGGGGCGGGTCAGGAGGTGAGTTACTCGCCGCAGGATTCCCAGCCTTTGACCTGCTCTGGTAGCCACAGTGGCAAGCCCGGTTCAGTTTCTGGTCAATGGTAACCCCCAGGATGTTGATTGTGGGGGATTCAGCGATGGTAATGCCATTGAATGTCAAGGGGAGATGGTTAGATCCTCTCTTGTAGGGGATGGTCATTGCCTGGCACTTATGTGGCACAAATATTACTTGCCACTTGTCAGCCCAAGCCTGGATATTGCCCAGGTCTTGCTGCATTTGGACATGGACTGCTTCATTATCTGAGGAGTTGGGAATGATGCTGAACATTGTGCAGTCATCCGCAAACATCCCCACTTCTGACCTTATGATGGAAGGGAGGTCATTGATGAAGTAGCTGAAGATGGTTGGGCCTCGGACGCTATCCTTTTAAAACAAATTTAGAGTACCCAATTATTTGATGTGACGAGACACATTGATGAAGGTCGGGCAGTGGATGTGGTGTATATGGATTTCAGTAAGGCATTTGATAAGGTTCCCCATGGTAGGCTCATTCAGAAAGTTAGGGGGCATGGGATACAGGGAAATTTGGCTGTCTGGATACAGAATTGGCTGGCCGAGAGAAGACAGCGAGTGCTAGTGGATGGAAAGTATTCCGCCTGGTGGTCGGTGACCAGTGGTGTCCCACAGGGATCTGTTCTGGGAACTCTACACTTTGTGGTTTTTATAAATGACTTGGATGAGGAAGTGGAAGGGTGGCTTAGTAAGTTTACCTATGACACGAAGGTTGGGGGCATTGTAGATAGTGTTGAGGGTTGTTGCAGGTTACAACAGGGTGCAGAGCTGGGCTGAGAAGCGGCAGATTGAGTTCAACCTAGATAAATGTGAAGTGATTCATTTTGGAAGGTCAAATTTGAATGCTGAATACAGGGTTAAGGGCAGGATTCTTGGAAGTGTGGAGGAACAGATGGATCTTGGGGTCCACGTACATGAATCCCTCAAAGTTGCCACCCAGGTTGATAGGGTTGTTAAGAAGGCGTATGGTGTGTTGGCTTTCATTAACAGGGGGATTGAGTTTAAGAGCCGCGAGGTTTTGCTGCAGCTTTATAAAACCCTGGTTAGACCACACTTGGAATATTGTGTCCAGTTCTGGTCGCCTCATTATAGGAAGGATGTGGATGCTTTGGAGAGGGTGCAGAGGAGATATACCAGGATGTTGCCTGGACTGGAGGGCAGGACTTATGAAGAAAGGTTGAGGGAGCTAGGGCTTTTCTCACTGGAGCGAAGAAGGCAGAGAGGTGACTTGATAGAGGTGGACAAGGTGATGAGAGGCATGGATAGAGTGGATAGCCAGAGACTTTTCCCCAGGGCGGAACTGGCTGTCACGAGGGGACATAATTTTAAGGTGATTGGAGGAAGGTATAGGGGAGATGTCAGAGGTAGGTTCTTTACACAGAGAGTGGTGGGTGTGTGGAATGCACTGCCAGCGGAGGTGGTGGAGTAAGAGTCATTCGGGACATTTAAGCGACTCTTGGACAGGCACATGGACAGCAGTAAATTGAAGGGGTGTAGGTTAGGTTGATCTTAGATTAGGATAAATGTTCGGCACAACATCGTGGGCCGAAGGGCCTGTACTGTGCTGTACTCTTCTATGTTCTATATTTGTTTTTCCAATTAAGGGGCAATTTAGCGCGGCCAATCCACCTACCCTGCACATCTTTGGGTTGTGGGGGTGAATCCCACACAGACATGGGGAGAATGTGCAAACTCCCAGGGCCAGGATTCGAACCCGGATCCTCAGCGTCGCAGTCCCAGTGCTAACCACTGCGCCACATGCCGCCCATCTAGGACACTACCCTGAGGAACTCCTGCAGTGATGTCCTGGAGCTGAGATGATTGACCTCCACCCACCACAAAATCTCCCTTTGTGCCGGGTATGACTCCAACCAGCGGAGAGGTTTCCCCCTGATTCCCATTGACTCCAGTTTAGCTCGGGCTCCTAGATGCCACACTCGGTCAAACGTTGCCTTGATGTCGAGGGCAGTCACTCTCACCTCACCTCTGGCATTCAGGTTTTTTGTCCATGTTTGAACCAAGGCTGTAATGAGGTCAGGAACTCAGTGACCTTAGCGGAACCCAAACCGAGCGTCTGTGAGCAGGTTATTGCTGAGTAAGTGTCACTTGATAGCACTGTTGATGACTCCTTCCATCACTTTGCTGATGGCGAGTGGACTGATAGGGAGGCAATAGGCTGGGTTGGGTTTGTCCTGTTTCTCATGTACAGGACACAGCTTAATAGAAATGTCTTGGATACCCTGCTTGGTGAAAGCAATATCCTTCAGGACCCAGCTTGCAGATTCTTGCCTGTCTCAAACTACTGTTTAACCTGCCGGCCTTTGAAATTGCTCCTATCCTGTTCACAGGCAAATATTTAACTGAACTGTTTTGAAAGAAACTGAGAGTCTTTCCACAGGCAGATAGAAACTCACAGTATTGCGACCAGCTACTTGTCTGTACAAAACCAATGCAAAACTGAATGTTTAAACTGTAACCTCAACACCCGACTGTTTCAGCCCCTGGCTTCTCCCATTAACTACATCATCTAACTAAAACTAAACAGAATGTCTCGAATAATCTACTCCCCAGGGAACCCTCTTAATATAAACAAAATTCCATTAGCCCAAACTTCAGCAAACTTGCTGGAATGATCTTTCTTTTACAATGCTCTAATTGCACCTTTGTCTCCAAAACGTGTCTGCTGTCTTTCAAACCAGGACTTTTGAAAACATGACCACAGCAGTCGCACACACACACTAGCCCAGATATTTAACCTTAACTGCACCAACTGCATGTGATACAATGGGCGGGATTCTCCCGACCCGGTGAGAGGCGCGAATCCCGCCCCGACGCCGGCTGATCTGCGCATGCGCGGAAATAGGCCGGCCGTTCCACGCATGCGCGAACTCGCGCCAGCCCTTCGGCGCCAGCTGGAGCGGCGCCAACCACTCCGGCATCAGCCTAGCCCCCGAAAATTTGGAGAATTCCTCACTTTCGGGGGCTGTTGACGCCAGAGTGGTTGGCGGTGGTTTTACCGCCGGCGCCAGGTTTAGACCCTGCCTGGGGTGGGCGGGAGTGGGGCGGAGTAGGGAGGGTAAAGATCTCCGGTAAAGAAAGGTGAGCATAAATGGGATTTGTTTCATGTCCTGGATTGAGACCTGAAGCCACCCCCACTCCCCACCCCCCCAGATCACAGTCTCCATCTACCCCCTTTAATGGGTCTTGCCCTCAGACACTGGGTGAGGCGGCGTCCAGTCCCTCTTGAATAGAGGAGGGGCACAGTAAGGTGGTGACTTGCCTCGCTGGCATTCGGGCCACCAGGTTCTCTGGGAGCAGAGTCACATCTGTTTCAGTCACGTTTGCAAACTTAAAAAAACGTGGATTTTATCTTGGCAGCTCATTGCGGTAGGAAATTACCAAAAGCTACAACGTTACTGATGTCTCCAGACGACCCCGATGAGAGGGACGGTCACCACTTGCACGATAACGGTATGCAATGGGGTATCAAGTCTACTTTTGAAGGAACGCCTGGTTTGAAAGATGGCTTTGCGGAATGGACGTCAGAGTCCCTCAAATGTTTAAATTTGCGACAAAACGCCTCAATGGAGGTGGCTGAGTGGTGTAGCTCGGGAAATTGGTGTTTGGAGAAAGCTGGTAAGAATTGTGTTCATAGAATCCCTACAGTATAGAAGGAGGCCATTCGGCCCATCGACTTTGCACCAACCCTCCAAAACGGCACCCTACCGAGGGCCTACTCCCCCAACCTATCTCCATAACCCCTCATAACCTGCACATCTTTGGACTGTGGGAGGAAACCAGGGTTGAGGCCTGGGCAAGACGGGCGGCGCGGTAGCATAGTGGTTAGCACTGTTGCTTTACAGCGCCAGGGTCCCAGGTTTGATTCCCGGCTTGTCTGCGCGCTCTCCCCGTGTCTGCGTGGGTTTCCTCCGGGTGCTCCGGTTTCCTCCCACAAGTCCCGAAAGACGTGCTTGTTAGGTGATTTAGACATTCTGAATTCTCCCTCCGTGTACCCGAACAGGCACCGGAATGTGGCGACTAGGGGCTTTTCACAGTAACTTCACTGCAGTGTTAATGTAAGCCTACTTGTGACACGAATAAAAAAGATTTAAAAAATTAAAAGTCGACACTCCTCAGCCAGCGACAGGCTGCCTCTGGGCCTGTTAGAACTCCCTTTATAGAGGGGATGAGTGAGAAGGGGGAAAAAAGAGCAGAGTGAAGGAAATAGGGAAGAGGGAGGAGAGGCAAAAGTGTGGCATGAGGCAGTGGATGGCGGGGAGGGGTTAGGGGGAATGGGAGGAACAATGGGGGAGAGAAAGTGGACAGGGGAGAGGGATGATCGTGAGTTGAGGAGAGGAAGGGGTGAAATAGAGAGGAAAAGAAAGAAGGGTCAGGAGATAAAGAGAGGGGAAAAAGAAGCGAGAGATGGAGAGGAAGGAGGGGAGAAAATGGTGGCAAAGAGGGAGAGTGGGGATTGAGAGAGGCGGGAAATATAAACTTTGACTCTACTTGGCTGAAATTTCTTTTCCAGACCTGGCAGACTTGATCAATGGAAGTCACGGAACGCTGGGGTGCTTGAAGAATATCTCACTCTCCAAAGCAGCACAGACACACCGATTCCGGAAACTCAGAACACCAAACAAATGCCGAGAGTGCGATGGCCTCATTGTGGTGAACGGCACTGAGTGTGAGGAGGTGAGAGGAGTGAGTCCTCGATACTGTTCGTACAGCAAGCTGAGTGCAATCTGAGCTTGGGGCAGGGTGGCCCTGACACAAGTCAAGGGCTTTCTCCACTTTAATGGTACTCCAGTACTCCGTGCTAGTTGGGGGGGGGGGCGGGGGGGGGGGGGGGGGGGGGGGGCAGCATGGTACCGCAGTGGTTAGCGCTGCTGCCTCACGGCGCCGAGGACCCGGGTTCGATCCCGGCTCTGGGTCACTGTCCGTGTGGAGTTTGCACATTCTCCCCGTGTCTGTGTGGGTTTCACCCCCACAACCCAAAGATGTGCAGGGGAGGTGGATTGGCCACGCTAAATTGCCTCTTAATTGGGAGAAAAAAAAAGAATTGGGCACTTAAAATTCTTTTTAAAGGGTTGACTATCTGGTGGCCTTTTTTGCCCCCCCCCCCCTGCTGGAATGTGCGTGAATGACAGTGTAGAAGGAGGCCATTCTGCCCACCGAGTCTGCACCGACTCTCTGAAAGGGTACGTCACCTAAGTCCACTTCCCCGCCGTATCCCCGTAACCCCAACTAATCTGAACATCTTTGGACTGTGGGAGGAAACCGGAGCACCCGGAGGAAACCCCCGCACACACGGGGAGGATGTGCAGACTCCGCACAGATAGTGACCCAAGCCAGAATCGAACCTGGGACCCTGGAGCTGTGAAGCAATTGTGCTATCCACAATGCTACCGTGCTGCCCTATTGGCAAGGTTGGCAAGGGTCCTATTGCCTACAGGTTGTTTGGGGTATGGGACAGGATAGTGATGTGGTAAAAGTGTCAGAGGAGCACTTTTGGCACCAAGAGACAGAGTGTCCCCCAGGGGGGTGCAGGAGAAACTTTAGGGGCTTCTGTTGAAGTCACGCGGGCAAGCTGCGTGTTCCTCAGCGGGATTGCGGTTTTGAGGCTTTGCCCATTCTGCGTATTTGAGGTGTTTTCCTTTGGGCTTATTCTGGTGTTTGCTCTTTACAGTGCTACCTGGCATGTCACAGGAAGTGCCTCGAGTCGGTTGCCATCCTGTGTGGGCATCGAAAGCTGCAGAACAAGGTCTCTCTGTTCGGCGTTGACTTTGCGCAGGCTCCGAGGGAGACGACAGATGAGGTGCCCTTCGTCATCAGAAAATGCACGGCAGAGATAGAGAGCCGGGCACTGAGTGTTCAGGTGAGAGGACCTCATGCCAGGGTCATGGAGCTATAACCCAGGGACATGGAGGGGCAGGTGGACACCACCAAGACACCAAGATTCTTGGCAGAACCATGGATAGCTCGTCCATGTGACAGTCATCCTCCTCTAAGGTGTACCCAACGCTTGACTCTCTAAATGCAATTGGAGTGACGATGCCAGTCTATCCTCCCCCAAGGAGTCCATTGCCAGAATCCCTCTCCTTGTTTGATTGAACAGAAAGTTCTTGCCAGATCCCACACTCGGTGCTGTTGAGCCTTACCTTGACTGTCCAGCTGTTTAGTTTCCTTTTGCAATCATTTGGAGTGGGATGTCAGAGTTGTGGTTCAATCTTTGTTCTTCTGCTATTTCAGGGGTTGTACCGGGTGAACGGTGCGAAGCTACGCATCTCCAAGCTACGGCAGTCCTTCGAAAACGGGAGGGACCTCATTGACATGTCCGAGAATTCCCCCCACGACATCACCAACGTCTTAACCCTGTACCTTCGAGAGGTGGGCTGAAGCACTGTCATCCTCTAAGCGGTCTTTCTGTAGAAATGTTGACTTTGAATTTCTTTCCAGCTTCTTCGCCAATGATGTCTGTGCACTGGCTAGGTACACAGTGCCAGCTCCTTGCACTGGATGGAGTCTCCGTGCCAGCTCTGTGCACTGGAGAACTTCACAGTGCCAACACTGTGCACTGGCTAGGTTCACAGTGCCAGCTGTATGCACCGGATAGGGTCGCAGTGCCAGATCTGTGCACTGGATGAGGCCGCAGTACCAGCTCTGTGCACTGGCTAGGTTCACAGTGCCAACTCTGTGCACTGGATGGGGTCACAGTGCCAACTCTGTGCACTGGATGGGGTCACAGTGCCAGCTCTGTGCACTGGATAGTGTCACAGTGCCAGCTCTGTGCACTGGATGGGGTCGCAGTGCCAGCTCTGTGCACTGGATGGGGTCGCAGTGCCAGCTCTGTGCACTGGATAGAGTCACAGCACCAGCTATGTGCACTGGAAAGGGTCGCAGTGCCAGCTCTGTGCACTGGATAGGGTCGCAGCGCCAGCTATGTGCACTGGATAGGGTCGCAGTGCCAGCTCTGTGCACTGGATAGGGTCGCAGCGCCAGCTATGTGCACTGGATAGAGTCACAGTGCCAGCTCTGTGCACTGGATAGAGTCACAGCACCAGCTATGTGCACTGGAAAGGGTCGCAGTGCCAGCTCTGTGCACTGGATAGAGTCACAGCACCAGCTATGTGCACTGGAAAGGGTCGCAGTGCCAGCTCTGTGCACTGGATAGGGTCGCAGCGCCAGCTATGTGCACTGGATAGAGTCACAGTGCCAGCTCTGTGCACTGGATTGGGTTCACCCAGCCAGAACCAAACTGGCAATGAATGAGAAAAGGGTAAACATTATTGTTGGTGACGTTCTGTAGTTCAAAAAACAGATGGCGATGTTAGAGCTCCCTCTATGGTTAAAACTGGCCTCCATATGAGGAAGGCCCATGGTTCAATGGCTGCAATGCACTAAAGAGGGTTGACTTTATATTGGACAGTGCCTTTTGCTTAGACAAAATTGGGGTGGGGGGCGGGGTGGGGGAACATATGTCGGTGGAACGAGTCACTTTTATAAAAACTTCTACCAGAAGGACAGTGCCGCAATGGCCCTCCCACTCGTCCAGAGGATTACCGGGTGACATGGATAGTCTAGGTCCACATGTTAACTCGGTGATTTAGCCACAATACTGGACCATCCCGGATAGGGAGGGATAGAAAGCCAACACAGTGGAAAATTGAAAAATTGCGGCGTTGTGTCCAGTTCTGAGCACCGCACTTTCAGGAAGGATGTGAGAACATTGGAGAGGGTGTAGAAATGATCGACAAGGAAGGTTCTGGAGACGAGGAAGAGAAACTTCAGTTACCGTGGATAGATTAGAGAAGCTGGGGGCTGTTCTCCTTTTAAGGGAATGTTTGGTAAAAGTGTTCAAACATGATTAGGGGGTCCGGGATAAAGCAGAGAGACTGTTCCCAATGGTAAGAACATAAGAACTAGGAGCAGGAGTAGGCCATCTGGCCCCTCGAGCCTGCTCCGCCATTTAATGAGATCATGGCTGATCTTTTGTGGACTCAGCTCCACTTTCCGGCCCGAACACCATGACCCTTAATCCCTTTATTCTTCAAAAAACTATCTATCTTTATCTTAAAAACATTCAATGAAGGAGCCTCAACTGCTTCACTGGGCAAGGAATTCCATAGATTCACAACCCTTTGGGTGAAGAAGTTCCTCCTAAACTCGGTCCTAAATCTACTTCCCCTTATTTTGAGGCTATGCCCCCTAGTTCTGCTTTCACCCGCCAGTGGAAACATCCTGCCCGCATCTATCCTATCTATTCCCTTCATAATTTTATATGTTTCTATAAGATCCCCCTCATCCTTCCAAATTCCAACGAGTACAGTCCCAGTCTACTCAACCTCTCCTCGTAATCCAACCCCTTCAGCTCTGGGATTAATCTAGTGAATCTCCTCTGCACACCCTCCAGCGCCAGTACGTCCTTTCTCAGGTAAGGAGACCAAAATGGAACACAATACTCCAGGTGTGGCCTCACTAACACCTTATACAATTGCAGCATAACCTCCCTCGTCTTAAACTCCATCCCTCTAGCAATGAAGGACAAAATTCCATTTGCCTTCTTAATCACCTGTAAACCAACTTTTTGCAACTCATGCACTAGCACACCCAGGTCTCTCTGCACAGCAGCATGTTTTAATATTTTATCATTTAAATAATAAACCCTTTTGCTGTTATTCCTACCAAAATGGATTACCTCACATTTGTCAATATTGTATTCCATCTGCCAGACCCTAGCCCATTCACTTAACCTATCCAAATCCCTCTGCAGACTTCCAGTATCCTCTGCACGTTTTGCTTTACCACTCATCTTAGTGTCGTCTGCAAACTTGGACACATTGCCCTTGGTCCCCAACTCCAAATCATCTATGTAAATTGTGATCAATTGTGGGCCCAACACTGATCCCTGAGGGACACCACTAGCTACTGATTGCCAACCAGAGAAACATCCATTAATCCCCACTCTGCTTTCTATTAATTAACCAATCATCTATCCATGCTACTACTTTACCCTTAATGCCATGCATCTTTATCTTATGCAGCAACCTTTTGTGTGGCACCTTGTCAAAGGCTTTCTGGAAATCCAGATATACCACATCCATTGGCTCCCCGTTATCTACCGCACTGGTAATGTCCTCAAAAAATTCCACTAAATTAGTTTGGCACGACCTGCCCTTTATGAACCCATGCTGCGTCTGTCCAATGGGACAATTTCCATCCAGATGCCTCGCTATTTCTTCCTTGATGATAGATTCCAGCATCTTCCCTACTACCGAAGTTAAGCTCACTGGCCTATAATTACCCGCTTTCTGCCTACCTCCTTTTTTTAAACAGTGGTGTCACGTTTGCTAATTTCCAATCCGCCGGGACCACCCCAGAGTCTAGTGAATTTTGGTAAATTATCACGAGTGCATTTGCAATTTCCCTAGCCATCTCTTTTAGCACTCTGGGATGCATTCCATCAGGGCCAGGAGACTTGTCAACCTTTAGCCCCATTAGCTTGCCCATCACTACCTCCTCGGTGATAACAATCATAAAGAACCGGTGGATTGGCAAAAGAAGCAATCGTGATGTGAGGAAAAAGGTTTTTATTCTGTAAATGTTTAGGATGCAGATTGTGGCAGATTCAACCTTCAGAAGAGTTGGATAATTATTTGAAATGGAAAAAACGTATTTGCAGGGTTGTGAGGGGAGGAAGGCTGGGGAGTGTGAATTAGGTTTATTGTTCATGCAGCCAGCCAGCAAGGAGGTAATGGGCCGAATGGCCTCCTTATGCGTTGTGACCACTCTATGGTTGTAAGTTTGCGTATATTCTTTATTTCAAGCTCCCCGAGCCGATTATCCTCTTCAGCCTCTTCAATGACTTTATGAACTTTGCCAAAGAGTTACACCAGGCCTGTGAAGAGGTGAAGGACAGCCAGGCCAGAGGAATACCCGTGGCTCCCAATAAATTGGCCCAGCTCATCCAGCAGGCCAAGGCCTTGCTGCAGAATCTACCAACTTCCAACTACAACGCCCTGGAACACATCATTGGGCATCTCCACAGGTAGGCCCAGAACCAACACATGCCTCCAAATCAAAGGGACAATAAAAAGATCCAGTAGTGTTTGTGTCTATAGTGACAGCAAGGCATTTCTACCATGGCAACTGGTTCAGTGGGAGGCCAGCACCCACAGCACTTGGCTATTGAACACCCTGCTAACTGGCACCTTCAGGACATTCATTTTGGACCCTGAACAATCCGTCTCACTACTACTTAAATCCGCCCAGAGTCACGGTCAGGTTGGGTGTCCACTTCCGAAGCGTGAATGCTCACCGAAAGGAACCTGCAAAGCTTCCCTGAGCTCAAGATGACTAACTCTTAGACCAAGCCAGCTGGTCTCAGCTGGGTTTTGGGACGGGTCTTTGCGGACAGCCTGAGAAAAGGGTTTCAGGCTTTTTTTTTTTGAAGACTGTTAAGGTTGAATAGCTGCCAACATTCACCACGCTCACCCATGAAGAATAGCCATTTGAGTAAGATACTTGAGTAGTTGGCAGCTGTCGCGTGCTCCCCGAGTGAGGCTTTGGAGAGGGTACAGAAAAGGTGTACCAGGATGTTGCCTGGTCTGGAAGGCATTAGCTATAAGGAGAGGTTGGATAAACTCAGTTTGTTCAACCTGGGGTGACAGCGGTTGGGGGGGCTACAAAACTATGAGGGCATGGTCAGAGTGGATAGTCTGAAGCTTTTTCCCAGGGTGGAACCGTCAATTACTAGGGGGCACAGGTTTAAGTTGTGAGGGGCAAAGTTTAGAGGAGATGTGCGAGGGAAGTGTTTTATACAGAGGGTAGTGGGTGTCTGGAACTCGCTGCCGGAGGAGGTGATGGAAGCAGAGACGAATAGGATGGGAATAGAGGGATAGGTACCCCGGAAGAGTAGATGGTTTTAGTTTAGACGGGCAGCATGGTCGGCGCAGGCTTGGCCGGCCGAAGGGCCTGTTCCTGTGCTGTACTTTTCTTTGTTCCTTGGGCGATCATACGGGGGGTAAGGTTACGAAGAGTATTTCGGAAAGCTATAGTCTCGGTTGCTTCAAAGCTGATCTGTCTTCCTCTTACAGAGTGGCTGATCGATGCGAAGAAAACAAAATGTGTTCTAACAATCTGGGGATCATCTTTGGCCCCACGCTGATCAGACCCCTGCCTGTGGAGGATACGGCCTCAATGATTTCTCTGGTTAACTCTGTGCACCAAGCTCATGTTGTCGACTTCCTGATCGTGCAGCACAGCCAGATCTTCGAGACTGGACAAGGCCGCAGAGCTTGGCCACTGGAAGCGATGATTAACCGCGGGAGGGAGTCCCCGGGCATGGCAAAGGGCCGGAGCAATTCCTCCGAGGTAATGACCTGCTGAATTACCCCAAAGGTTGTGGTGAGGTCAAAGCGTCAAGTCGATTGAGGTAAGCACATGGTGCTGAGGCGGTGTTCCGAGGGTCTGGTCCGGTCCGGACATAGGCCGGATCCACTGACCTCAGTGCACTCCAAACCCCAATAGGAGCTCTACTCCTAACGGAAGCTATTCAACCACTGCCTCACTTGAGTAGAACATTCGAGATGGAGCAGGCGCTCCCATTAAAGCGCTTGGCGAGGAGAATCCTAGCCAGAGAACTCCCGAGGTGGTACTGAGGGGGAAGGGAAAGAGACTGTAGGTCAACGGGAGGGGAAATAGTTGGGAACATAATGAGAGGGGGCGTGGATGGGATTTAAATGGCGGGAGGGGAGCGGCAGAGGTGCCAAATCTGGGCAACAGTCACAGCAGAGCTTCACACGGGGTTGGAGGGGATGCCGAAATGGAACGTGGGTGGAATAACTAGGGGACAGGGAAAGAGGAGTATCTTCACCTGGATGGGCAGGGAAGGAGAGTTTCAGTATCTAAAGCTGAGGGGGGGGGGGAGAAGAGAGGGGGGGGGGGGGGGAGGGGGGGGGATCATGGCTGGGCAAATCTGAGGAGTTGGATGGACCACAGGACTGGGCCTGGAAGGTCCTCAGTAAATTTAAGTGTCTGCGGGATTGGAGAGTGACCACTGTTCAAGACCCAGATGTTGCCAATTAATTCATTTTGCTTTTTTGAAAACGAAGCTTCAAATTAACTGAAGTCCGTAACACCTTCTGTAAAAATCGGCATTTTCCTGAACCTGCCCTCTCCCCAAAAGTAACCCATCATGTTGCGCAATGGAAGTAATAATTCCCCCACCGTGGGGCTTTCAGCTCTGGTGTTTAATACAGCATAAGAATTCTGGGTAGACCAGGTTCAAAGCTCAGGTGGCTTCTTTTCACAGGGAAGGCAGGCCCTGGGAATCAGGCTGCCCTTCAGTGCTTCACCTCTTGTTTGGCCTGTGCGCACCATCAGGCCTGACAACTCCCATGCGGCATCCAGGGGCTGCTGCCCTGTCAGAACATGAGAAATAGGAATAGGCCACTCGGCCTTTCAAACCTGCGCCGCCAGCCAATATGATCATGGCGGATCTGACGTGGCCTGAGCTCTGGGGTGAGATTCTCCGGTCCTCCCCCAGCTGCGTATTTCTTGGCCGCCCGCCATTCACTGGATTTCCCGCTGTAACCACCCCGCACCGTCACAAAACACACAACAATTGGAGAATTCCGGCCCCAATTTCCTGCCTGTCCACCATAGTCCTTGTCGATCACAAAATCGGTCGAACTCGGCCTTGAATATATTCAATGACCCCCGCCTCCGCTGCTCCTTGGGCTAGAGAACTCCAAACACCATTGACTCTCTGGGAGAAGAACCCTCTTCTCGTCTCCATCTTAGCAGCTGCTGCAGGTGGTCTTTCTTCAGGCAACGCTGGCTGGTGTGTGGCCGTGGGGCACATTTCAGCCAAGCCTGTACCATGCCCCGAGGATGTCCGCACATGCACTTCCAGCAGGAGGCGCTGACCAAGTACGGGACCTCGGGTTGACTGGCTTTTGCACAGACTAGGGATGAACACTAGAGCCTTCCCTGTCGCTTCAGTGTCAAGGAGGCGATGCAAAGGGGCGTTTAGGATGGTAGATCCTCCTGGTTTGTGCCTTGTGCTCACTGTCTCGTCTCTCCCGCTGTAGAGTCTAGTTTTGAAACGACACTCGAGTGAAGGATATGTTTCAGACAAATCGTCATCAAACGAAGCACTTGATGACGCACGGGACCAACGGAGAGCGAGCTCGGGTAGCAGCGACATGACAGGTGAGCAATGGGGGGGGGGGGGGATATCTATGTGCGTGTGTCAACAAACAATATGATAACAAGTAGTGAGACTGGGAATTATAACCTAGGTAACTTCAACTGTCAGCTGGGCTATTGTTACCTGCCCCATATTTCCTCTCTATGCTGCAGGGTTGGTGTTCCAATCATGCTTGGGTCGATCACCAAGATGCTAAAGGCATCATTCAGACCATCCAGGATAACTTGAGACCTCAGGGTCCCTATCCTTCTGCGAGATCCCCCAGGCCCAGCTGAGAACATAAGAACATAAGAACTAGGAACAGGAGTAGGCCATCTGGCCCCTCGAGCCTGCTCCGCCATTCAATGAGATCATGACTGATCTTTTGTGGACTCAGCTCCACTTTCCGGCCCGAACCCTTAATCCCTTTATTCTTAAAAAAATCTATCTATCTTTACCTTAAAAACGTTTCATGAAGGAGCCTCAACTGCTTCACTGGGCAAGGAATTCCATAGATTCACAACCCTTTTGGGTGAAGAAGTTCCTCCTAAACTCAATCCTAAATCTACTTCCCCTTATTTTGAGGCTATGCCCCCTAGTTCTGCTTTCACCCGCCAATGGAAACAACCTGCCCGCATCTATCCTATCTATTCCCTTCATAATTTTATATGTTTCTATATGGTCCCCCCGCATCCTTCTAAATTCCAATGAGTACAGTCCCAGTCTACTCAACCTCTCCTCGTAATCCAACCCCTTCAACTCTGGGATTAACCTAGTGAATCTCCTCTGCACACCCGCCAGTACATCCTTTCTCAGGTAAGGAGTCCAAAACTGAACACAATACTGCAGGTGTGGCCTCACTAACACCTTATACAATTGCAGCATAACCTCCCTAGTCTTAAACTCCATCCCTCTAGCAATGAAGGACAAAACTCCATTTGCCTTCTTAATCACCTGTTGCACCTGTAAACCAACTTTTTGCGACTCATGCACTAGCACACCCAGGTCTCTCTGCACAGCAGCATGTTTTAATATTTTATCATTTAAATAATAATGAGTCCCCTGCTCAGGGTTAAGAGCCATGGTCAGGGTTGGAACCAGTGAATTCCCAGTGGTAATGACGGAAGGGCTGGAACGTCAAGGGAAAATGGCTACTTACAGGCGAAGGATCCTTCAGGAAGAGGACTTTGTGCACACACACGAGGAAGGAAACAGGCAAACCGCCTTGTGTATTCTTTTGTCCCAATCGTTTGATCACTGAAGTTGAAAATGGGAGGCAACTGAAGAAAAGCTATGGGTGGAGAGGACCTACCCTGAGGCCGATCACTGCTTCATTCAGAGCCTCATTTCAGTTGACAGAACAACAAGTCTGATCCAAACGTTAGAGGGAATCCCGGAGAAATGTGGGCTTTTTTAGCTTTGGAAGGAAGTGACTGTGACCACACCCTCACTCACCCCTTCAGCTTGTCTGATCTACCAGCCCTTGGGATCAGTTTTGGAGTCATGGAGCCATAGATGGAAAATTGGATCCAAAATTGGCTTAGTGGCAGGAGGCAGATGGTAATAGTTGAAGGTTGTTTTAAGGGCAGCACGGTAGCACAGTGTTTAGCACAGTTGCCTGACTGAAGTCCATGTAGACTACATCAACTACACTACCCTCATCTACACACCTAGTCACCTCCTCGATAAATGTAATCAAAATTGTTAGACATGATCTCCCACTGACAAAGCCACGCTGACTATCCTCGATTAAGCCTTGCCTCTCCATGTGGCGAATTATTCTGTTTCCCAGAATTTTTTCCAATAATTTCCCATCACTGATGTTGGCCTGATTTTTCCCTACATCCCTTCTGAATGACGGTACCACATTAGCTGTCCTCCAGTCGTGTGGCTAGAGAGAATTTGAAAATTTGCATCAGGGCTCCTGCAACTTGCTCCCTTGCCTCCCACAGTAGCCTGGCATACATCTCATCTGGGCCTGGGGATTTATCCACTGGGGCCTGGGGATTTATCCACTTTTAAGCCGGCTAAAACCGCTAACACCTCCTCCTTCTCAATGCTAATCTTTTATATCACAATCCCCCTCCCTGCTTTAAATACCTACGCCATCCTTCTCCATCAGGAGCACAGATGCAAAATACTCATTTAATATCTCACCTACATCTTCTGGCTCCACACACATTTTGCCATTTTTGATCCCTGATGGGCCCTACTGGTTACCCTCTTGATGCACTATCAATTACGATGAGACGAGAGTAGAGTGTAATCGAGGCTTTATTACACAGAGATTGTAGCCTCACGCAGCTGCTGCCGAAATGGCTGCAGCTCGGAGAGCCCACACATTTATACTCCACCTACTGGACAGAGCCAGCAGGCAGGGATCTACCCCCGTACCTGTAGTACAGGAGCCTTACCGTGATACACCTCATATGCGATATATATACAACAGTGGTGACTACCATACCTCTCCCCCTTAATATACTTAGAAAACACTTGGGATGTTCCTTTATTTTACCCACCAGTGTTTTTTCATGCCCCCTCTTTGCTCTCTCAATTTATTTTTTAAGTTCCTCCCTGCACTTTTATAAATTAAATTATCCAATTAATTTTTTCTCCCAATTCAGGGGCAGTTTAGCGTGGCCAATCCACCTAACCTGCACATCTTTGGGATGTGGGGGTGAGACCCACGCAGACAGGGGGAGAATGTGCAAACTCCACATGGACAGTGGCCCGGGGCCAGGTTCAAACCCAGGTCCTTGGTGCCGTAAGGCAGCAGTGCTAACCACTGGGCAAATGTGCCGCCCTCCCTCTGCATTTCCTATGCTCCTCTAGGGAATTTTGAGCTCCTGTATCTGTCATTAACCTCCCTTTTTATCCTTCTCCAATCCTATGTATCTCTTGACATCCAGGGGTTCTCTGGACCTGTCAGTCCCACCCTTTACCTTTACGGGAACATGTTGGCCCTATACTCTCTCTATTTCCTTTTTGAATGACTCCCAGTGCTCTGATATGGATCTTCCTACAAGTAGCTACTCCCAGTCCCTGTTGGCCAGATCCTGTCTTATCCTATTAAAATCGGCCTTCCCCAATTCAAAAACCTTGGGCAAGATCTAATGGAAAGGTTTCTAAGTCTCATTTTGTGGTGGGTTTTTCAGGGAGTTTCCCACCGGTTCTGTCGGTGAGTTCCCCACCGCTATTCAATGACACTTAGTCACTTTTCTGGGCCCTGGGGAGTTTCTCACCAGTTCGGCCCACACTTAGAATTGTTTTCAGCACTGGGGAGCTGAACTCAAAAGATTGGGCAGTCATTTTGAAAAGGTATCCCAATCTCTAAGTGCGCTTGTGGGTTCCCTACACCCGTGTCAACCCCACACATATGGGCATTTTCCCACATCTACCTCCCCCCCCCCCCCCCCCCCCCGCCCAACAAAGTGAGGACATCCCGCTATGGGGTTTCTTGGGGGGCCCCCTCTTCCGGCTCCCCCCCCCGCCCCCTTCCAGAACCCCAACCCGTCAACCCCCAACCTCCCAGAGGCCACTTCTTACCTCCCTGCACCTTCCATTCATTGGCATAGCCCCCCCATGGGTCCTGATCCTTGGCAGTGCTCCTGCCAGCTTGGCAGTGCCACCTGGCAGTGCCAAGGTGCCCTCATTCCAGGGGGCCACCCTATCCTATCCATGACCACCCAGGGGCCTCCGATGGCCTGGGAGACTCCCCAGATGCCGTTATGCCTGGTCCAGTACTGAGCGGCGCCCAGCTGGGGACTCCCTGGGGAGGCTGTTAGCTGCCGGGAGGCAGGTAGACCCAGGTGAGTAGGATTAAGCGAGCGTGGCTTGGCCATTGTAGGCAACACCCTGATTTTGTGAGGTGTAGTGGCTGCCGGGAAGCTTGCACAAAGCTTTACCCGGCATCTCCCGGCCACATCGCGCTCTCGTTCGAACGCAACGCAGCCGGTAGATCTTACCCCATATTTTTAGTCCATCTTTGTCCTTTTCCATAACTACCGTAAATCTTACCAAGTTATGGTCACTATCATTGTAATGCTCCCTAACTGACACTTCTACCACCTTCTTGGCTTAATTCCCCTAAATTAGATCGTGTCTCTTTTAGGACTTTCTAGGTGCTGGCTCAAAAGCTCTCCTGGATGCAGTTTAAGAATTCCACTCCCTCTAAGCCTTTTACACTTTGCCTATCAGAGTTAACATTGGGGAAGTTGAAATCCGTGACTATTATTACCATGTTATTTTTATACTTCTCTGAGATTTGTATACATAACTGCTCTTCTATCTCTTCCTGGCTATTTGAGGGCCTATAGCGCACACCCAGTAATGTGATTACCCCCTTTTGTTTTTAAGTTCCACCCATATGGTCTCAAATGAGGAGCCTGGTCATATATCATCCCCCTTCACTGCAGTAATTGACTCCTTGGTCAATATTGCAACACCAGCTCCTCTTTTGCATCCCGCTCTGTCTCACCTGAAGTTTCTATACCCCGGAATATTGAGCTGCCAGTCCTACCCCTCGCTCAACCTGTGTTAATCAACACCCTCAACTCATCAGCCTTACCTGTAAGACTTCTTGCATTCAAATAAATGCCATCCTCTCTTGTCTTATTCCCTGGTGCCTTACCATGTCTCGCTTTGCTTTGTCTTTGGATTTTCTTCTATATTTGGCTGTGCATCACCCCCACTTTACCCTCCACACTGTGACCCATCCCCTTGCCAAATTAGTTTACCCCCCGAGCCCGGTGGTGGCTGCAACGCTAAGGATCTGGGGCCAGTGGAGACGGCACCGGGGTGCAATGGGAGCATCGGTGTGGTCCCCGATCAGGGGTAACCACCGGTTTGTCCCGGGGAAGATGGACGGGGGGTTCCAGAGCTGGCATCGGGCGGGGATTGGAAGAATGGGGGACCTGTTCATCGACGGGACGTTTGCGAGCCTAGGGGCACTGGAGGAGAAGTTCGAGTTACCCCCGGGAAATGCCTTTAGATATATGCAGGTGAGGGCTTTTGTGAGGCGACAGGTGAGGGAATTCCCGTTGCTCCCGGCACAAGAAGATCAAGATAGGGTGATCTCGGGTGTATGGGTCGGGGAGGGCAAGGTGTCGGAAATACACCAGGAGTTGAAAGAAGAGGGGGAAGTGCTGGTAGAAGAGTTAAAGGGTAAATGGGAGGAGGAGCTGGGGAAGGAGATCGAGGGAGGTCTGTGGGCTGATGCCCTAGGTAGGGTTAATACCTCCTCCTCGTGTGCCAGGCTCAGCCTGATACAATTTAAGGTGGTCCACAGAGCGCACTTGACGGGGGCGAGGTTGAGTAGGTCCTTTGGGGTAGAGGACAGATGTGGAAGGTGCTCAGGGAGCTCGGCGAACCATGTCCATATGTTTTGGTCATGCCCGGCACTGGAGTGATTCTGGAGAGGAGTGGCGGGAGCAATATCTCAGGTGGTGAAAGTCCGGGTCAAGCCAAGCTGGGGGCTAGCAATATTTGGAGTAGTGGACGAACCGGGAGTGCAGGAGGCGAAAGAGGCCAGCATTCTGGCCTTTGCGTCCCTAGTAGCCCGGCGAAGGATCTTGCTAATGTGGAAGGAGGCGAAGCCCCCCAGCCTGGAGGCCTGGATAAACGATATGGCTGGGTTCATAAAGTTGGAGAGGATTAAGTTTGCCTTGAGAGGGTCTGCACAGGGGTTCTACAGGCGGTGGCAACCGTTCCTAGACTATCTCGCGGAGCGTTAGAGGAAGGTCGGTCAGCAGCAGCAGCAACCTTAGGGGGGGGGGGGGGGGGGTGGGAGGGGGGAAGGGGGGACTGCCTGGGAGGGTGGATGAGCAAGAGATAACATGAAGGGTTGGGGAAACTGGCACGTACGGGTGAGGGCCAGTGTACAAAGCTGTGTAAATATATCATTTTGCCATGTATATATCTTGCTCTGCGCGATTTCTCGTTTGTTTTGTTACGGGGGGGGGTTATTGTTTGTAAGGGAGAAAAATTATTATATATATTTTTTTAAAAATTAGTTTATCCCCCCTCCCCCCCACTAACAGGACGAGCAAAACCTCCTTGCAAGGATACTGCCCTATTTCGGTTCAGATGCAACCTGTTCGACTTGTACAGGTCCCACCTTCCCCAGAAACAGATCCGGTGTTCCAGGAAACTAAAGCCCTCCCTCCTGCTCCATGTCCTCAGCCATCATCTGCTTTATCCTGCTGTCCCTGTACTCACTAGCACATGGCACCAGTAGTAATCCGGAGATTTGGGTTTCTGGGGCTCCGCGTACCTGAAAACCCGTCACTAATGTGTTTTTTTATTCTGTGTTTTTCTAGCCCCCGGTCTGGTGGAGGTGTCGAGAGCAGTTTCAGAGGATTTGCACTCTCTGGACGGGCAGGATTGGGAGAGTGACAGCAACGCTGAGCCCCATCCACGAAGCACCTTCAGCCGGCAGCCCGGCAAGTACCAACGGTACGGGCAGGCGAAAACCCGGCCCATCATCCCCAAGCCCTCGGCTCTTCCCATCATCACGGCGAACCTTCCTGCGGCGGCGGAGTTGGAGAGTCTGCCCGATGGCGGAGCAGCGGCGGAGGCGGAGCGGAGAGCGGCCGGCTGCAGCCGCAGCTCGTCGCCGGACGGCGGCACTCTGCGGCGCTCGGGCGGCAAGCACAAGCGGTTCGAAATGACCGTCGGGACGGCCAGGCTGGTGTCGAAGCTGCAAGACAGGAGGCGGGTGGAGGGCGGCGAGGCCCTGGCGCCGCAGAGCGGGGGCACCGCCCCGGCCTGTGCTGAAGGGGAGAAAGCCAGGAAGGTCGCCCCGGGGGACCCAGAGACAGACCGGGTGCAGCAGGCGGCGCCAGCCGGCGGCGGCGGGGCGGACAGGCCGGGGCAACTGGAAACGGAGCGGGAGCAGCAGGCGGCAACCGCTGAACTGAACACAAACCAGTCGAACAACGTGTGGAGCGAGCACGTGCTGCAACAGCACGAGGAACAGCGGAACGTGGAGAGGATGCTGCACGTTCTACGTCAACGGCAGAGCCTGAAGGCGAGAGAGGCTCACTTTGTGTGAGGGGGGGGGGGGGGGCGAAATATAAACACCAGTCACTCGCCTGCTCTCATGGCAACCTTTAACCGCAAGAGATATTGGGATGGCAAGAGAAAGGAACACGGGAGAAGGCTGCCTGGCACTCAACAAAAACATCTTTCATTCATATAGCGCCTTTTAATGTAGGGAAATGCTCCAAGGCCGGGGTGGCTAAAAATACTTCATGTGTATTCCAAACAGACTTCCATCCTGAAGGACTACCTGGCGCAATGTTTTCAATCTTTTACCTCAAGCTTATTTTTATATATATTATACATATTGCATTATTATGAATTACAAAATAGAGTTAAAGTCTTTTGTTAACATCCAGTTGAGTCTTGGTAATTATTAGCGGGACCCTCACTCACCACGGCCCGTTTTAGTTGCCGTGTTTTACCTCTCAGACTTGCGGTACTGTTACTGAAGTCAACGGTGAGGTCAGCGTCCACCCTGACAGTTTCAAGAATTTAAATTAAACTTTCAAAATCTGGAATATTCTCCACTTTGGGTTACGGGGATAGGGTGGGAGTGAGGGCTTAAGTGGGTCGGTGCAGACTCGATGGGCTGAATGGCCTCCTTCTGCACTGTATGTTCTATGTTCTATACTTGCCTGCTTGAGTGCAGCTGAACACTCAAGGAACCCGACAGCATCCAGGACAAAGTGGCCCTCTTGACCGGTGCCCCATCCACAAACATTCATTCCCTCCACCACCGACACAGTGGCAGCCGTGGGTGCCATCTACAAGATGCACTGCACCAAAAGCTCCTTTGGCAGCACTTGCCAAACCCAGGGCCACTAACATCTCGAAGGACAAGAGCAGCAGATACATGGAGACACCACCGCCTGGCGGGTCCCCTCCAAGTCACTCGCCATCCTGACTTGGAAATGTATCGGCCGTTCCTTCGCTGTCGCTGGGACAAAATAATGACGCTTCCTCCCTAACAGCACTGCGGGTGTACCTACACCACATGGACTGCAGCGGGTTCGAGAAGGCAGCTCACCGCCACCTTCTGAAGTGCAATTAGGGCTGGGCAGTAAATGCTGGGCCTAACCAGCAACGCCCACATCCCGCATTAAGAATGTTAAAAATATGTGACGTCAGTAATAGTGACCCCAAAGCCATTGTTCGGACTGGTATAAAATCCCTGATTGGAGCATTTAAGAAGGGAAACCTTCCATTTCTAGACGGTCTGGCCTATCCATGAATCCAGTCCAGTGTGACCTCTTGAAATGACCATCTCAGAGGTCAGCAAGTGCCAGTCAATGGCTTTGCGGTCACCATTACCTTTGCACGGGTTACGAGATTTGGGCAATACGTTTTGCCAGCAATACTGACATCCAGAAAGTTTATCATTTTAAATATATATATTTTGCTGAACTTTTGGCTATTTATATCAAAAATATGCAACCAAAACAACACCAATATCAAAAATGAGAAACAGCAGGAACAGAAATGCACCCCAAACAAGATGATCAGAGGATTGGATAGGGTGGACAGTGAGGGACTTTTTCCTCGGATGGTGATGTCTAGCACGAGGGGACATAGCTTTAAATTGAGGGGAGATAGATATAAGACAGATGTCAGAGGTAGGTTCTTTACTCAGAGAGTAGTAAGGGCGTGGAATGCCCTGCCTGCAACAGTAGTGGACTCGCCAACACTAAGGGTATTCAAATGGTCATTGGATAGACATATGGACGATAAGGGAATAGTCTAGATGGGCTTTAGAGTGGTTTCACAAGTCGGCGCAACATCGAGGGCCGAAGGGCCTGTACTGCGCTGTAATGTTCTATGTTCTATCCCGCACCCCTCCCCCATCACAGCTAACATTGACCAATTCCTTAAAAGTGCAAATTCAAAGGCCGCCACCAACAGTAGAACCCTTCAGCCGACCTCCTCGCTGTAAATTTGACATTCACGAGGTGCAAAAACTTCCACCAGGTCACCTAGCCACACTGAGGCATGAGGTGGCGTCGCCTGTCTCCAGCTCAGCAGAATGTACCTTCGAGCAGTCAACGAGGCAAATGCCAGGGAGTCTGCCCCTGCGCCCGTCCTCCGCTCCGGCTGATCCCAGACCCCAAATATAGCCACGGGTGGACGTTGCTCTAAATCAGTATTTAGGATTGCCGATGTGGTTCGAAAGAAAGACCCCATAAAGAAACACCAGTTTGATACAGGACCAGAACACGTGCCTATGATTTGCAAGCTCTCTCAAACAGTGCTCACACCTATCCCCAACCCCCTCAAAAAATCAACTCATTCTGGCCTTGGTGAGGTGCGCCCTGTACAGCACCTTGAGCTGACTCGAACTCAACCTCAGGCAAGATGACGTAGCATTCACCCTGCGGAGGGACTCACTCCACACCTCCCCTCTCCAATATGGGCCCCAGCTCCTCCACCTGGCATTCACCTCTTTTATCAGTGCCTGCTTCTGCCCAAGATCCTTCCATATATTCCGGACGTGCCGCCCTCCTCCTCCTCCTCCTCCTCCTCCCCTGCGCAGGAAAAGAAGCCAGTTGAATAAAGTAGACTGGGGCGCCACCGGGAATGTCCTACGAACAAAACCCCCTACCTGAAAGTACCAGAACGTATCTTCCCCGCCCAATCCTGCTTTCTCCTTCAGCTCCTCAAAGGTGGCGAATCGCCCCTCCAGCAACAAATCCCTCCCCCTCTCCAACCCCTTCCCTTCCACCCCCCAAATGTGGCATCTAATCCCTCCTGGCTCAATCAAATGATTCCCTGCAGATCGGGGCACATTTTGACACTGCCCTCAGGTTAAAGTGCTGAAGGAGTTGCCGTCATATCGTCAAAGTGGAGATAACCCCGACCTGGGTTTGATGAATATTTCGCCGGCGCGAACAGCAGACACACACCGTAGCCAGCACCTCCAAGCTGGACCCTCTGCACGGCCCCCCCCCCCCCCCCCCCCCTCGCGCTCCATCCGCACCCGGTAGCCTCCTGCTCATCACACCACCCCAACAACTTTTCCGTGTTGGCCACCCATAATAAAACAACAAATTCGGCAGCACACCAACCACGCCCCCCCCCCCCCCCACCCCCCACCCCCCAACCTGCCTGCCTTTCTCTCCTTGTACGAATCCTCTCCGAATTTGAGGAGTCCTCCCTGCCCATTTTAAAGCCCCGCTCCAACCCCAAAGAAACGACTTCAGGAGAAAGACTTGGAGGCATTAAAGTAAAAACAATAATCGGTGGCAAGGTGTTCATCTTAATGGACTGAGCCCGGCCCGCCAATGATAACGGAAGGCTGTCCCACCTCTGTAAATCCGCCCTGACCCTGCTCGCCAGGTTGGCATAGTTTAATTTATGAAGCCACACTCCATGCTGTGCCACCTGAACCCCCAGATACCAGAACCTAGTCCCAACAATTTTCTCCCCCACTACCTCCGGGTGACAGGGCATCAACCTCGACGCGAAGACCTTCGCCAAAGCTCCGAATCTACATTGAGCAATGAAGCTGGGCGGTATGAACCCACACAGCGTGAGGTCCTTATATTTCTTCAGGAGGGAGATAGACGCCTGCCCAGCGCCTCCAGGAGAACCCGTGGCAGTGAATAATTGAACATCCCTAATACTAATGGGGCCAGCCGATCCGTGATCTTATCGAATTCTACCCATCCGGCCCTGGCGCCTTTCCCGTCTGCATCTTCCCTAAAGCGGTTCGAACTTCCTCCAGCCCCAAGGGTGCTTCCAACTCCTCCCGCAAGTCCTCCCTCACCTGTGGGAACTCCAAACCCTCCAGAAACTCACTCTTGTCCTCTGGTGGCTTAGAGATCTTTACACAAAACTCAATCAGCGAACAATCCTACAGCGAGCCTCCATCCCGTGCGTTGTGCTCGACTTGCCTCCAACACCGAGTCCACCAAATGCAGCACATGTTCGGAAGTAACTACCGCTGAGTACTTCGTATTCGTCACCCCAGGGAGCAGGTCCTACCCATAAAAAACAGCTTATCCCTGAGTACACCTTGTGTACCGGGGGGGGGGGAATGAAAACGCCTTTCCCCGGGTGTGTAAACTGCCCCGGGTAGGTACCTCCAGTCTCCTCCATGAATGCGGCCAACACCCTCGCCATCCCTGAAAAGGCCAGTGACCTCGCCCTGGGGCGATCCAGCTTCTGATCCAACACACAGTTAAAATCTCCCCCCCCCCCCCCCCCCCCTCAACCAAAAATCAATTGGTGCGTGTCTAGCTCTAGTATTGCAGCCAGCAACTGTCCCATAAACTTGGCATTGTCCCAATTCGGGGTGTAAACATTCACTAACACCACGGCCTTCATCTCCAGTGTACCCGTAGCCATCACGTAGCTGTCCCCCCCGATCAGCTAGAACCATCCCTGACTGACAATGGACCCTTTTGCTGACCAGAATCACCCCCCACCGAACCCTACTGTCAAATCCTGAGTAGAAAACCTAGCTCACCGAGGCTTTCTGTAGCCTGGTCTGTTCCCATACCCACAGGTGAGTTCCTTGTAGAAACACCACATCGACTCCCAAATCCTTAAAATGGGCAAAAACCCTTGCCCTCTTCACAGGCGCCCGTAGGCCCTGCACATTGCAGGTGATTAACCTTGTCGGGTATCTCTCACCCCTCCCCCTCCTCCTCGAGTTGGTCATCTGCATCTTGATGCAATGATCCTACATAAATTCCTGGATCCCAGGCTCACCTAAGATGACTTCCAGCCCCACCGCTAGGGTGAGACAAAGAGAATGCCTTGATTCACACCCCCCCCCCCCCCCCCCCCTCACCCACCCACTCCCAGACTCGCAGACTTTCTGCCGCCTTACCCAACCCCATCCCTCCACTAACTAAAGAAACAACTAGGCCCATTGGGCTCCATCCAACCTGGGCCAACGGGTCACAGCTTCTCCACCCCCCCCCCCCCCCCACTCCACTCCAGTTCATTAGCCACCTCTTCCCCTTCCGGCTAGTGAGGTGACCCCCACCCAGGGTCCCACCCCAATTCCCCCCCTAAAAAGAAAAACAACAACCACCTAATTCCTCCTACCCCACTCCCCCGCCCCCCCCTCCCCAAACTGCCACCCTAAACACCACCAACAAGCTTCTCTCCCCTCCAAAAAACATGTCAGTCCTCCCCTTCCAACAGCTCCAACCTTCAAAAGACACAAGAACATAACACAAATAGAGGAACGAATAGACGTTACAACCGCACCATAAAGTCTCCAACAGTCCTCCTCAGACTGATCCCAGCTTCTTCTCCCTGATGGCCTCCGTCAGCTCCAGCATGTCGAAGATGTAATCTTTCAAATCTATTGTTGACCCAAAATGGATCCCTTTACTATAAAACACCGCCTTCGCCTTGTTGAAGGCCACATGATCAGTCCCAATATCCTGGTATATTCACTCTGTGTGCCCATCCCAGACAATGTTGCGGCTCCTTTACGCCCACTCCAAAACCCCCTCCTTCCTCTGATAACTGCGAAAGTTGATAATCACCTGCCACGGTGCCACATTCCGCTGGGTTTTCTGCCGGAGTGCCCAACGAGTTCTATTCAACTCCAGGGGGGCGAACACCTCATCCACTCCCACCAGCCGAGAGAACATCTTCAAAAAGTGCTTAGTTGGGTTCGAGCCCTTCACTCCTCAGCCTCACAATCCTGAGGTTCAACTCCCAGCTGTTTACAAGATCCTCCGCCTTTACCCTCAGACTCTTGTTGTTCCCCGCCTCGAGCAGCGACACGGTTTCCAACGAGACGAAACGTCCCTCATGCTGCAACAAGGCCTCCTCCACTCCCTTCAGCGTCTCACCTTGTGCATTCAAGGGCTTTTCCAGCTGATTACGAATCGGGCCCATCGCCTCCTTGACAGTGGCCTTAAATGATTCATTTATCTTGTTGCCCTGCCGCTCAAACTGCTTGTCCATCTGTTTGCCAAATTTCTCCAGCTCTTGTACCATCACCACAGCCAGCGTGTCTAATGTAATGGGTGCAGCAGCCATCTTCCCTCCTTCAAGCTCATCTGACGGGCTACCCTCCTGGGCTGTCCTTACAGTGGGCTTCTTCACCTACGCTTTCAACATGTCTCCGTCGGGAAACAGTTCACTAACCCCACTAAATGAGTTTGGGCATCAAAAGCCCTCAAAAAAAATCGAGTAAAAGATATCAAAAACCAAAGGCTCTGCCGGGAACCACCTTCCATGTGTCTTGCTTTCACATGATGTCACTAGAAAGTTAATAACATGGATGAAAAATTCCATGTAAATTAACTCACCAATCTTCGGTGGTATGGTTGCAAGGAAGCCATTGGTGCCAATACAGATTTGGTATATAGGAGAATGGCAAGAACAGACTAATGTGGTGTGGGGTAAAAATACAGCATGTTTTGGGTTAGACCATAACTTGCAGGATCAGAAGTAGGCCATTCGGCCCATCAAGTCTGCTCTGCCAATCGATGAGATCATGATTGATCTAATAATCCTCAATTCCCACTTTCCCCCCTTATCCCCATAATTCCCGATTCCCTTATTGATTAAGTCTATCTTAATGACCCAGCCTCTACAGCTCTCTGTGGCAAAGAATTCCACAGATTCACTCCCCTCTGAGAGAAGAAATTCTTCCTCATCTCTGTCTGAAATGGGCGACCCCCTTACTCTGAGATTATGCCCTCTGGTCCTAGACTCTCCCACAAGGGGAAACAACTTCTCAGCATCTACCCTGTCGAGCTGCCTGAGAATCTGATATATCTCAATAAGGTCACCTCTCATTCGCTAAACACCAATGAGTACAGTTGCTCTCTGTTCAGTCCCATCATAACGTCACTTCTGCCAATTGCAATGGGAAAACTTCAGGGTCGGAAGATAGACGATAGCGCCTCCATGCGTTATCAAATGCAGAGAGGAAACAAAGAGTAGGGATTAATGGGTCCTTTTCAAATTGGCAGGCAGTAACCAGTGGGGTACCACAGGGATCGGTGCTGGGACCCCAGCTATTCACAATATATATTAATGATTTGGAAAAGGGAACATCTCAAAGTTTGCAGATGATACCAAATTAGGTGGGAGGGTGAATTGTGACGAGGCTGCAGGGATCCGACAGCAAGGTCTGGACAGGTTGGGCGAGTGGGCAAACCAATGGCAGACGCTTTATAATTTGGATAAGTGTGAGGTTATTCATTTTGGAAGCAAAAACAGGAAGGCAGATTACTACCTGAATGGTTGTAAATTGGGAGAGTGAAGTGAGCAGCGGGACCTGGGTGTCCTTGTGCACCATTCGTTGAAGGTAAGCGTGCAGGTGCAGCAGGCGGTAAAGAAGGCTAATTGTATGTTGGCCTTCATTGCAAGAGATTTCGAGTATAGAAGCAGGGATGTGTTGCTGCAATTGTACAGGGCCTTGGTGAGGCCACACCTGGAGTATTGTGTGCAGTTTTGGTCTCCTCTGAGGAAGGATGTTCTTGCTCTCGAGGGAGTGCAGCGAAGGTTTACCAGACTGATTCCAGGGATGGAGGGACTGTCATATGAGGAGAGATTGACTAGGTTGGGATTGTTCTCGCTGGAGTTCAGAAGAATGAGGGGGGATCTCATTGAGACTTATAAAATTCTAACAGGACTAGACAGGGAAGATGGAGGGAAGATGTTACCAATGATGGGTGTGTCCAGAACCAGGGGACACAGCCTGAGGATTCAGGGTAAACCATTTCGGACAGAGATAAGGAGACATTTCTTCACCCAAAGAGTGGTGAGCCTGTGGAATTCATTATCACAGGAAGTAGTTGATGCTAAAACTTTGAATATATTCAAGAGGTGGCTGGATATCGCACTTGGGGAGAACGGGATCAAAGGCTATGGGGAGAAAGCAGGGTTAGGCTATTGAGTTGGATGATCAGCCATGATCGTGATGAATGGCGGAGAAGGCTCGAAGGGCCAACAGGCCTCCTCCTGCTCCTATCTTCTGTGTATCTATATATGTATCTATGCTTCAATAGTGACCTTGGCAGTAGCCTGAATACCCTACCCAACTCCTTGGCTTTCAGGTAACTGAAACATGGTGTGTTCAAACAGAATGTACTGGGAGAGCTACAATTTGTGAACACCACCCCTTCCGCCACACACCCATCAAAATAAAAACAGGGGCCTACCTGAGAATATGTCCGACCAGAACGAGCAACTCTTGTGATGGGGACATGTGCAGCGTCGGAGTGTGTGTGTGTGTTGGGGGGCGGAGGGAAGAGGAATGCAAGCAAGTGTCTTTACTCCAGGGTCAGTACGACAATGCTCTGGTTCGTGCTGCAGCTGCCCTTTGACAACCGTGTTCGCTCGGGTCGAGAACTCCGCGATAGTTCAGGAGGAGGAAACCTTATTAAAGGCCAAGCCACCTTGCTTTTCCGGTTTTGCTCTGCATTTAAATTCCCTCATATCGAGCAGCGTCCTTGTGAATCTCTTTTGTTGCCTCAAAATCCTGCTGTTAGTGAGGAGCCCTGACCTGCACAGTCACCTGACTCATCATTAACTCTTGGATTTCTTTTGTATTCTGTAACTTTTACGATAAAATCTAGAATTTCAACTGCTATTTTAACATACTGATCTACCAGCGTGCTGCCTTGACTGTCCTCTGGAACCTGTACCCCCAAATTCCTCTTTCATTCAGAGTTTAACTACTGTCGTCATTTTTTAATAGCAATGTCCATCATAGGTGGCACAGTTAGCACTGCTGCCTCACAGCGCCAGGGACCCGGGTTTGATTCCAACCTTGGGTGCCGGTGGGGAGTCTGCTCTCCCTGTCTGCGTGGGTTTCCTCCGGGTGCTCCAGTTTCCTCCCATAGTCCAAAGATGTGCAGGTTATGTGGATTGGCCATGATCAATTGCCCCTTAGTGTCCAAAGATTGGGTGGGATTGCAGGGTTGGGTGGGTGGGTGGGGGGATGGCAGGCCTAGGTAGGGTGGGTGTAGACGCGATGGGCCAAATAGCCTCTTTCTGCGCTGTGGGGATTTTTTGAACTCACGTTGAATTCCATTCGCCATTTTGATATCCCTTTGGTCTGCTAAATAATTGACTGTGTCTCTTAGCGTAGTGCATTTGCCCTGGCTCCAAAACTTTACCCGAATTATTGCTGTACAGCGAACAAACGTAAAAAGCCTTACCTGGTCCCGTGTCTGTTCTTTTCTGTTTTATTTGTTTTTATATAAGGCGGGAACCGGAAGTTCGACCCGCGGACCTCTGGGAAGTCCCCCCCCCCCCCCCCCCCCAACCAATAAATTCTGGTGGAGAGGAAACCCGAGACACTACACGTGTACTGTCTCCCACCCGCCCTCCTCCTCTAACCTAATAATAAGACCCATTGGTGTAAGGTAAGTGCCATATTATATTATTATTATATTATTAGCATTGTGCAGGTCAAGGTTCGGAGGTGGAGGAGCAGTCTCTGTCAGCGAGAGAACCTGAGAACATCTAAGACACTCAGAAGGTAAGGAAGTGATTTTTACTTATTTTTACTTTTATACCTTTTTTCAAATTGTGTGTGTCAGGGGGAAACTGAAGTGACATCACAGAAAAGCTGTGGCCAGAGTGGCTGGTTGGGATTCTACCCTAAATTTAAAAAAAATTTGAGTATTTGGTAACTAATTAAACATAATAACTTAATTATAATTTAGAGGGATATCTAAGCCAGAGATCGGAGAGTACTATAGTTAGCTATCGCATTTCTATTAGAAATCTAGTGCTAGGAAACAGATAGTTGACAGTAACTTTGAAATTTAAAAAAATATATATTTTTAAAAAAGACAAATTTTAATTTTAATTAATTGACGCAATGTCAGTTAGAGGGGTGCTGTGCTCTGACTGTGAGATGTGGCAGGTCCGGGAGGCTTCCAGCGTCCCGGATGGCTTCATCTGCAGAAAGTGCACCCAACTGGAGCTCCTCACAGACCGCATGGTTCGGTTGGAGCAGCATTTGGATGCACTTAGGAGCATGCAGGTGGCGGAAAGCGTCATAGATCGCAGTTATGTAAATGTGGTCACACCCAAGGTGCAGGCAGAGAAATGGGTGACCACCAGAAAGGGCAGGCAGTCAGTGCAGGAATCCCCTGTGGTTGTCCCCCTCTCGAACAGGTATACCCCTTTGGATACTGTCGGGGGGGATAGCCTATCAGGGGAAAACAGCAGCAGCCAGAGCAGTGGCACCACGGCTGGCTCTGATGTTCAGAAGGGAGGGTCAAAGCGCAGAAGAGTAATAGTAATAGGGGACTCTATAGTCAGGGGCACAGATAGGCGCTTCTGTGGACGTGAAAGAGACTCCAGGATGGTATGTTGCCTCCCTGGTGCCAGGGTCCAGGATGTCTCCGAACGGGTAGAGGGCATCCTGAAGGGGGAGGGCAAACAGGCAGAGGTCGTTGTACATATTGGTACTAACGACATAGGCAGGAAGGGGCATGAGGTCCTGCAGCAGGAGTTCAGGGAGCTAGGCAGAAAGTTAAAAGACAGGACCTCGAGGGTTGTAATCTCGGGATTACTCCCTGTGCCACGTGCCAGTGAGGCTAGAAATAGGAAGATAGAGCAGATAAACACGTGGCTAAACAGCTGGTGTAGGAGGGAGGGTTTCCATTATCTGGACCACTGGGAGCTCTTCCGGGGCAGATGTGACCTGTATAAGAAGGACGGGTTGCATCTAAACCGGAGAGGCATAAATATCCTGGCCGTGAGGTTTGCTAGTGTCACACGGGAGGGTTTAAACTAGTATGGCAGGGGGGTGGGCACGGGAGCAATAGGTCAGAAGGTGAGAGCATTGAGGGAGAACTAGGGAATAGGGACAGTGTGGCTCTGAGGCAGAGCAGACGGGGAGAAGTTGCTGAACACAGCGGGTCTGGTGGCCTGAAGTGCATATGTTTTAATGCAAGGAGCATTACAGGCAAGGCAGATGAACTTAGAGCTTGGATTAGTACTTGGAACTATGATGTTGTGGCCATTACAGAGACCTGGTTGAGGGAAGGGCAGGATTGGCAGCTAAACGTTCCAGGATTTAGATGTTTCAGGCGGGATAGAGGGGGATGTAAAAGGGGAGGTGGAGTTGCGCTACTTGTTCGGGAGAATATCACAGCTGTACTGCGAGAGGACACCTCAGAGGGCAGTGAGGCTATATGGGTAGAGATCAGGAATAAGAAGGGTGCAGTCACAATGTTGGGGGTATACTACAGGCCTCCCAACAGCTAGCGGGAGATAGAGGAGCAGATAGGTAGGTAGATTTTGGAAAAGAGTAAAAACAACAGGGTTGTGGTGATGGGAGACTTCAACTTCCCCAATATTGACTGGGACTCACTTAGTGCCAGGGGCTTAGACGGGGCGGAGTTTGTAAGGAGCATCCAGGAGGGCTTCTTAAAACAATATGGAGACAGTCCAACTAGGGAAGGGGCGGTACTGGACCTGGTATTGGGGAATGAGCCTGGCCAGGTGGTAGATGTTTCAGTAGGGGAGCATTTCGGTAACAGTGACCACAATTCAGTAAGTTTTAAAGTACTGGTGGACAAGGATAAGAGTGGTCCGAGGATGAATGTGCTAAATTGGGGGAAGGCTAATTATAACAATATTAGGCGGGAACTGAAGAACATAGATTGGGGGCGGATGTTTGAGGGCAAATCAACATCTGACATGTGGGAGGCTTTCAAGTGGCATTTGAAAGGAATACAGGACCGGCATGTTCCTGTGAGGAAGAAAGATAAATACGGCAATTTTCGGGAACCTTGGATGACGAGTGATATTGTATGCCTCGTCAAAAAGAAAAAGGAGGCATTTGTCAGGGCTAAAAGGCTGGGAACAGACGAAGCCTGCGTGGAATATAAGGAAAGTAGGAAGGAACTTAAGCAAGGAGTCAGGAGGGCTAGAAGGGGTCACGAAAAGTCATTGGCAAATAGGGTTAAGGAAAATCCCAAGGCTTTTTACACGTACATAAAAAGCAAGAGGGTAGCCAGGGAAAGGGTTGGCCCACTGAAGGATAGGCAAGGGAATCTATGTGTGGAGCCAGAGGAAATGGGCGAGGTACTAAATGAATACTTTGCATCAGTATTCACCAAAGAGAAGGAATTGGTAGATGTTGAGTCTGGAGAAGGGGGTGTAGCTAGCCTGGGTCACATTGTGATCCAAAAAGACGAGGTGTTGGGTGTCTTAAAAAATATTAAGGTAGATAAGTCCCCAGGGCCTGATGGGATCTACCCCAGAATACTGAAGGAGGCTGGAGAGGAATTTGCTGAGGCCTTGACAGAAATCTTTGGATCCTCGCTGTCTTCAGGGGATGTCCCGGAGGACTGGAGAATAGCCAATGTTGTTCCTCTGTTTAAGAAGGGTAGCAAGGAATAGCCCGGGAACTACAGGCCAGTGAGCCTTACTTCAGTGGTAGGGAAATTACTGGAGAGAATTCTTCGAGACAGGATCTACTCCCATTTGGAAGCAAATGGACGTATTAGTGAGAGGCAGCACGGTTTTGTGAAGGGGAGGTCATGTCTCACTAACTTGATAGAGTTTTTCGAGGAGGTCACGAAGATGATTGATGCAGGTAGGGCAGTAGATGTTGTCTATATGGACTTCAGTAAGGCCTTTGACAAGGTCCCTCATGGTAGACTAGTACAAAAGGTGAAGTCACACGGGATCAGGGGTGAGCTGGCAAGGTGGATACAGAACTGGCTAGGCCATAGAAGGCAGAGAGTAGCAATGGAGGGATGCTTTTCTAATTGGAGGGCTGTGACCAGTGGTGTTCCACAGGGATCAGTGCTGGGACCTTTGCTCTTTGTAGTATATATAAATGATTTGGAGGAAAATGTAACTGGTCTGATTAGTAAGTTTGCAGACGACACAAAGGTTGGTGGAATTGCGGATAGCGATGAGGACTGTCGGAGGATACAGCAGGATTTAGATTGTCTGGAGACTTGGGCGGAGAGATGGCAGATGGAGTTTAATCCAGACAAATGTGAGGTAATGCATTTTGGAAGGTCTAATGCAGGTAGGGAATATACAGTGAATGGTAGAACCCTCAAGAGTATTGAAAGTCAAAGAGATCTAGGAGTACAGGTCCACAGGTCATTGAAAGGGGCAACACAGGTGGAGAAGGTAGTCAAGAAGGCATACGGCATGCTTGCCTTCATTGGCCGGGGCATTGAGTATAAGAATTGGCAAGTCATGTTGCAGCTGTATAGAACCTTAGTTAGGCCACACTTGGAGTATAGTGTTCAATTCTGGTCGCCACACTACCAGAAGGATGTGGAGGCTTTAGAGAGGGTGCAGAAGAGATTTACCAGAATGTTGCCTGGTATGGAGGGCATCAGCTATGAGGAGCGATTGAATAAACTCGGTTTGTTCTCACTGGAACGAAGGAGGTTGAGGGGAGACCTGATAGAGGTATATAAAATTATGAGGGGCATAGACAGAGTGGATAGTCAGAGGCTTTTCCCCAAGGTAGAGGGGTCAATTACTAGGGGGCATAGGTTTAAGGTGAGAGGGGCAAGGTTTAGAGTAGATGTACGAGGCAAGTTTTTTACGCAGAGGGTAGTGGGTGCCTGGAACTCGCTACCGGAGGAGGTAGTGGAAGCAGGGACGATAGGGACATTTAAGGGGCATCTTGACAAATATATGAATAGGATGGGAATAGAAGGATACGGACCCAGGAAGTGTAGAAGATTGTAGTTTAGTCGGGCAGCATGGTCGGCACGGGCTTGGAGGGCCGAAGGGCTTGTTCCTGTGCTGTACATTTTGTTCTTTGTAACTCGAGATGTGAACAGCAAGGAACACCGTATTCAGCCATGCTGAAAACTATCCCTAATTCCTACTCTCCTTTCTCCCTTCTAACCCATTTCAGCCCAATTTGCTTCTCTTCCCCCAAACTCCATCCTCCTTAATTGTTCTTCTAATTTCCCAAGTAGTTCCTTCGGGCTTTCCTAAAGCCGATGTAGACCACATCCACCGCATTTTTCATTCCGCCATGCAGACCTCCACATGAGGTTTGCAACCATGACTGTCCTTTTTGAAATTTATGCCATCTATTTTTAGACCGTGTTCCTAGATAAAGAGAAAATCTTAACTTCTTCCGGAATTAAATACTCTATGGAATTCTCGATGGACTATTTTCCCCATCATAGAGGTGAAAGGCTACAGTGAGCCCAAATCACTCGAACACCTTGTTAAAAAATACCCCCCCCCCCCACACTCAACTGAGCTTCGATCATCTGCAAATTGACAAATTTGCTCGTCTCAGGAGTTTCGGCTCACTGTTACCAATTATAATATAAAGTCAGGTGGGAGGGTAAGCTGTGAGGAGGATACAAAGATGGGACCGGTTTAGCTAAGTTGGTCGGACGGCTGGTTCGAGATGCAGAGCGAGGCCAAAAGCCCAGGTTCAATTCCCGCACCTGCTCAGATTGTTCACTAACCCTAACCCTGCCTTCTCAACCTTGCCCCTCGCCTGAGGTGTGGTGACCCTCAGGTTAAATCACCACCAGTCAGCTCAACCCCCCTTAAAGGGGAAAGCAGCCCCTGGTCATCTGGGACTATGGCAAGTTTATTTTATGTTGGTCTTAGAGCACAGGTTGACTGCTGGGATGCAAAGGTTGTCCTGTGAGGAGGGATCTGGAGTTTAGAAGGAGAGGTGATCTTATAGAACATCTGAAATTCATGAGGGTTTAACAGATGAGAGGCTGTTTCGCTTGGCTGGAGAGTCGGGAACTAGCAGCCACCAGCCTCAGGAATTGGGGTCAGCCATTTTAGGACAGGAATTTCCTCAAACTGTGAATCTTTGGAATTCTTCAGTCCGGAGAGCCCAATTGAATATATCCTCGCTTCAGATCCACAGATTTATGGGCACTAAGGTGTCGTTTTCACGTTGTAGGATGACCCATATAATTATTGTAAACTAACTTTGTTAATGAACTGACCACGGGCACAATTTCAGGCCTGCAACTTGGTTAGAACTTACATTTACATGTGCCAGCTGACATCGGACTCCCAGGTCAGGTGACCCAATGAAGTACAGAGTGTACCGTGTTATATATAATACTGGAGCACCCCCCCCCCACAATCACTCTAATATCATGACATAAGGGCTACATTGGGAAAGTGGAGCTGGTATCGTATTAAATAGGGGAGCAAACTCAAGGGGTAATATGGTCTACTTGTACTCTGATTGTGTTTGTTCTCGTGGATATGTACTAGTCTTAATCACTTTTACTAATTCTTTTGGTGCTTTTGGATTGTTCCCCCCCCCGCCAAAGACTGTCTCTTGCGTTTCCTTTTCAATTACCTCTTACATTCCTCTTTGATTATTCTTAGGGGCATTGCCCTTTGTTTACCGACAGCCTCCTAAAACTATTGGCAGTTTCCTTCATGTCCTTTTACAATGGACCTTTCCAATCGACTTGTCGAAAATATTCCTTTGTCGCTGGGTCCTGTTTCTCCTCCCAGCTTCCATCTCTCTCCTCAGCAAGGTCTCATCAGAACAAGAGCGTCGTCTCGGACTGTGCGGCACTCCTTCGCTACTGCGGTGGGGTGGCAGATACGATTTCTGCCCGCTCGAGTGGGACTCGAGTGCGCCTCGACTTTCTGACTCCAAGGTGAGAAACTTAGAAAATAGGAGGCCTTTTGAGCCTGCTCCGCCATTCATCACGATCATGGCTGATCTTCCAACTCAATAGCCTAATACCGCTTCTCTCCCCCCACCCCCCCCCCCCATGACCTTTGATCCCCTTCACCCCCAGTGCTATGTCTAACTGCTTCTTGAAAACAGACAATGCATTGGCCTCAACTACTTCCTGTGGCTGCGAATTCCAGTCTGACCATCCTCTGCATGAAGAACTTCCTCCTCATCTCAGTCCTAAATGGTCTACCGTTGAGGTAGAGTACTGCACAAAACCTGCCCAAATCCAGTACATTCCTCTTAAAAACATCGTCATCCACAACGCTAACCCATGGCAATCCCACCAACCCGAACTACATTGCCAAATATAGCAATACCACCGCCTATTTACGTACTGTCTGAGTAGGAAGGTCTCGCATTGCTATATTGCTTTCCACAACCGTGGGCCGTCCCAAAGCACTTTACAGCCAATGACATTCTTTTGAAGTGTTTTTTAAAATTCATTTAGGGTATCTGGGTGTCACTGGCTGGGTCAGCATTTATTGCCCATCACTAATTGCCCCTGAGCTGAGATATTCAAGCCTGGATATTGCCCACATTGCTGTATGTCTGGAGCCATATGTAGGCCAGACCGGGTAAGGACGGCAGATTTCCTTCCCTAAAGGACATTAGTGAGCCAGATGGGTTTTTACGACAATCGGCAATGGTTTCATGGTCATCATTACACTTTTAACTCCAGATTTTTATTAATTCAAATTTCACCACCTGCTGTGGTGCGATTCGAACCCGGGTTCCCAGAGCATCACCCCTGGGTCCCAGGGCATCACCCCTGGGTCCCAGGGCATTACCCCTGGGTCCCAGGGCATTACCCCGGGTCCCTGGATTACTCGTCCAGTGACAATAACACTGCGCCACTGCCTCCCCTAAGGAGTCACTGCTGTAATGTAGGAAACTCGGCGGCCAAACTGCACAGTGAGATCCCACAAAGAGCAATGTGATTGAAGGGTCAGTTCCGAGGAGACACAAATTCAAGGCGAGGGACAGGTGGTTTAGGGGGGGATGTGAAGGGGCTTTTACCCAGAGGGTGGTGAGGGTCTGGAACGCACTGCCTGGGAGGGTGGAGAAGACGGGATGCCTCACATCCGGTAAAAAGTACCTGGATGAGCACTTGGCACATCATAACACTGTAGACCACCGAGAGGGCAGATGGGACCCTGGTCTTCATGTATCATCTGTAACATAGCACTTCTGGCAGTGGACTGGCAGCTTCAGGATTTTGTGCACAAGTGTCTGGGGTGGGACTTGAACCAACAATGGTTCGACTCGGAGGTGAGAGTGCTCCCAATGAGGATGGAATCCTGTCTATATTTGAGGAATTTCTCATCTCCATTCACTCCCTCTCCAAACTGATCATTCACAACTCCTAGAACAATCAATTTGTTGTTCCTACTTATTGGTCTTACTTCCTTTTGTTCTTTCTATAATTAGGAAGGTGTACAATACCTCCTTATTAATGTAATGATTCCTTTTTGAGCTCGGTTTATTGACCCTGTCTCTGCCCCTTCCTCATCTACATCTAGTCCTTGGCGGGTATGATCATGGAAAATCCCAAGGCTTTTTACACTTATGTGAGGAATAAAAGAATGACCAAGGTGAAGTTAGGGCCGGTCAAGGACAGCAGTGGGAACGTGTGCATGGAGTCTGAAGATACAGGAGGCCCTAAATGAATACTTTTCTTCAGTGTTCACAAAGGAGAGGGGCCATGTTGTTGAGGAGGATAGTGAGATACAGGCTGGTAGGCTGGAGGAGGTAGATATTCGGAAGGAAGATGTGTTCGAAATTTTGAGACGCCTGAGAATAGATAAGTCCCCTGGGCCAGATGGGATATATCCTCGGATTCTTTTGGCCGGTTAGTCTCACTTCAATCATAGGTAAATTATTGGAAAGGGTCCTGAGGGATAGGATTTATGATCATTTGGAAAGATACAGCTTAATCCAGGATAGTCAGCACGGATTTGTGAAGGGTAAGTCTTGCCTCACAAGTTTGATTGTATTCTTTGAGGAGGTAACTAGGTACATAGATGAAGGTAGAGCAGTTGATGTCGTATACATGGATTTTAGTACGGCGTTTGATAAGGTGCCCCATGGTCGGCTCATGCAGAAAGTAAGGAGGCATGGCATAGAGGGAAATTTGGCCGATTGTATCAGTAACTGGCTATCACATAGAAGACAGAGGATGGTGGTAGATGGTAAATTTTCATCCTGGAGCCCAGTCACCAGCGGCGTACCACAGGGATCAGTGCTGGGTCCTCCGCTATTTGTGATTTTTATCAATGACTTGGATGATGGAGTTGAAGGTTGGGTTAGTAAATTTGCTGATGACACCAAGTTTGGTGGAGTAGTGGATAATGTGGAGGGCTGTTGTAGGCTGCAAAGAGACATTGATAGGATGCAGAGCCGGGCTGAAAAGTGGCAGATGGAGTTTAACCCTGATAAGTGTGAGGTGATTCATTTTGGTGGGACAAATTTGAATGCGGATTACAGGATTAACGGCAGGGTTCTGAAGAATGTGGAGGAGCAGAGAGATCTCGGAGCTCATGTCCATAGATCTCTGAAAGTTGCCACCCAAGTGGATAGAGCCGTGAAGAAAGCCCATAGTGTGTTAGTTTAAGAGCCGTGAGGTTATGCTGCAACTGTACAAGACCTTGGTTAGGCCACATTTGGAGTATTGTGTGCAGTTCTGGTCACCTCATTATACGAAGGATGTGGAAGCATTGGAAAGGGTGCAAAGGAGATTTACCAGGATGCTGCCTGGATTGGAGGGTAGGTCTTATGAGGAAAGGTTGAGGGAGCTAGGGTTTTTCTCATTGGAGCGAAGGAGGATAAGAGGTGACTTAATAGAGGTTTATAAGATGATGAGAGGGATAGAGTGGACGTTCAGCGACTTTTTCCTCGGGTGGATGTAGCTGTTACAAGGGGGCATAACTATAAGGTTCATGTTGGAAGATATAGGAGGGATGTCAGAGGTAGGTTCTTTACTCCGAGTGGTTGGGGCGTGGAATGCACTCCCAGCTTTGGTAGTGGAGGCGGACACTTTAGGAACTTTCAAGCGGTTATTGGATAGGCATATGGAGTGCACTAGAATGATTGGGAGTAGGTTGATTTGATCTTAGTTTCAGACTAGTTCGCACAACATCGTGGGCCGAAGGGCCTGTACTGTGCTGTAGTTCTATGTACATAACTACCCTCTACAACATGCACTCTCTCTTCATTAAAATTGTCTCTCTGCCACCTTTCATTCCCACCCTCCTAAATATATTGTATCCTGTTATATATTCATTATCTGGTCTTGTCCAGTTTGCAGACAGAAACAGAGACTATAGGAGCAGTCGGCCATTCTGCCCTGCTAGCTTGCTCCGCCATTCAATACGAGCATGACTGATGCTCGATCACAATTCTCCTGCGCTCTCTCCATACCCCGGGACGTCTTTAGAGTCTAGAAATCTATCTATTTCCTTCTTAAACATATTCAGTAACGTGGCCTCCACAGCCTCCTGTGGCTGACAATTCCATAGGTTCGCCACCCTCTGGGTAAGGAGGTTCCTCCTCAACTCAGGCCTACCCCGTATCCTGAGTCTTTGACCCCTTGTTCTGGAACCTCCAGCCAGAGGGAAACCTCCAGTCTGTCCAGCCCATTAGAATGTTATACAGTTCAATGAGATCCCCCTTTGGTTCTTCGAAATTCAAATGAGCACAGACCCAGCCTCTCCTAAAGTGACAATCCTGCTACCCCAGGCGTCAGTCCGGTGAACCGTTTTCAGGTAAGGAGACCAAACACTTGTTTAAAAATTCATTTTTACAGGACATGGGCATCGCTGGCTCGGCCCAGCATTTATTGCCCATCCCTAATTTCCCTTCGAGAAGGTGGTGGTGAGCTGCCTTCTTGAACCGCTGCAGTCCATGCGGTGTAGGTACACCCACTGTGCCGTTAGGGAGTTCCAGGATTTGACCCAGCGACAGTGAAGGTACGGCAAAAGGTTTGATTCTCTTATTGGAGGTGGTCATTGTCTGGCACTTGTGTGGTACAAATGCCCCATGCCCCTCGTCAGCCCAAGCCTGGATATTGTCCAGGTCTTGCAGCATTTGCACGTGGGCTGCTTCAGTGGATAGCACAGTTGTTTCACAGCTCCAGGGTCCCAGGCTTGCGTGACTGTCTGCGGAGTCTGCACGTTCTCCATGTGTCTGCGTGGGTTTCCTCCGGGTGCTCCGGCTTCCTCCCACAGTCCAAAGATGTCCAGGTTAGGTGGATTGGCCATGCTAAATTGTCCTTAGTGTCCAAAAATGGTTGGGTGGGGTTTTGGGGTTGCGGGGATGAAGTAGAGGTGTGGGTTTGAATGGGATGCTCTTTACAGGGGTTGATGCAGACTCGATGGGCAGGGTGGCCTCCTTCCGCACTGTAAATTCTATGAATCACAAATAATGCTGACCATTGTACGGTCGTCAGCATACATACCCACATCTGACCTCATGTTGGAAGGTCACTGATGAAGCAGCTGAAGATGGGTGGGCCTCGGACACTACCCTGAGGAGTTCCAGCAGTGATGTCCATGGACTGAGATGACTTGACCTCCAACCATCATCCTTTGTGCCGGAGAGGACACATATTGCACACAATACTCCAGATGTGGTATCACCAAGACCCTGTACAGCTGCAGTGAGATAGGTTATTGTTAACACCATTATGTCTACGTTTGCATCATCCCCTGCAATAGGGCTCGATACCCCACCGTCCCCTGTACCCGGGGTGGATACCCCACCGTCCCCTGTACCCGGGGCCGATACCCCACCGTCTCCTGTACCCGGGGCGGATACCCCACCGTCTCCTGTACCCGGGGTGGATACCTCACCATCCCCTGTACCCGGGGCCGATACCCCACCGTCCCCTGTACCCGGGGCCGATACCCCACCGTCTCCTGTACCCGGGGCCGATACCCCACCGTCCCCTGTACCCGGGGCCGATACCCCACCGTCCCCTGTACCCGGGGCCGATACCCCACCGTCTCCTGTACCCGGGGCGGATACCCCACCGTCTCCTGTACCCGGGGCGGATACCCCACCGTCCCCTGTACCCGGGGCCGATACCCCACCGTCCCCTGTACACGGGGTGGATACCCCGCCGTCCCCTGTACCCGGGGTGGATACCCCACCGTCCCCTGTACCCGGGGCCGATACCCCACCGTCCCCTGTACCCGGGGCCGATACCCCACCGTCCCCTGTACCCGGGGCCGATACCCCACCGTCCCCTGTACCCGGGGCCGATACCCCACCGTCCCCTGTACCCGGGGCGGATACCCCACCGTCCCCTGTACCCGGGGCCGATACCCCACCGTCCCCTGTACCCGGGGCCGATACCCCACCGTCCCCTGTACCCGGGGCCGATACCCCACCGTCTCCTGTACCCGGGGCCGATACCCCACCGTCCCCTGTACCCGGGGCCGATACCCCACCGTCCCCTGTACCCGGGGCCGATACCCCACCGTCTCCTGTACCCGGGGCGGATACCCCACCGTCTCCTGTACCCGGGGCGGATACCCCACCGTCCCCTGTACCCGGGGCCGATACCCCACCGTCCCCTGTACACGGGGTGGATACCCCGCCGTCCCCTGTACCCGGGGTGGATACCCCACCGTCCCCTGTACCCGGGGCCGATACCCCACCGTCCCCTGTACCCGGGGCCGATACCCCACCGTCCCCTGTACCCGGGGCCGATACCCCACCGTCCCCTGTACCCGGGGCGGATACCCCACCGTCCCCTGTACCCGGGGCCGATACCCCACCGTCCCCTGTACCCGGGGCCGATACCCCACCGTCCCCTGTACCCGGGGCCGATACCCCACCGTCCCCTGTACCCGGGGCCGATACCCCACCGTCCCCTGTACCCGGGGCCGATACCCCACCGTCCCCTGTACCCGGGGCCGATACCCCACCGTCCCCTGTACCCGGGGCGGATACCCCACCGTCCCCTGTACCCGGGGCCGATACCCCACCGTCCCCTGTACCCGGGGCCGATACCCCACCGTCCCCTGTACCCGGGGCGGATACCCCACCGTCCCCTGTACCCGGGGCGGATACCCCACCGTCCCCTGTACCCGGGGCGGATACCCCACCGTCCCCTGTACCCGGGGCCGATTCCCCACCGTCCCCTGTACCCGGGGCCGATACCCCACCGTCCCCTGTACCCGGGGCCGATACCCCACCGTCCCCTGTACCCGGGGCCGATACCCCACCGTCCCCTGTACCCGGGGCCGATACCCCACCGTCTCCTGTACCCGGGGCCGATACCCCACCGTCTCCTGTACCCGGGGCCGATACCCCACCGTCCCCTGTACCCGGGGCTGGCGGTTGCTCGGCGACCTGCCCACAGCCACTTCCGCCCCGCACCGAGATGGCGGAGGGACTGACGTCACGTCCGGAGCAGGTGGCCCCGCCCGCCCGGGCCGACTGCGCGCGCAGTGGCGCCCCGGAAGCCGGGTTGCGCGGCGGTTCAGTTCCGGGTCAGGCGGCGGGTCACCCTGAGCCATGGGGGCGCACCTGGGGCGGCGGTACCTGACCGAGCGGGACACCGAGCCCGATCCCGGGGCCATCCCCAGCTTCCCGGCCGAGCTGGGCTTCCCCGAGCGCCAGGAGCGCGGTGAGTAACTGCGGGCATCCCATAATAATGTAGTATTCTGTTGCTGAGCCCCAGACATCCCATAATAATGTAGTATTCTGCTGCTGAGTCTTGGGCATCCCACAGAATTGTTGTAGCGTAGCCGGAGACCCTCTTGCCCTTCCTATCTCCGAATGAGCGAAGGAGACCACTTGACGGAAGAGTGATCATTGTATCAAAGAACAAAGAAATGTACAGCACAGGAACAGGCCCTTCGGCCCTCCAAGCCCGTGCCGACCATGCTGCCCGACTAAACTACAATCTTCTACACTTCCTGGGTCCGTATCCTTCTATTCCCATCCTATTCATATATTTGTCAAGATGCCCCTTAAATGTCCCTATCGTCCCTGCTTCCACCACCCCCTCCGGTAGTGAGTTCCAGGCACCCACTACCCTCTGCGTAAAAAACATGCCTCGTACATCTACTCTAAACCTTGCCCCTCGCACCTTAAACCTATGCCCCCTAGTAATTGACCCCTCTACCCTGGGGAAAAGCCTCTGACTATCCACTCTGTCTATGCCCCTCATAATTTTGTAGACCTCTATCAGGTCTCCCCTCAACCTCCTTCGTTCCAGTGAGAACATACCGAGTTTATTCAACCGCTCCTCATAGCTAATTCCCTCCATACCAGGCAACATTCTGGTAAATCTCTTCTGCACCCTCTCTAAAGCCTCCACATCCTCCTGGTAGTGTGGCGACCAGAATTGAACACTATACTCCAAGTGTGGCCTAACTAAGGTTCTATACAGCTGCAACATGACTTGCCAATTCTTATACTCAATGCCCCGGCCAATGAAGGCAAGCATGCCGTATGCCTTCTTGACTACCTTCTCCACCTGTGTTGCCCCTTTCAATGACCTGTGGACCTGTACTCCTAGATCTCTTTGACTTTCAATACTCTTGAGGGTTCTACCATTTACTGTATATTCCCTACCTGCATTAGACCTTCCAAAATGCATTAATCATCAGGCTACGTAGATCTATGGTTGAATAGGTTGGAGTCAAAGTTTGGCAGAAACCCCCGCCGTTACCCCATAACCCTGTGAATTCTTCCTATTCACTTCACAAACTAATTCCAGCTTCGATTGAACCTGTCTCCACCGCGCGCTCAGACAGTGCATTCTAGACTTTAGCCACTCGCTGCATTAAAGTTTATTTTTCGCATCCAGTTTTTGCTGCTCCAGCCAGTTACTTTAATATGTGCCCTCCCAATCCTTTCGTGAGAAGAAACAATTTCTCCCTGTCTGCTTTCCCCAGACCCCTCGCGATTTTGAATACCTCTACTAAATCTCCCCTCAGCCGAAGATGACAGCAAACTACTGCGCACACTGGAATCCGAAACAAAATTGGAAAATGCTGGACCATCTCAGCAGGTCTGACAGCATCTGTGGAGCGAGAAGATAACTGACCTTTCGAGTCTGGACGACTCCCCTCTCAGCCGCCTTTTCTCCAAGAACAACAGTCCCAGTTTCTCCAATCTGTCTCCACAACTGGAGTTCCTCATCCCTGGAACCAACCTCATGAATCTTTTCAGCACTCGCTCCTTCACATCCTGACGTGTGGTGCCCAGGACTAAGCATACCCTAGCTGAGGCCAAACTTGTATCTCATACAAGCTCAACATGACCTCCTTGTTCTTGGACTCTATGCCCCCATTAATAAATTCCAGATTCTGCATGCTTGAACTTTCAACCCTGTTCTGCCACATTTAATGACTTATGGACATGTAAACTTGGATCCCTCTGCTCCTGCACCCATTTAGAATTGTACCTTTAACTTAATAAAAGCAAATTACTGCGGATGCTGGAATCTGAAACGTAAGAGAAATGGCTGGAGAATCTCAGCAAGTCTGGCAGCATCTGCAGGGAGAGAAATGAGCTAATGTTTCGAGTTCAATGACTCTTTGTCAAAGCTTTGACAAAGAGTCATCGGACTCAAAACGTTTTCATAGAATTTACAGTGCAGAAGGAGGCCATTTGGCCCATCGAGCCTGCACCGGCCCTTGGAAAGAGCACCCTACTTGAGCCCCATCCCCGTAACCCCACCTAACCTTTTTGGACACTAAAGGGCAATTTAGCACGGTTAATCCACCTGTACATCTTTGGACTGTGGGAGGACACCGGAGCACCCGGAGGAAACACACGCAGACACGGGGAGAACGCGCAGACTCCGCACAGACAGTGACCCAAGGCCGGAATTGAACCCGGGCCCCTGGAGCTGTGAGGCAGCTGTGCTAACCACTGTGCCACCCTTTTTGCTGCTTAGATTCCTGGTCGATATGCAAACTATTGCACCGACTGACCGAGCCTACGGGTCAAGTAACAATTGAGCTTAATGGTCATAAAAGGGATGTAGTTCACAGTAGAATAATATTGCACTAGTTATTTGCATACTTAATCTTCAAATCTTCGGTTAAATTATTAAAGTGGATACCGTCACAATTTAAACATGTTTTAAAGTTACTTGCAAGGCGTACAGGCATTAGAATCATCAGTTAATCAGCAGCATGAGAAAACCTGAACCATTTTTGTTGAACTAAAAGTTTTTGTTTTAATGGAAATAAAATGCTGGAAATTCCCAGCCGATCCGGCAGCATTTGTGGAGAGTGCGGATGAAAGGTTACAACCTGAAACAGCTGTTTCTCTCATCCAGATGCTTCCAGACCTGCCGAACATTTCCGCCGCTTTCTTTTTATTTCAGATTTCCAGCATCTGCGATATTTTGCACGAGGTTCATTTTAATGCGTTATTCGTGCTCCGATTTATGGCGAATTTGTGGGATGCCTATATATATATAATATATATATATATACACACACACATACACACACTACTACTCCTCCTCACTGGCCCAGGATCACTCACTGCTGTCATCCCTCATAACAACTTGTCCTTCAATCGCTCCTCCCCTTCATCCCATCTCCTTTCATTCTCCCTCCCACCCCCCGCGCATTTGCTAAAAAGCCGTTCAGCTCCAACATCTTCCAGCTCTGGTGAAAGGTCAGCGACCCGAAATGTTTCTCTCTGCACAGGTGCTGCCTAACCTGCTGAGCGTTTCCAGCATTTTCTGTTTTTACTTCAGATTTCCAGCCTCCGCCGCATTTTGCTTTCGCAACTTATAAATAAGTTGGGTTTCCTGGAAACCGAGAACACCTTCGGCCTTGTGCGTGATCGAAGCACTCCCGCTGGCGGGGACCTGCTGCGTACCTTGTCATGCTGGAGCACCACGAGCTCGGGGGACCCATTGTTGGGCGTGGGAACAACCTTGGCCCAGGCAGCTTTGAAAGGGTTGGGCTCCTTGGTGCAGGTCAGCTCATTTCTCTCCCTGCAGATGCTGCCAGACTTAGTGAGATTTTCCAGCATTTTCTCTTTCGTGTGCCTTTAACTTTCTATTGTCCCTCCATGTTCTTCCTACCAAAATGCATCACCTCACATTTCTCCGCATTGAACTTCATCTGCCTTCTGTCCGCCCGCTCAACCAACTTCTCCATGTCCTGTTGAAGTTTTACATTATCCTCCCCTCGGTTCACAATGCTTCCAGGTTTCCTATCATCTGCAAATTTTAAAATTGCCCCATGTACACCAAGGTCTAGGTCAGTAATGTGCATCAGGAAAAGCAAGGCTCCCAACACTGACCCCCCAGGGAACTCCACTACAAACCTTCCTCCAGCCCGAAGAACATTGCTGTTTCCTGTGACTCAGCCAATCTTGTATCTTTGCTGTTGCCCCTTCTATTCCATGAGCTATAACTTTGCTCATCAGTCTGTTGTGTGATACAGTAACAAATGCTTTTTGGAAATTCATGTATACCACATCAGCAGCATTACCCACGTCAATCCTCTCTGTTACCCCATCAAAGAAAACCAGTAACCTCGTTAAACTCTGGTTTCCTTGAATAAATCCATGCTGAGTTTTCTTAATTAATCCACATTTACCCATGTGACTTCTTTTTATCACAAGTGATTGTTTCCAGACGTTTCAACACCACCCAAATTAAACTGACTGGTCTGTAGTTGGGTTTAGATCATAGAATTTACAGTGCAGATGGGGGCCATTTGGTCCATCGAGTCTGCACCGGCCCTTACAAAGCGCACCCGACTCAAGCCCACGCATCTACTCTATCCCAGTAACCCCCACTTAACCTTTTTTTGGACACTATGGGCAATTTAGCATGGCCAATCCACCTAACCTGCACATCTTTGGACTGTGGGAGGAAACCGGAGCACCCGGAGGAAACCCACGCGCACACACAGGGAGGATGTGCAGACTCCGCACAGACAGTGACCCAAGCCGGGAATCGAACCCTGGAGCTGTGGAGCAGCTGTGCTAACCACTATGCTACTGTGCTGCCCATATCTTTGGTGGACCTTGTAATTCTCCAGTCCTCTGGCGTCACCCCCTGAGTCTAAGGAAGACAGAAAAATTATGGTCACAACTTTCACTCTTGTTTCTCTCTCTATCCTTACATACTTTTTCAACTTCATCTTAATCTCCACCTCTCCTATCATCCCAGGACCCCTGGATTTGTTTGCCCTACCTTTCCCCCTCAAGGGTATATGCCTCGACTGCGCCCGAATGATGATCTCTTTGAAGGCGGTCTGCTGGTCAGCTACTGTTTTTCCTGCCAAGCTTTGACTCCAACCTATTCGACCCCAGATCTGTATAGCCTTATGATACAATGATCACTCTTCCCCTAAGTGGTCTCCTGCTGATACTTTAAAAAGAATAAATGTAGAGTGCCCAATTAATTTTTTTCCAATTAAGGGGCAATTTAGCGTATTCAATCCACCCAACCTGCACATCTTTGGGTTGTGGGGGCGAAACCCACGCAGACACGGGGAGAATGTGTAAACTCCACACGGACAGTGACCCAGAGCCGGGATCGAACCTGGGACCACGGCACCTTGAGGCAGGAGGCTAACCCACTGCGCCACCGTGCTGCCCTTCCTACTGATACGTGATCCACTTGTACGCACCTCGTTCCCAAGAACCAGGTCCAGCAGTGTCTCCTTCCTCATTGGTCTGCAAACATACTGCTGAAGAAACTTTCCTTGACCATACTCCGGGGACTCTTTCCCCTCCCTGCACTTTGCACTAATAATATCCCAGTCAATTCTCTGATAATAACAACCCTAATATACTAATTGTAGCTTTCTTTATGCTTTGTTATTTGTAGCATTTGTAAAAATGCATTACAGATGTGACTTTACGATCAGTAAATAAACAGTTCAGTCCATTCAATGAGGGTGCGACACTCTGCGGAGTCTCACTGTACAGGGCATGTTTGCAATGTGCCTTTCTTCAGCCTGGGGATTTTCACAGTTTCCAGTGCCTCTGCACGACAGCAGGAGGGCCTTAGACTCTGGCCTGTCCCCGTTAAGTCTTTGCTGCGCTTCCCCCAAGCTTCAATGTGTCCCTTGGCGCGTAATCCTGGACTTCGGAATGTGCCAGCCTGCAACACTCGATCTTTGACAGTTCTTTGCGCTGTTTCGGGCATATCAAAGAACGTCTTTCACCACGTCTTCTGTGGGATTCGTCTCTCAACAAACCCTTCTATGCTTAGCCTGGCATAGAAGGATTTGTTGATCTTTGGTATGTCAAGCTGTGATAATGTTACTGAGCTTCAGACTTCTTTCAGGCTGCAGATTATAGAGCTCTCTCTCACTCTCCAACTCTCTCTGTGTCTCTCTCTCTCTCTCCAACTCTCTCTCTCTCTCTCTCTCTCCAACTTTCTCTCTCTCTCTCTGTCTCTCCCCGTCTCTCTCTCTCCATTTCCCTCTCTCCGTTTCTCTCTCTCCGTTTCTCTCTCTCCGTTTCTCTCTCTCCGTTTCTCTCTCTCCGTTTCTCTCTCTCCGTTTCTCTCTCTCCGTTTCTCTCTCTCCGTTTCTCTCTCTCCGTTTCTCTCTCTCCGTTTCTCTCTCTCCGTTTCTCTCTCTCCGTTTCTCTCTCTCCGTTTCTCTCTCTCCGTTTCTCTCTCTCTCCGTTTCTCTCTCTCTCCGTTTCTCTCTCTCCGTTTCTCTCTCTCTCCGTTTCTCTCTCTCTCCGTTTCTCTCTCTCTCCGTTTCTCTCTCTCTCCGTTTCTCTCTCTCTCCGTCTCTCTCTCTCTCTCCGTCTCTCTCTCTCTCTCTCTCCGTCTCTCTCTCTCTCCGTCTCTCTCTCTCTCCGTCTCTCTCTCTCTCCGTCTCTCTCTCTCTCCGTCTCTCTCTCTCTCCGTCTCTCTCTCTCTCCGTCTCTCTCTCTCTCCGTCTCTCTCTCTCTCCGTCTCTCTCTCTCTCCGTCTCTCTCTCTCTCCGTCTCTCTCTCCGTCTCTCTCTCTCTCCGTCTCTCTCTCTCTCCGTCTCTCTCTCTCTCCGTCTCGCTCTCTCTCCGTCTCGCTCTCTCTCCGTCTCGCTCTCTCTCCGTCTCGCTCTCTCTCCGTCTCGCTCTCTCTCCGTCTCTCTCTCTCTCTCCGTCTCTCTCTCTCTCTCCGTCTCTCTCGCTCCGTCTCTCTCGCTCCGTCTCTCTCGCTCCGTCTCTCTCGCTCCGTCTCTCTCGCTCCGTCTCTCTCGCTCCGTCTCTCTCGCTCCGTCTCTCTCGCTCCGTCTCTCTCGCTCCGTCTCTCTCGCTCCGTCTCTCTCGCTCCGTCTCTCTCGCTCCGTCTCTCTCGCTCCGTCTCTCTCGCTCCGTCTCTCTCGCTCCGTCTCTCTCGCTCCGTCTCTCTCGCTCCGTCTCTCTCGCTCCGTCTCTCTCGCTCCGTCTCTCTCGCTCCGTCTCTCTCGCTCCGTCTCTCTCGCTCCGTCTCTCTCGCTCCGTCTCTCTCGCTCCGTCTCTCTCGCTCCGTCTCTCTCGCTCCGTCTCTCTCGCTCCGTCTCTCTCGCTCCGTCTCTCTCGCTCCGTCTCTCTCGCTCCGTCTCTCTCGCTCCGTCTCTCTCGCTCCGTCTCTCTCGCTCCGTCTCTCTCGCTCCGTCTCTCTCGCTCCGTCTCTCTCGCTCCGTCTCTCTCGCTCCGTCTCTCTCGCTCCGTCTCTCTCGCTCCGTCTCTCTCGCTCCGTCTCTCTCGCTCCGTCTCTCTCGCTCCGTCTCTCTCGCTCCGTCTCTCTCGCTCCGTCTCTCTCGCTCCGTCTCTCTCGCTCCGTCTCTCTCGCTCCGTCTCTCTCGCTCCGTCTCTCTCGCTCCGTCTCTCTCGCTCCGTCTCTCTCGCTCCGTCTCTCTCGCTCCGTCTCTCTCGCTCCGTCTCTCTCGCTCCGTCTCTCTCGCTCCGTCTCTCTCGCTCCGTCTCTCTCGCTCCGTCTCTCTCGCTCCGTCTCTCTCGCTCCGTCTCTCTCGCTCCGTCTCTCTCGCTCCGTCTCTCTCGCTCCGTCTCTCTCGCTCCGTCTCTCTCGCTCCGTCTCTCTCGCTCCGTCTCTCTCGCTCCGTCTCTCTCGCTCCGTCTCTCTCGCTCCGTCTCTCTCGCTCCGTCTCTCTCGCTCCGTCTCTCTCGCTCCGTCTCTCTCGCTCCGTCTCTCTCGCTCCGTCTCTCTCGCTCCGTCTCTCTCGCTCCGTCTCTCTCGCTCCGTCTCTCTCGCTCCGTCTCTCTCGCTCCGTCTCTCTCGCTCCGTCTCTCTCGCTCCGTCTCTCTCGCTCCGTCTCTCTCGCTCCGTCTCTCTCGCTCCGTCTCTCTCTCTCTCTCCCTCTCTCTCTCTCCCTCTCTCCGTCTCTCTCTCTCTCTCTCCGTCTCTCTCTCTCCCTCTCCGTCTCTCTCTCTCTCTCTCCGTCTCTCTCTCTCTCTCTCCGTCTCTCTCTCTCTCTCTCCGTCTTTCTCTCTCTCTCCGTCTCTCCCTCTCTCCATCCGTCTCTCTCTCTCTCTCCATCCGTCTCTCTCTCTCTCTCCATCCGTCTCTCTCTCTCCATCCGTCTCTCTCTCTCTCCATCCGTCTCTCTCTCCATCCGTCTCTCTCTCTCTCCGTCTCTCTCTCTCTCTCCGTCTCTCTCTCTCCGTCTCTCTCTCTCCGTCTCTCTCTCTCCGTCTCGCTCTCTCCGTCTCTCTCTCTCCGTCTCTCTCTCTCCGTCTCTCTCTCTCCGTCTCTCTCTCTCCGTCTCTCTCTCTCCGTCTCTCTCTCTCCGTCTCTCTCTCTCCGTCTCTCTCTCTCCGTCTCTCTCTCTCCGTCTCTCTCTCTCCGTCTCTCTCTCTCCGTCTCTCTCTCTCCGTCTCTCTCTCTCCGTCTCTCTCTCTCCGTCTCTCTCTCTCCGTCTCTCTCTCTCCGTCTCTCTCTCTCCGTCTCTCTCTCTCCGTCTCTCTCTCTCCGTCTCTCTCTCTCCGTCTCTCTCTCTCCGTCTCTCTCTCTCCGTCTCTCTCTCCGTCTCTCTCTCCGTCTCTCTCTCCGTCTCTCTCTCCGTCTCTCTCTCCGTCTCTCTCTCCGTCTCTCTCTCCGTCTCTCTCTCCGTCTCTCTCTCCGTCTCTCTCTCCGTCTCTCCGTCTCTCTCTCCGTCTCTCTCTCCGTCTCTCTCTCCGTCTCTCTCTCCGTCTCTCGTCTCTCTCTCCGTCTCTCTCTCTCTCTCCGTCTCTCTCTCTCTCTCCGTCTCTCTCTCTCTCTCCGTCTCTCTCTCTCTCTCTCTCTCCCTCTCTCCGTCTCTCCGTCTCTCTCTCCGTCTCTCTCTCTCTCCGTCCTTTTCTCTCTCTACCCGTCTCTCTATCCGTCTCTCTATCCGTCTCTCTATCCGTCACTCTATCCGTCTCTCTCTCTCCGTCTCTCTCTCTCTCCGTCTCTCTCTCTCTCCGTCTCTCTCTCTCTCCGTCTCTCTCTCTCTCCGTCTCTCTCTCCGTCTCTCTCTCCGTCTCTCTCTCTCCGTCTCTCTCTCTCTCTCCGTCTCTCTCTCTCTCTCCGTCTCTCTCTCTCTCTCCGTCTCTCTCTCTCTCTCCGTCTCTCTCTCTCTCTCTCTCTCCGTCTCTCAATCTCTCTCCGTCTCTCTCTCTCTCTCTCTCCGTCTCTCTCTCTCTCTCTCTCCGTCTCTCTCTCTCTCTCCGTCTCTCTCTCTCTCTCCGTCTCTCTCTCTCTCTCCGTCTCTCTCTCTCTCTCCGTCTCTCTCTCTCTCTCTCCGTCTCTCTCTCTCTCCGTCTCTCTCTCTCTCCGTCTCTCTCTCTCCGTCTCTCTCTCTCCGTCTCTCTCTCTCTCTCCGTCTCTCTCTCTCTCTCCGTCTCTCTCTCTCTCTCCGTCTCTCTCTCTCTCTCCGTCTCTCTCTCTCTCTCCGTCTCTCTCTCTCTCTCTCTCTCTGTCTCTCTCTCTCTCTCTGTCTCTCTCTCTGTCTCTCTCTCTCTCTCTGTCTCTCTCTCTCTCTCCGTCTCTCTCTCTCCGTCTCTCTCTCTCCGTCTCTCTCTCTCCGTCTCTCTCTCTCCGTCTCTCTCTCTCCGTCTCTCTCTCTCTCCGTCTCTCTCTCTCTCCGTCTCTCTTCTCTCTCCGTCTCTCTCTCTCTCCGTCTCTCTCTCTCTCCGTCCTCTCTCTCTCTCCGTCTCTCTCTCTCTCCGTCTCTCTCTCTCCTCCGTCTCTCTCTCTCTCCGTCTCTCTCTCTCTCTCTCTCCGTCTCTCTCTCTCTCTCTCTCCGTCTCTCCCATCTCTCCGTCTCACCATCTCTCTCTCTCTCCGTCTCTCTCTCTCTCTCCGTCTTTCTCTCGCTCTCCGTCTCTATCCGTCACTCTCTCTCCGTCTTTCCCGCCTCACTCTCTCCGTCTCGCCCTCTTCCGTCTCGCCCTCTCCGTCTCGCCCTCTCCGTCTCGCCCTCTCCGTCTCGCCCTCTCCGTCTCGCCCTCTCCGTCTCGCCCTCTCCGTCTCGCCCTCTCCGTCTCGCCCTCTCCGTCTCGCCCTCTCCGTCTCGCCCTCTCCGTCTCGCCCTCTCCGTCTCGCCCTCTCCGTCTCGCCCTCTCCGTCTCGCCCTCTCCGTCTCGCCCTCTCCGTCTCGCCCTCTCCGTCTCGCCCTCTCCGTCTCGCCCTCTCCCGTCTCGCCCTCTCCGTCTCGCCCTCTCCGTCTCGCCCTCTCCGTCTCGCCCTCTCCGTCTCTCCCTCTCCCTCCCTCCGTCTCTCTCCCTCCGTCTCTCTCCCTCCGTCTCTCTCCCTCCGTCTCTCTCCTCCGTCTCTCTCCCTCCGTCTCTCTCCCTCCGTCTCTCTCCTCCGTCTCTCTCCCTCCGTCTCTCTCCCTCCGTCTCTCTCCCTCCGTCTCTCTCCCTCCGTCTCTCTCCCTCCGTCTCTCTCCCTCCGTCTCTCTCTCTCTCTCCCCCGTCTCTCTCTCTCTCTCTCCCCGTCTCTCTCTCTCTCCCCCGTCCCTCTCACCCCGTCCCTCTCACCCCGTCCCTCTCACCCCGTCCCTCTCACCCCGTCCCTCTCACCCCGTCCCTCTCACCCCGTCCCTCTCACCCCGTCCCTCTCACCCCGTCCCTCTCACCCCCCGTCCCTCTCACCCCGTCCCGCTCACCCCGCCCCTCTCACCCCGCCCCTCTCACCCCCGTCCCTCTCTCTCCCCGTCTCTCTCTCTCTCCCCGTCTCTCTCTCTCTCCCCCGTCTCTCTCTCTCTCCCGTCTCTCTCTCTCTCCCCGTCTCTCTCTCTCTCCCCGTCTCTCTCTCTCTCCCCGTCTCTCTCTCTCTCCCCGTCTCTCTCTCTCTCCCCGTCTCTCTCTCTCTCCCCGTCTCTCTCTCTCTCCCGTCGTCTTTCTCTCTCTCCCCGTCTCTCTCTCTCTCCCCGTCTCTCTCTCTCTCCCCGTCTCTCTCTCTCTCCCCGTCTCTCTCTCTCTCCCCGTCTCTCTCTCTCTCCCCGTCTCTCTCTCTCTCCCCGTCTCTCTCTCTCTCCCCGTCTCTCTCTCTCTCCCCGTCTCTCTCTCTCTCCCCGTCTCTCTCTCTCTCCCCGTCTCTCTCTCTCTCCCCGTCTCTCTCTCTCTCCCCGTCTCTCTCTCTCTCCCCGTCTCTCTCTCTCTCCCCGTCTCTCTCTCTCTCCCCGTCTCTCTCTCTCTCCCCGTCTCTCTCTCTCTCCCCGTCTCTCTCTCTCTCCCCGTCTCTCTCTCTCTCCCCGTCTCTCTCTCTCTCCCCGTCTCTCTCTCTCTCCCCGTCTCTCTCTCTCTCCGTCTCTCTCTCTCTTCCATCTCTCCCCGTCTCTCTCTCTCTCCCCGTCTCTCTCTCTCTCCCCGTCTCTCTCTCTCTCCCCGTCTCTCTCTCTCTCCCCGTCTCTCTCTCTCTTCCATCTCTCCGTCTCTCTCTCTCTCTCCCCGTGTCTCTCTCTCTCTCTCCATCTTTCTCTCCGTCTCTCTCTGTACCTTTTGCAGGAAAGAGAGCACGTCTTGCCCTCCTGCACAGAGCAAATTCTGGACTGGAAGATGACCGTGGACGTGTCTGAGGCAAAGAACGAAGCTTGCTAGCCCTTCGCCTCTTGGAGATCCTCCCTGACATTCTGCCTGCTTTTCTGGGAATCGGACAGTTCCCTCGGTCTCTATCACCTTCTGAGCTCCTTTGAGGGTGAAGATCTCTTGATGTTTGTGATGTTCGCCTTGACTGCTTCCCACCAGTGTGCGAGGAAATCGGGATTACTTTTTCCGGGCCAGAGAGGCTATTCATTAATTATCACTTATCAAGTTAAAAACTTTCTCGCTCCCTAATGCAGTAACCCTAACCATCACATCTGATTTTAGTCTGTAAGGAGCCTGATGTTTGCATAATTTCAGTCAACTCATTTCCGAGTCACTTAGCGAGGACCACAACAGGGATCCTGCTGAGGAGCTGGAGATCTCCGACCGGGATTTCTGTGTTTAACTGCAGGTTACACTTATCCAGTAATAATGGAGAGCACAAGATACTTTCAGCCTTATTAGTACAGCAGAATCCCGGCCAGATAAACTCAGGACCCGTCTGTCTGCTCAATTGTGTGTTGAAGATCCCCTAAATCTCCCTGTGCCCTGGCAAACTTCAGTCTCTGTACCACCACCCAAACTGGATTCACAGTTTATTCACTGCTCACATTTTAGAACATACAGTGCAGAAGGAGGCCATTCGGCCCATCGAGTCTGCACCGACCCACTTAAACCCTCACTTCCACCCTATCCCCGTAACCCAATAACCCCTCCTAACCTTTTTGGTCACTAAGGGCAATTTATCACGGCCAATCCACCTGACCTGCACGTCTTTGGACTGTGGGAGGAAACCGGAGCACCCGGAGGAAACCCACGCACACACGGGGAGGATGTGCAGACTCTGCACAGACAGTGACCCATGCCGGAATCGAACCTGGGACCCTGGCGCTGTGAAGCCACTGTGCTAGCCACTTGTGCTACCGTGCTGATGCTGGATCTCCTCTTTGGTGAACCAGGAGCTGCCAAGATGCGGGAATTGTTCTCCGATCTCTGTGGGATCTTGCTGTGTACAAATTGGCTGCCTCACTCGTGTGTGTGCAAACTGTGGAGACGAAAGTGATGATTGTACTCCGCACGATCACGGCCGCGATGTTGCCGGGATTGTCTTTGGTGAGGGCGCTGGAGTTTGTTCGCCTGTTCCCTCTCCTCTCTCTCTCCCCCACCCTGACTACGAATGATCCTAGGAGACATGTCTTGTGCAGACTCTCCAGTGACTGGTCGGTGTCCCGAGTCTCCCAGCCATGTGGAAGGGTGGTGACAACCGCAGCGTTGTAGAGCCTTCGTCCTTTTAAGAAGATTTCTGTTGAAGACGATGTTTGGAAGGCAGCGCTGATACAGCTGACGCTGGATCTCCTCTTTGGTGAACCTGGAGCTGCCAAGGTCCGGGAATTGTTCTAAGTTCTCCCCACCACTGACAATAACTGGAGGTGGGGAAGGGCTGGTGGAGGATTTTGATCTTGTCCGTGTTCAGTGAGAGACTAACAATTGTCTATGCGGAATTGGAGAGAGTTGAGGGAGGGCTGAATGTTACTCCGATGTGGCCCCCATATGTGCAGCTGGCAGCAGATTGTCAGTCGAGGATGTGCTGGAGGCTCGCCCTAGTCTTGGACTTTCAGCCGGTTCAGGTTGAAACGTTTGCTGCTTCGTCTAAACTCGACCATGTCTCCTTGTGGGCGTCGGTCGCGCACGGGCTTGACGATCGGGCTCAGGTAGCTCGTTGAGAGTCGGTGCAATCACACAGCCTTTGGTCACTCTGCTGGGCTGCACTCTACATCCCCGTGCCCCACCCCCCACTGGCAACAAACAAATCCTCAAACAGGACAAGAACAACATCTCGCCAAGAACCCCCCCCGGACCCCCTGAGGGGAACTTAATCTTTTCCAATTTAAGGAATTCTGCTACGTCCATCAGCCACGTCGACACACTCGGCGTCTCCACTGACCTGCACTCCAGCAGAGTTCACCGGCGGACAGTCAGAGGGCAGTTAATAGTCACATCGCCGCGGCTCTGGAGTCACACGTAGGCCAGACCGGGTAAGGGTGGCAGATTTCCTTCCCTAAAGGACATTAGTGAACCCGATGGGCTTTTCCAACAATGGTTGTCATGGTCACCATTACTGAGACTAGCTTTAAGATCCAGATTTGCCTTCATTTTTTAAAATGCATTTAGAGTACCCAATTATTTTTTTTCCAATCAAGGGGCAATGTAGCGTGGCCAATCCACCGATCCTGCACATCTTTGGGTTGTGGGGGCGAAACCCACGGGGAGAATGTGCAAACTCCACCCGAACAGTGACCCAGAGCCGGGATCGAACCTGGGACCTCGGCGCCGTGAGGCAGTAGTGCTAACCCACTCTGCCACCCTGCTGCCCCTTTGTTTATTGAGTTTAAATCCCACCAGCTGCCGTAGTGGGATTTGAACCCATGTCCCCTGGGTTACTAGTCCAGTGACATTAATTCTAACAGGACGAGACCGAGTAGATGCAAGAAGCATGTTCCTGATGGTGGAGGTGTCCAGAACCAGGGGGCACTGGTCTGAGGAGACGGGACATTGCGGACTGGGATGAGGAGAAATTTCTTCACCCAGAGAGTGGTAGGCCTGTGGAATTCGTGGAGGCCAAAACATGTTTTCAAGAAGCAGTTAGATAGAGCACTGAGGGCGAAGGTGATCAAAGGATATGGGGGGGGGGGGTGAGAAGCGGAATTAGGCTATTGAGTTGGAAGATCAGCCATGATCATAATGAATGCTGGAGCGGGCTCGAAGGGCCGAATGGCCTCCTCCTGCTCCTATTTTCTATGACAGTTACCAGGCCACTGTCTCTCCTTCATGACTGTCAAGTGTATAAAAGCCAGTAAGGAGCAGTGATGGATTGTAGCTGGAGTATTTGGAGCTGGTCAGGCCTGCGGTTAGGTCCTGTTGTTAGTGGTGATGAGTGCAATTTAAAGGGATGAACTTTATTACATTAAGTACATCAGCCTGGGCATCTTTCTGTTCCAACACCACACACTTTTACAGGTGCAAAACTACCTTTGGGAGACCTGGGTCGAGGAAGCCAAGTGTTTAAAAGCCGCGTAAGTTCTGCTCTGCAGTCCGACACTTGCAGACACGTTCCGATCTGCCCAGTCCCCTGACACGTTCCAATCTGCCCAGTCCATTCAGATTGTCCTGAGCTCAGTGAAGTTTTATGCAGGGTCACAGCTGGTGCTGAATCCTCCATGTTCATATACGGGCCTCGGGTGACCGTCTGTGTGTGTGTGGGGTCTGCCACGTTCTCCCCGCGTCTGCCTGGGTTTCCTCCCACAGTCAAAAGAGGTGCACTGGCCGCACTAAATTGCTCCTTAGTGTCCGAAAGGTTAGATGGGATTCCGTGGATAGGATGCCTTTTCAGACCCGATGGCCTGCTGTACTGCAGTGATTCTGTCATACTACATGTAATGCTCCTGTCCTTAATAAAACACAGCAGCCAGATTGAGATGGACATTGTTGTGGGCACCTACACTGCAAATAGCAATTTGGTGAATAGAAATGTTAATGGACAGTGTTCAGAGAACAGCAGAAATTTGAAGCAATTTTGAGAGAAAAGTGCTTCTGTTGCCTCCAGTCTCTGCTGGGACAGTGCTCTTCTGACCAGCCTCTTGCCCACATCCTTTCTAAAAAAAATATAAATTTAGAATACCCAAGCGCCTCAGTCCCAGTGCTATCCACTGCGCCACATACCGCCCTCTCCCGCATCCTCTTTGAGCTCGTCCACAACTCTGCTGTCTGCACCAAGTCCCACTCGCCCATCACCGCAGTGCCTGCGGAGCTGCGTTGGCACTGCCCTCCATTTTAAGTCGCCTCACCCCTATCATTGTAACTGCCCCCTTGCCCTAAAGCCCCCGAAATATACCTCTCCTCCAATTCTGGTGCCCTGCGCATTCCTTTGTTTTAATCGCTCGACCCCCAAGTGTGGAATTCCCTTTCTAAACCTCTCTGCCTTTGTCTCCCCAAAGACACAACTTTGGACATATCACTTTGGTGACCCTGCCCTAACATTGGTATTTGTGTTTAATGCTCCTCTAACTCACCTTGGGAAGTTTAATTACACTATAACTATAAATGCAAACGATTGATCAGTAGAATTGTGTCTGGGATTTAACACAGTGACTGTGTTATGTCTGTCTCTCTCAGTGATGGTCGCAACACAACAGGAGATGAATGATGCCCAGTTGCCCCTCAGTCAGCGTGATTATTGCGCTCATTACCTCATCAAGTTTTTGAAGTGTAAACGGGACATGTGGCCCAACTTCCTCGAGTGTAAACACGAGCGTCACGATTGGGATTACTGTGAGCACGAGGAGTAAGTTCACTTTTATTATCCGGTGCATGTTTCGCTGTCCCTGGGGTGGGTGTGAGGGCTGACTCACCCACTGAAGCTGGCTTACAGCTTTCAATTTTCCTTGCATCAGATGCTGGTGGTCTCGGAGCAACCGCTAATCGATGGGTGTTCAGATCTGTGCTAAAGTCGCCTCTGTCTGCCCTCCAGAGAGAGGGAGAGGGAGTTCTTTTTCTCAAAAATATTTTTATTGGTTTTGCGTTTATACCTTGTGCCCTTCTCGAGGGCAGCACGGTAGCACAGTGGTTAGCACGGTTGCTTCACAGCTCCAGGGTCCCAGGTTCGATTCCCGGCTTGGGACACTGTCTGTGCGGAGTCTGCACGTTCTCCCCGTGTCTGCGTGGGTTTCCTCCGGGTGCTCCGGTTTCCTCCCACAGTCCAAAGACGGGCAGGTTAGGTGGATTGGCCGCGCTAAATTGCCCTTAGTGACCAAAAACATTAGACGGGGTTACTGGGTTTTGGGGATAGGGTGGAGGTGTGGGCTTGGGGTAGGGTGCTCTTTCCAAGGGCCGGTGCGGACCCGATGGGCCGAATGGCCCCCTGCACTGGAAATTCTATGATTCTCCAGAGTTCATAGAATCATCGTAGAATTTACGATGCAGGAGTCCATCGAGTCTACACTGGCCCTCGGAAAGAGCACCCCACTCAAGCCCACACCTCCACCCTATCCCCATAACCCCACTTAACCTTTTTTGGACACCAAGGGCAATTTATCATGGCCAATCCACCTAACCTGCTCATCTTTGGACTGGGTGGGGGGGGGAAGAGGAAGAGGGGAGAGAAACCGGAGCACCCGGGGAAAACCCACGCAGACTCCACACAGACAGTGACCCAAGCCGGGAATCGAACCTGGAGCTGTGAAACAACTGTGCTAATCACTGTGCTACCGTGCCACCCATAGGGGAATCAGACTATACTGCAGAAGAGTTTCAATAAATAAAGTGGGTATACAGGAAGAAAAACAAAACATAATTATACAATAAATGAATCGGCATACACTCAATCTATGTACAGGTGAGGGGGGCCACTTTTGTGTCCCTGGTGGACAGCAGCCGCAACAGGAATGTTTTGGTTGTGTACCTGCCTCCTCCTGGTACGAGGATATACGGGGGGGGGGGGGGGTTGGTATCCACCTTGACATTGCTGTTGCGGTTGTTCGAGGCCCCAGTTTGTTCCCACTGGTTCCCTACTTGCCCTGTGTTATGCTAAATATCATTCCCCCTTCATCCCTGCCTATTGCTTCCCTCCCCTTTCTCTCTCTCTCTCCATCCCCCCCCCCCCCCCCCCCCCCCCCCCGGTTGCTGGTGCTGCCAATCGCCAGCCGAGCAAGAGGCTAGGGCGTTTGCCCCTCTCCCCCTGAACAGCTCTGGCTGTTCCACTGCTGGGCACGGCCCTCACCCCACAACCTTGGACCTGGCCTCAAAGAAGGTTGTCCAGTACCCAACAAGCCTGGGGCAAGACCAGAACAGGTGCGTGTGGGTGGCCAGGCCTCCCTGGCGCTGTTCACATTTGTCCTACACCGCCGGGAAGAGCCAGCCCATGGACGTTCTGGTTAATTGTGCCGACAGAGGGAGTTCTGAGGTGCACGCTGCACTGCAGGGTACTGGTGGTAGAACACCAAGGAGGTGTGTGAAAATCCAATCAAATTTGGTTACCCCTACCCTGTTATCTGAGAAATATCTGTGTCGCACATCTATGTACTAATGACGAGGGGGTCAAAGAACATATTGGGGAGACTGGAATACAACAATCCCAGCGCCATGTGGAGAGTGCGCTCTATTTGGAGGTTACATCTTTTGCAGGTGGACATAAGATCTCACGGCGCTCAGTAATCCCCACTGCTTATCATTGATTCTGGGGGTAGTAACAAATTAACTGCTCATTTATTGACTGTGTGTGTAAATTTGTTGCAAGGTGCCAGGGTTTCATCGTTCTCTTATGGAACAAGGATTTTTAAATCGTCCCAGAGGGGAACTCACTAACCTAGTGTTCTCTCTCCCCAGTTACGTGATGCGTATGAAGGAGTACGAGAGGGAGAGACGCCTGCTGATGAGGAAGAAGAAAATGGAGGCGAGGCAAGCAGCGTAACCAGTTTCCGTGGACCTACCGAGTAGCTGGTGGCTCAGTCTCCCTCTGGGTACAGCACCCCATTTGACCAGTCTGCCGTGTGGTGGGATTTATTTTGTATATAATTCTAATACCTCCTGAAATCAATAAAGTGTTGATTCATAAACCTAACCTGTTGCTTTCGGGTTATCCCTTCTTCCAGGTCCTGCCACACTATTCACACACACACACACATGGAGTGTATCACTGCTGAACCCAGTCCTGTCGTTGCTACACAGGCGTCCCAGAGATGGGTGGGGAGGAGGACCTACGCAGTTGGTACCACCTCAGTCAGATGAGATTCTTGAGCCTGACCTCTGGCACTTTGCGTTGTGATACTGAGGGAGTGCAGCTCTCATTAGGAGTTATTGAATCTCTTGAGCCTTGCCTTGTCGAAGTTTCCCATTTGGTCTATCGCAAGTACTCAGCCGCCAGGTGACTGGTGTGCCTGGCAGAGCTGCTCAGAGCCGGCAGCATTGAGTAACAATCCTGCTGCCTTTCCTTGTAGCTGCAGAGCCTTCAGTAACTCAGTCCACCAGAGCTGGACACGCAGAGGCAGGGGAGGGGATTTTCGGTCAGTAGGGTGGGAAAAGGCTCATGTTGACCATAAACAGGTAATGAATGGATCCTGTTGGCATTTGTGACGTCTCTGGCCCTCCTTGCTCCCTAGCTTGTAACCAACTCATCTAAGGGGGTCCCTGTGCTATATAGCTTTGCTATTGATCCCTTCCAGAAGACATGGGGCATTTTTAAATTGAAGGAGAGGTTTGTTTAAATGCTGCAAGGCAGACATTAGATATATACACCTAGTTAACAGAACAGCAGGTGGGTACAGAGTGCATATCACACCTTGGGCTGGATTCTCTGCACCCCTCCAAAATCGCATTTGGCGACAGGGCGGAGAATCCGTTTTCACGCACGGAATCGGGACCGGCGCCGGTTTTGCAATTCTCCGCCCCCTAGAATACCCAATTCATTTTTTGCAATTAAGGGACAATTTAGCATAGCCGAGGTGAATTAGCTACACATCTTTGGGTTGTGGGGGCGAAACCCACGCAGGCACAGGGAGAATGCAAACTCCACACGGACAGTGACCCAGAGCCAGGATCAAACCTGGAACATCGGCGCCAGCAGGGCTAACCCACTGCGCCACCCTGCTGCCCTCGTTTGTACTTCAGGATGAATTTCGACCTTGATCTGTTGTGTAGTTTGTCCCTTCCCCCTCCGTTCTATTGTCCATCCTGGTTGCGGTCTACCCGTGCTCCTATGTTTGGTGTTCGTAGCATTTATATTGTGACAAAAAGCACAGCAACAGCCCATTACAGACAAATCAAGTTTATTCGGTTTCTTTGTAAACGTTATTGCCGACATTGCAGAGTTTGAAAGAGAAACATTCTTAAACTACACAAAAACCTCAGATACAAAGTTAAGTAATTCAGAAAGAAATACGAAAGTTATTTCAATACCCAACTCTCCCCAAGCAACTTGCAAACAGATACCAATCATTGACAGGGTGCCTGCAAAGTTGAGCAGAGATCAAGAATGATGGAAACTCAACACGTTACCATAAACACACACACACAGAGACAACATTGATACAAAGACTCAAGATTACAGGAAGCAGCAATTAATAGATCAATATTCTCGTGCTCAAGTGTGAAGGGCACAATCCCCACAGTTAAAGTAACCCAGGAAAGCTCCTTGGTATCAACTTCTCACATCCTTAACCAACCCCACTCTGCGATCAGTGCACAGCAGTTTTCCAAGCAGGAGTGTTCATCAGATTTTACCGACGTTCAGTGCCGAGACCTGCTTCGGTTTTGCTCTTGGCCAGCTCCAGGAAGGGATGCTGAAAGTTACTCCATATTAAACAAGGAAAAACAAAATTGAACAGCCAAAATATGAGACTGGACTGGTCACAGTCATAATTCATTGAGTTGGGCCGCCCAGGCCCATCCCACCTCTTGCCCTAAAGCAGAAAGCACCTGACAATGCTTCACAGTCTGACTGCATCAGGTTTGTATCGATGATCAATGTCTGGCCTGTTAGATACAGAGCAAAGCTGTCGCCATCAAACACTCCCAGGACAGGTACAGCACAGGGTTAGATACAGAGTAAAGCTCCCTCTACACTGTCGCCATCAAACACTCCCAGGACAGGTACAGCACAGGGTTAGATACAGAGGAAAGCTCCCTTGACACTGTCCCCAACAAACACTCCCAGGACAGGTACAGCACGGGGTTAGATACAGAGGAAAGCTCCCCCTCTGCACTCTCCCATCAGAAAAGAGAATAAAGTGTGCAGGTTGCAGTGCGAGGGGACAGCTGTAGAACTGCAGTGGGAGAAAGTGGAGATCCTGCCCACACCTATAGGAATGACACTGGCTCAGATTCAGATGCCCAACAGGGAGAGGGTGGAGATTCAGGGTAATAGGGCGGAGGGTGCAGAGAAGGTGGGAAGCAGTGTGGAGTAAAGGTGGGGATTGTGCAAGTTAGCTTGGGCAGCAGCGAATCAGCAGCCTGATTTACTTGGCCTCACTGCCCATCGACATCAGAAATTGGACAGAGGTTAAAAGAATCAGTGATTCGCGGGCACCCAATCTGCGGCAGACCCCAAGACACAGCCGCTAATGGTTCAGTCTGTCCTGTTACTAATGAACTGCAGGGATCCCGCCGAGTAACCAGAGCTCAGCGGAGCAGAATTTAAAATCAGCAAATGGACAAAATACACGAGTTCCAAGAGCGTCTAAATAGAACGAGGTGGGTTTACGATTCCCAGCACTCCCTCACCATTTTGCACAAAGAGACAGAATTGCCCTGAGATCTTATTTAAATTCAGAAGAACAGGAGTAGGGTATAATCGAACAACTCTGCTCAAGCTCGTGATTGGTTTACTGCAGCTGGACGGACAAAGGAGCGAGTGGTTATGAACGCCACCCTGCCCAGGCTCACGGAGTCTGCATTCTACAAGAAGAAGGGGATGATTGGGGTGCGCAGTGGGGGATAGTCACGGAAGTCCTTCAAGTAGCTGCGATGCTTCCAGTTTGCCCAGATTGCCATCTGGATGAACCCAACCAGTGTGAACAACGCAACTGCAAAGAGAGAGAGAGAGAGAGAGAACACAAAACATTTTACACACAGCATGGAGGTCTTAAATTTTGCCCCCAGCCACCCTTCCCCTCCTCACCAGGCCCAGTAAACTTAAGATCGTGAGGGCCGGTCCCTCGACTTCTCCCAGCTGCCTGCAGCTCACCCATCACTGAGTAAGGAGGCAGCGGCACTAAGGCAGGTCCCACGGGCTGGATGCAAGCCACTGGCTGTTAATCTCAGCCTAATCGTCATCCCTTTGAACCTTGCACTCTGACCCACACTGTAGCCGCCTGAGCGTGGGGGAGAATGAGAGATTGGAGCAGAATAGAGTGACTAGCGAGTGCAAGGAGCTCACAGATATCTGTCACCAAGATCGACACGATGGGTTTTGCTGCCTCTGCTTCATCCTTCCCCCTTACCGCACTATTTTCTTGTCTTGGTGGTCAACGTGGGATTGGAGGGGAGTGAGCGAGAGTGACAGGGAGCAGTTACTGGCTGTATCTAGCGATGAGCTGCCAGCTCTCAGAGCAAGTCCTCTATCACCTCCTCTCCCTTCCCCACCTCACCTTCCTATAATACTGGCACCCAAAGTTTCTCTCTTGCCCTTTGACTTAGACCGTCTCAAAGACAGTTTGGAGAAGGGCAGTCAGACTGACCCAACCCTGTATCATAGAACATAGAACATAGAAAATACAGCACAGAACAGGCCCTTCGGCCCACGATGTTGTGCCGAACCTTTGTCCTAGATTAATCATAGATTATCATTGAATTTACAGTGCAGAAGGAGGCCATTCGGCCCCTTGAGTCTGCACCAGCTCTTGGAAAGAGCACCCTACCCAAACTCAACACCTCCACCCAACACCAAGGGCAATTTGGACATTAAGGGCAATTTATCATTGGCCAATTCACCTAACCCGCACATCTTTGGACTGTGGGAGGAAACCGGAGCACCCGGAGGAAACCCACGCAGACACGGGGAGGACGTGCAGACTCCGCACAGACAATGACCCAAGCTGGAATCGAACCTGGGACCATGGATCTGTGAAGCAATTGTGCTATCCACAATGCTACCGTGCTGCCCTTAAGAACAAATAAATCTACACTATATCATTTTCCCGTAATCCATGTACCTATCCAACAGCTGCTTGAAGGTCCCTAATGTTTCCGACTCAACTACTTCCACAGGCAGTGCATTCCATGCCCCCACTACTCTCTGGGTAAAGAACCTACCTCTGATATCCCTCCTATATCTTCCACCTTTCACCTTAAATTTATGTCCCCTTGTAATGGTGTGTTCCACCTGGGGAAAAAGTCTCTGACTGTCTACTCTATCTATTCCCCTGATCATCTTATAAACCTCTATCAAGTCGCCCCTCATCCTTCTCCGCTCTAATGAGAAAAGGCCTAGCACCCTCAACCTTTCCTCGTAAGACCTACTCTCCATTCCAGGCAACATCCTGGTAAATCTTCTTTGCACCTTTTCCAGAGCTTCCACATCCTTCCTAAAATGAGGCGACCAGAACTGTACACAGTACTCCAAATGTGGCCTTACCAAGGTTTTGTACAGCTGCATCATTACCTCATGGCTCTTAAATTCAATCCCTCTGTTAATGAACGCGAGCACACCATAGGCCTTCTTCACAGCTCTATCCACTTGAGTGGCAACTTTCAAAGATGTATGAACATAGACCCCAAGGTCTCTCTGCTCCTCCACAATGCCAAGAACTCTACCGTTAACCCTGTATTCCGCATTCATATTTGTCCTTCCAAAATGGACAACCTCACACTTTTCAGGGTTAAACTCCATCTGCCACTTCTCAGCCCAGCTCTGCATCCTATCTATGTCTCTTTGCAGCCGACAACAGCCCTCCTTACTATCCACAACTCCACCAATCTTCGTATCGTCTGCAAATTTACTGACCCACCCTTCAACTCCCTCATCCAAGTCATTAATGAAAATCACAAACAGCAGAGGACCCAGAACTGATCCCTGCGGTACACCACTGGTAACTGGGATCCAGGCTGAATATTTGCCATCCACCACCACTCTCTGACTTCTATCGGTTAGCCAGTTCGTTATCCAACTGGCCAAATTTCCCACTATCCCATGCCTCCTTACTTTGTGCAGAAGCCTACCATGGGGAACTTTATCAAATGCCTTACTAAAATCCATGTACACTACATCCACTGCTTTACCTTCATCCACATGCTTGGTCACCTCCTCAAAGAATTCAATAAGATTTGTAAGGCAAGACCTACCCCTCACAAATCCGTGCTGACTATCCCTAATCAAGCAGTGTCTTTCCAGATGCTCAGAAATCCTATCCTTCAGTACCCTTTCCATTACTTTGCCTACCACCGAAGTAAGACTAACTGGCCTGTAATTCCCAGGGTTATCCCTAGTTCCTTTTTTGAACAGGGGCACGACATTCGCCACTCTCCAATCCCCTGGTACCACCCCTGTTGACAGTGAGGACGAAAAGATAATTGCCAACGGCTCTGCAATTTCATCTCTTGCTTCCCATAGAATCCTTGGATATATCCCGTCAGGCCCGGGGGACTTGTCTATCCTCAAGTTTTTCAAAATGCCCAACACATCTTCCTTCCTAACAAGTATTTCCTCGAGCTTACCAATCTGTTTCACACTGTCCTCTCCAACAATATCGCCCCTCTCATTTGTAAATACAGAAGAAAAGTACTCATTCAAGACCTCTCCTATCTCTTCAGACTCAATACACAATCTCCCGCTACTGTCCTTGATCGGACCTATCCTCGCTCTAGTCATTCTCATATTTCTCACATATGTGTAAAAGGCCTTGGGGTTTTCCTTGATCCTACCCGCCAAAGATTGTTCATGCCCTCTCTTAGCTCTCCTAATCCCTTTCTTCAGTTCCCTCCTGGCTATCTTGTATCCCTCCAATGCCCTGTCTGAACCTTGTTTCCTCAGCCTTACATAAGTCACCTTTTTCCTCTTAACAAGACATTCAACCTCTCTTGTCAACCATGGTTCCCTCACTCGACCATCTCTTCCCTGCCTGACAGGGACATACATATCAAGGACACGTAGCACCTGTTCCTTGAACAAGTTCCACATTTCACTTGTGTCCTTCCCTGCCAGCCTATGTTCCCAACTTATGCACTTCAATTCTTGTCTGACAACATCGTATTTACCCTTCCCCCAATTGTAAACCTTGCCCTGTTGCACGTACCTATCCCTCTCCATTACTAAAGTGAAAGTCACAGAATTGTGGTCACTATCTCCAAAATGCTCCCCCACTAACAAATCTATCACTTGTCCTGGTTCATTACCCAGTACTAAATCCAATATTGCCCCTCCTCTGGTTGGACAATCTACATACTGTGTTAGAAAAGCTTCCTGGACACACTGCACAAACACCACCCCATCCAAACTATTTGATCTAAAGAGTTTCCACTCAATATTTGGGAAGTTAAAGTCGCCCATGACTACTACCCTATGACTTCTGCACCTTTCCAAAATCTGTTTCCCAATCTGTTCCTCCACATCTCTGCTACTATTGGGGGGCCTATAGAAAACTCCTAACAAGGTGACTGCTCCTTTCCTATTTCTGACTTCAACCCATACTACCTCAATAGGGTGATACTCCTCAAACTGCCTTTCTGCAGCTGTTATACTATCTCTAATTAATAATGCCACCCCCCCACCTCTTTTACCACCCTCCCTAATCTTATTGAAACATCTATAACCAGGGACCTCCAACAACCATTTCTGCCCCTCTTCTATCCAAGTTTCCGTGATGGCCACCACATCGTAGTCCCAAGTACCGATCCATGCCTTAAGTTCACCCACCTTATTCCTGATGCTTCTTGCGTTGAAGTGTACACACTTCAACCCAAAATCAGAGAATCCAGTCAGCTAATTAACAACTGCGATTCTCTCCCCTTGGCCTGAAGGATGGGTTTTAATCACCGGATGTTCACACACGAGGAAATATCGTACAGGCAGCTCAACAGCAAAGTCCTGACATTCCCACTTCCCAGTGGATTGGGACCCACAGCAGAAAGCAGAGCGAATTCCTCTCCCTCTAATCTGGACACACCGAGATCCGAAACACCAACTGAGGTTGGTTAACCCAGGACGGAGCTGGGTAATCCTGTATGGTACGCAAGGTTGCTTGGGGTTAGAAATGGTGTCACCTCCCACAGACTGGCCAGGTATCTTTGGCCCCAGCTGCTCTGATCATTGATCCCAGCGCAGCAGCAAAGATTGCGGAGAGTCCAGCGTCAGATTTAAATAACTCCCTTGGAAAATGAGGAATGCGGTGACGCAGTAATGGGTCCTGTCTTTTTGGCCGGGTCACTCAGTAAGAGGGTGACCGCAAGCTCCGTCCACTGAGGAGCTCCCTCACAAGCGATACGGAGTGTCTGGCCTGCCTTCATTAGAGCCTGTTGCAGTCAGTTATCTAACCCAAATCATTAGCAAGGCACACTACCTTACCTGGGAGACACTGAGTCATTACAGTGAAGCCAATCCAGGATCCCACCTGTGAACAGAGACCAGAGCTACATTACTCACTCATTCATTCACATTGAAGGCAGTATATCCTCGCTGTATTCCCTGTGTTAATAAGATTAACCATCCGACGGGCTGCTATGGTGACGGTCATGAAGGAGTCAATCAGCCTGCAAATCCTTCCACTAGTCAACAAGGGAAGAGGGTGAAGCCACAAATAACAAATGGATCCGATTCGTAAAGGCACTCATGAGCGGTCCTTCTCCAACGGTCGGATCTGTTGACATATTTCAGATGGCTTGATAAGATCAGTAGCCGCATTCCCCAGGGTTGAGGGGATGTGGAGATACTCACGGCCTGGGATTCCGCTCAGTTGGAGGCCAGGCGCGGCACAACAATCATTAATTTCCCGGCAGCCCCTCCATTTAGAGTTTCCAGCCACATTACCTTCAACTGGTCAAAAATAAACGTGGGGATAATTTTAAATTTCCAAATTTAAAAAAATTGGTTTCATCTTGCGATAACAGGAAACATTACATCAGTTCCCGATCAGAACCGACCGGGACACCCGTCAGCAAAGGGCTGGCAAGAATGTCTGGCTTTGCCGAGACTTCAAGCTTCAATATTTCAGGGTGGCAAATTCGGCAGCAAGCGAGTGGACTGCGAGCACACCCGTGCCTGCGCACGGACCATGCCCACTAATGGACGCTGTCTTTGACCGTCCATGTCTGCACACCGTTTGAAAAAAAATAATCTAATATCTATGAACTAAAGTATTGAACCCAGTCAGAGTTCCGAGCAGCAGCAGCAAGTTCAATATCCAGGCAGGGACTCACCTCGTATGTATAGTTAGGCAGGGACTCACCTCGTATGTATAGTTAGGACAAGACACCAGGACGAAAAGCCAGGTAAAAGGGTTTTTGGTTGGGAAAGGAATCCTGCGTGCTTTAGAGCCTGAAGGGAGAGAAGAAGAGCGGATACAATGATTGTCCACTGTGTTTACAACATATGTTGCCCAACCAGCCCTCAGACGCAGAGCGAGGGTGGGGGGGGGGGGGGGGGGGGGGAAGAGGAAAGAAAAGAGGGGGAAAAAAAGGGAGCAGGTGGTTCCTGTAAATGGTGTCCCTTCTTCAGTGAAAACTTTCACTCCCACGAGTTGGAAAGTGTAACCCAGGCCCATATTCTAACATAATCGGAGCCCGCAGCCTCCAACAGTCTGGAGAGGTCCAGTACAACACCAGGTCTGTAATTTTAGCTGAGACGCCCACTCGGGGTGGATGTAACAAATCCCATGGAACTATTTCAAGCAGGGGGGAGGGGTCCACAATCACATTGCTCTGTGTGGTGCAGAGCTGGCTGCTGGGTTTCCTCCATTACAACAAGGGACTGGACTTCAAAAAGTTATTAATTGCCTGCACAGTACTTTGGGATCCAAAGATGTGTGGGTTAGGTGGATTGGCCAGACTAAATTGCCCCCTTGTGTCCAGGAACTTGCAGGTTAGGTTACGGGGACAGGGTAGAGTGGACCGGGTTGGAGTGCTCTCTTGGAGGATCAGTGAGCGAATGGCCTCTTCCTACGTTCATGGCCATTCGGCCCATCGAGTCGATTTCCCCATTCTCTCATGGCTGATATGTTCCTCATCTGCTACCTACAATGTTACAGACCAAGAGCTGGATTGCAAAATCAGCCAGAGCATCTCCTCCCTAGAACACATGACCTCGGAACAGGAGTGGGCAATTTAGCCTCCCGGGCCTCAACACCCTTAATGTGATCATGGCTGATCCCATCCTGGCCTCAACTCCACTGTCCTGCCCGTTCTCCATAACCCTTCAACCCGTTACCAATTAAAAATCTGTCTAACTCCTCCTTAAATTTACTCACTGTCCCATCATCCACCGCACTCTGGGATCACAAATTCCACAGATTCTTTGGGAGAAGTAAGTTTTCCTCAAATCGGTTTTAAATTTGCTACCTCTTACTCTAAGATTATGACCTCTTGTTTTCGAATGCCCCACAAGAGGAAGCATCAGCTCCAGGTCTACTTTATCCACACCTTTCAGCATCTTGAATACCTCCGTTAGATCTCCCCTCATTCTTCTAAACTCTAGAGTACAGGCCTAAACTGTTCAATCTCTCCTCATACGACAAACCCCTCAATCTCTGGAATCAATCTCCTGCACTGTAGGAATTCTTTTGTATTTGTAAAGATATTTTTATTCAAAGCATTTCCAAGCTAGTTACAAAGCACCCATTTAAACCAAAACATACGAAAACAATACCCACAGTACAGTAAAAACACCCCGACACCCCCCTCCTCTGCTGACGTTTACCATTCCTCAAAGACAACAATGACTGGCCTCCATCTCGAAAAGAACCCCCCCCCCACACGGCAAATTTAATTTTCTCCAAATGAAGGAATTCCGCCAAGTCACTCACCCGCTCCGCCGCTTTAGGCAACTCCAGAACACGCCACCCTAACAAGATCCGGTTATCAGGGAGGCAACAGCCAACACATTGGCCTCTCTCTTCCCACCTGTACTCCCGGATCCTCCGTCACCCCGAATATCGCGGGCTCGGAACCACCCTCACCCCCACACTGCAGGGATTCTATGGACCCGCTGAAAGATAATATATGAATGAAAGTCTCTTTCTTAACATTGTGGGAGGGGAGTTTCTGACTGCAGCACACCACACCCCATCTCAATATCCTTTGAGAAATTGAGATGATTTTGAAATTACCTCAAAGTATTGCCGCATTGGATTTTCAGAAAATGCTCGGCAAAAGTTCCACATGAAAGACTTTTCCAACTAACCACGGGTGCTCCAGTTTCCTCCCATAAGTCCCGAAAGATGTGCTTGTTAGGTAAATTGGACATTCTGAATTCTCCCGGTGTGTACCCTGACAAGCGCCGGAGTGTGGCGACTAGGGGCTTTTCACAGTAACTTCATTGCAGTGTTAATGTAAGCCTACTTGTGACACTAAATAAAGACGATTATAAAAATGAAATCGTGGTCATGGAGCTGGAGAGCAAGTTGATGTAGTGCTTGTGAGAGGTGCAATAACAGATTACGGGCGGTGGAGAAGGTGGCTACAGGGTCAGTGTTTTGACGTCTGTTGCTTCCAATCTAAAAAGGGACTGGGAGAGGCTGAAATAGGGCAACTGGTCAAATTCTCCGATGGCACTCCAACAGCGACAGCAGAAGCAGAGGATGCAGTTTAATTTGCAAAGTTACACAGGGACCTGACAGAGCACATTACATGAATATAACTGCAGTGGGTAAAAGCAAATTACTGCAGATGCTGGAATCTGAAACAGAAAATACTGGACAACCACAGCAGGTCTGACCGCATCTGTGGAGAGAGAAGGGAGCTGACGGTTCGAGCCTGGATGACTCTTTGTCGAGACTTTAACAAAAAGTCATCCAGACTCGAAACGTTAGCTCTCTTCTCTCTCCACAGGTGCGGTCAGACCTGATGATTGTCCAGTATTTTCTAGAATTGCAGTGGACGTGGATCAGTCACGCAAGAAGGTAGATAAAATATAACAGACGAATACACGGAATGGAACAGACTCAGAAATGGAGGCTTGGGTGTGAACTGTATTCTTTTAAGCGATGAAGCAATTCTTAAAACTGGTTGAATCATCCGAAGTTCTGAATTTAAATCGTTTGTGTCAGATGGTTCCCAGCCCAGCGCAACTGACCAGAGGAAGTTAGCACTTCTGAGGAAAACCCTTATGTGGGAGCCTCACGGAGGCATTTCACAGCGTCACATTGGGGGACCCCCTAAATGTGACTCTGGGGAACCAGGAGGTTATGGGCCGAGGTGTTGGAAAGAAATGCTCAGTATTTTATAAAGATGTTAACCAGTGCAAACTGAGCGGGACTGCAATTGTTTCAGAGAGTTTTGCAGCAAACTATCCTCTTGCCAACGTTCAAGAGTTGGGACTGTAGTTGTGCCAGCGCCTAAAGGGTTACTCAAAGACTCAAAGTATTGCCTGTTCTTAATGGGTTGTCAACAGGCCACCTGTGCAAAACAAATAATCTGCCCGTTTGGATACGTTAAATGCTCTAGGATCCTTGGCATTCGACTCCCTGACACTCAACCGGACCAGGGATTAATACTAAACAAATTATCTTTAATTAGAGCAGGAGATGGAGTTACAAAGCTGCCCGAGGTCAAGGTTAACACCACATTCCGCACACAAATCTTTGCTTGGCGAGGCAGTGCCCTCTCTGCTGCTCTTTTCCTGCCCGTTCCGTGCCCCTTCAGAGCTGCATGCCCGTCTCAGACAGAAGGGGAAGGCAGCAACGTACTCCCAAAGGTAGAAGACCAGCGGTGATCGGAGTAAATGGTGGAGCAGGCTCAAGGGGCCAAGTGACCTACTCCTTTCCCGAAGTCCCTATATTCGTATTCTGCCCTCCTTTCCTCAGATATCTGCTCCCTCCTCCCACCAACCTCGACCTGCAGTGCACGGATTGGCCTGCAATAAACCAACCACATATCTACTCCCCCCATCAAAAGACTTGGCTCGGTTTCAGGGACATTAAAGCCAGCCCCCAACAGAGGCTAGTTCACAAAAACATCACAGAAATGTTTGGGCTCAGGAGGCCATTCGGCCCGCCCAGTCTGCACCGGCCCCCCGAATGAGCAACTCACCTACTTCCATTCTCCTGCCCATAACCCTGCACAAATAACAATCAAATTCCCTTTGAATGCTTCAATTGAACCTGCCTCAACCACACACTCAGGCATTGCATTCCAGGCCTGAACCACTCGCTGCCTGAAGGAAATTTTCCTCATATCACCATTGCTGGGTTTTACTAATTATTTTAAATCTGAGCCCTCACGCTCTCGACCCTTCCTTCCACGAGCTGGGGGACAGTTTCTCCCTTCCCACCCTGTCCGGACCCCTCATGATTCTGAGCATCTCTATCAAATCTCCTCTCAGCCTGCTTTTCACAGTAACTTCATTTGAAGCCTACTTGTGACAATAAGCGATTTTCATTTTCATTCCTTCTCCAAGGAAAACAGTCCAAATTTCTCCAATTTGTCTTCATTACTCAAGTTCTTCATCCCCGGGACCATTTTCTAAAACCTTTTCTGCGCTCTCTCCAGATGCCTCGAAGGACCGTAAGGGCCGCAGGAGTTGCGAAGGCCAAGGCGAAGAAGAGATTTGAAAGCACAGAGGAGAATTAAAACAAAACCATTGCTTGACCAGAAGCTAAAATGTTTAAAGCAGGTGGAAAATCAGAGACCAGACGGGTGGGCACTGGAATAGTCAAGTCTGCAAGAAGTAGCGAAAGCAGGGAGAGTTTCAGTAACAGACCAGCTGAAGCAAGGCTGGAATCACAGGCTCAGACTGCCCTCTGGTCGGCAGCTCTCCTTCCCCCAAATACATTTGTGAGCCAGTTAGGCTTTTACTCGTTAAACTGAATTCAATTCCCCAAACCGCCAGGGTATGGGTTATAAAGTCCTGATTTATGGAGCACTGCGACATCGCAGTACTTCACTGCTACCTGGCTTGCCGGCACGTCACGTACACAGCCTCACCTGGTGGCCGGAGGTTTCTCAGCGCTACGTGGATCGAGAAGTTACCAATCTGGCAGAACTGCGGGAGAGAAAAAGAGCAAGAAGAGGTGTGATCAGCAAGGAAAGTGGAGGCTCCCGAGAGCTACGAGCTCCACCGGCAATAGTCACCAGATTAGCATCGCAGTGTAACATGGGCCTTCACCCAGAACTGGAAGGACTTGCCAACAAGGTTAGATGAAGTAGGGTGGAGGGGGCAGGTTCGTGTGGAGCATAAACCTCGGCCTACTCTGGTGCTTTAATTTCTATGTAATTCCAGCTTTCCGAGGCCTCCTGTGTGTCACGTTGTAGTGGGAGAAGTTCAGGGACACAGCAGGCGACACACACACACACACACACACACACACACACACACAGGAACCTGCAGCTAAAACAGCCTCTAGCATTACTCTAAACCCAGCCACTCCAGATTGTCCCTCCATAACCATTAGAGGGAGGAGTCAGTACACTCGGGCATAAATGTGCTCTGTGTACGGAGGCTGTCTCCCAACCAGAGAATGTTAATATCAGGTTCGTCGCTACTTATTCTGGCAATTTCACTCAAAAAGTTCAAATGGAAAGAGGGAAGAGAATTTCAGCGGAACACACATGATCTGGTAACACAAATGGATTAAAGCAAAACCCACAGCACCATCACTCACTTATGAAGAACAAACTTCAGCTTCCAGATATTAGGGAAAAGGAAACTCACCAGGAATATAGCAAGAGCAATTTTCACTTGTTTGTCTCCATAAGCTGAAAGAGAGAGAGGAAAGGAAAGAGTCAGATTATCCAGGAGGCCAGAGAGATTGCAAAAAAAAAAAAAAACACCAACAACCTAATCTGGACCAGAGGAGTACCAATATCCTGGGGGGAAAATTTGCTAATGCTCTTCGGGAGGGTTTAAACTAGTTCAGCAGGGGCTTGGGAACCTGAATTGTAGCTCCAGTATACAGGAGGTTGAGAGTAGCGAGGACACGAGTCAGGTTTCAAAGTTGCAGGAGTGTACCGGCAGGCAGGAAGGTGGTTTAAAGTGTGTCTTCTTCAATGCCAGGAGCATCCGGAATAAGGTGGGTGAACTTGCGGCATGGGTTGGTACCTGGGACTTCGATGTTGTGGCCATTTCGGAGACATGGATCGAGCAGGGACAGGAACGGTTGTTGCAGGTGCCGGGGTTTAGATATTTCAGTAAGCGCAGGGAATGTGGTAAAAGAGGGGGAGGGGTGGAATTGTTAGTCAAGGACAGTATTACGGTCGCAGAAAGGACGTTTGATGAGGACTCGTCTACTGAGGTAGTATGGGCTGAGGTTAGAAACAGGAAAGGAGAGGTCACCCTGTTAGGGTTTTCTATAGGCCTCCGAAAAGCTCCAGAGATGTAGAGGAAAGGATTGCAAAGATGATTCTGGATAGGAGCGAAAGCAACAGGGTAGTTGTTATGGGGGACTTTAACTTTCCAAATATTGACTGGAAACGCTATAGTTCGAGTACTTTAGATGGATCTGTTTTTGTCCAATGTGTGCAGGAGGGTTTCCTGACACAGTATGTAGATAGGCCAACGAGAGGCGAAGCCATATTGGATTTGGTACTGGGTAATGAACCAGGACAGGTGTTAGATTTGGAGGTAGGTGAGCACTTTGGTGATAGTGACCACAATTTGATTAAGTTTACTTTAGTGATGGAAAAGGATAGGTATATACCACAGGGCAAGAGTTATATCTGGGGGAAAGGCAATTATGATGCGATGAGGCAAGACGATGATGCATCGGATGGAGAGGAAAACTGCAGGGGATGGGCACAATGGAAATGTGGAGCTTGTTCAAGGAACAGCTACTGCGTGTCCTTGATAAGTATGTACCTGTCAGGCAGGGAGGAAGTCGTCGAGCAAGGGAACCGTGGTTTACTAAAGCAGTCGAAACACTTGTCAAGAGAAAGAAGGAGGCGGCTTATGTAAAGATGAGACATGAAGGTTCAGTTAGGGCGCTCGAGAGTTACAAGATAGCTAGGAAGGACCTAAAGAGAGAGCCAAGAAGAGCTAGGAGGGGACATGAGAAGTCGTTGGCAGGTAGGATCAAGGATAATCCTAAAGCTTTCTATAGATATGTCAGGAATAAACGAATGACTAGGGTAAGAGTAGGGCCAGTCAAGGACAGTAGTGGGAAGTTGTGCTTGGAGTCAGAGGAGATAGGAGAGGTGCTAAATGAATATTTTTCGTCAGTATTCTCACAGGAAAAACACAATGTTGTCGAGGAGAATACTGAGATTCAGGCTACTAGACTAGAAGGGCTTGAGGTTCATAAGGAGGAGGTGTTAGCAGTTCTGGAAAGTGTGAAAATAGATAAGTCCCCTGGGTCGGATGGGATTTATCCTAGGATTCTCTGGGAAGCAAGGGAGGAGATTGCTGAGCCTTTGGCTTTGATCTTTAAGTCATCTTTGTCTACAGGAATAGTGCCAGAAGACTGGTGGATAGCAAATGTTGTCCCCTTGTTCAAGAAGGGGAGTAGAGACAACCCGGGTAACTATAGACCAGTGAGCCTTACTTCTGTTGTGGGCAAAATCTTGGAAAGGTTTATAAGAGATAGGATGTATAATCATCTGGAAAGGAATAATTTGATTAAAGATAGTCAACACAGTTTTGTGAAGGGTAGGTCGTGCCTCACAAACCTAACTGAGTTCTTTGAGAAGGTGACCAAACAGGTGGATGAGGGTAAAGCAGTTGATGTGGTGTATATGGATTTCAGTTAAGCGTTTGATAAGGTCCCCCACGGTAGGCTACTGCAGAAAATACGGAGGCATGGGATTCAGGGTGATTTAGCAGTTTGGATCAGAAATTGGCAAGCTGGAAGAAGACAAAGGGTGGTGGTTGATGGGAAATGTTCAGACTGGAGCCCAGTTACTAGTGGTGTACCACAAGGATCTGTTTTGGGGCCACTCCGGTTTGTCATTTTTATAAATGGCCTGGAGGAGGGCGTAGAAGGATGGGTGAGTAAATTTGCAGATGACACTAAAGTCGGTGGAGTTGTGGACAGTGCGGAAGGATGTTACAAGTTACACAGGGACATAGATAAGCTGCAGCGCTGGGCTGAGAGGTGGCAAATGGAGTTTAATGCAGAAAAGTGTGAGGTGATTCATTTTGGAAGGAATAACAGGAAGACAGAGTACTGGGCTAATGGTAAGATTCTTGGCAGTGTGGATGAGCAGAGAGATCTCGGTGTCCATGTACATAGATCCCTGAAAGTTGCCACCCAGGTTGAGAGGGTTGTTAAGAAGGCGTATGGTGTGTTAGCTTTTATTGGTAGAGGGATTGAGTTTCGGAGCCATGAGGTCATGTTGCAGCTGTACAAAACTCTGGTGCGGCCACATTTGGAGTATTGCGTGCAATTCTAGTCGCCGCATTATAGGAAGGATGTGGAAGCATTGGAAAGGGTGCAGAGGAGATTTACCAGAATGAAATGAAAAATGAAATGAATGTTGCCTGGTATGGAGGGAAGATCTTATGAGGAAAGGCTGAGGGACTGGAGGCTGTTTTCGTTAGAGAGAAGAAGGTTAAGAGGTGACTTAATTGAGGCATACAAGATGATCAGAGGATTAGATAGGGTGGACAGTGAGAGACTTTTTCCTCGGATGGTGATGTCTAGCACGAGGGGACATAGCTTTAAATTGAGGGGAGATAGATATAGGACAGATGTCAGAGGTAGGTTCTTTACTCAGAGAGTAGTAAGGGCGTGGAATGCCCTGCCTGCAACAGTAGTGGACTCGCCAACACTAAGGGCATTAAAATGGTCATTGGATAGACATATGGACGATAAGGGAATAGTGTAGATGGGCTTTAGAGTGGTTTCACAGGTCGGCGCAACATCGAGGGCCGAAGGGCCTGTACTATGTTCTAATCTTCAATGCGCCCACCAGTAAATGGGCAGCACGGTAGCACGAGTGGTCAGCACTGTGGATTCACAGCGCCAGGGTCCCAAGTTCGATTCCCCGCTGGCTCACTGTCTGTGCGGTGTCTGCACATTCTCCCCGTGCCTGCGTGGGTTTCCTCCGGGTGCTCCGGTTTCCCCCCACAGTCCAAAGATGTGCAGGTTAGGTGGATTGGCCATGATAAGTTGCCCTTAGTGACCAAAAAGGTTAGGAGGGGTTACTGGGATAGGGTGGAAGTGAGGGCTTAATTGGGTCGGTGCAGACTAGATGGGCCGAATGGACTCCTTCTGCACTATGTTATTTTATGTTCTAAAGGTTATTGATTGGTAACCATCAGAAGGCCTAAAACAGCTGGGGCTGAAGCTCCCCCTGTCCAGGCAGCTGGAACAATGGGCGGGGTTCTCCCCTACCCAGCGGGGCGGGCGGTCCTGGCGCCGAGGAGTGGCCTGAACCACTCCGGCGTCGGGTCGCCCGGAAAGTGCGGAATCCTCCGCAACTTCAGGGGCTAGGCCGGCGCCGGCGGGGTTGGTGCCGCGCCAAGCGGCACGGAAGGGCCTCCGCCGGCCGGCGCATGCGCAGGGGGGTTAGTCTCCGCACCGGCCATGGCGGAGGTCCACAGCAGCCGGTGCGGAGAGAAAGAGTGCCCCCACGGCACAGGCCCACTCGCAGGTCACCCCACCCCCCACCCCCGGAGGACGCCCGCAGAGCCAGGTCCCGCCGTTAAGTACCGGGCCTAATTTATGCCGGCGGGACCGGCCTAAAACGGGCGGCCGATTCCCGCCCCCGCCAAAACCCTGGCGGCGGAGAATTCGGCAGCCGGCGGTGGGCGGGATTCACACCGGGGTTGGAGAATCGCGCCCATGGTCTCCACCAAGTCCACAAACAGCTGGGGCTGAGGATCACACTAATCCAAACAGCCGGAGACCTATTGTTAACCCAGTTGTGGCCGAAGGTACTGGGGAAGGGGGCAGGCACACAGTGGTGTTAGTGATGCTGACCCTATGTTTCTTTGATGCCACCTCCCATCCCACACAATAATTGAGATGCCTGGAGGCCCAAGTCACAGAAGACGAAAAATATGTAGCTCCCCACCTCCCCAGTCAGCACTTACCTTGGACAGCTCAGTCAGACAGTTCAGTGATCTTCTACACAAATCAGTCACTGCTATGGCTATTGGAAAGCAGACATCAAAATTGGGCGCCCCTGCACTTTGCCCACAGAATCATAGCATTTACAGTGCAGAAGGAGGCCATTTGGCCCATCGAGTCTGCACCAGCTCTCAGAAAGACCACCCTACTTAAGCCCACAACTCCACCCTATCCCCTTATCCCAGTAACCCCACGTAACCTCTTGGACACTCAAGGGGCAATTTAGCATTTCCAATCCACCCTAACCTGCAGATCTTTGGACTGCGGGAGGAAACCGGAGCACCCGGAGGAAACCCACGCACACACGGGGAGAACGTGCAAACTCCACACAGTCAGTCACCAGAGGTCGGAATTGAAGCTGGGACCCTGGAGCCGTGAGGCAGCAGTCCTAACCACCGTGCCGCCACAGGTGACCTACATACGGACTGTCGAAGTTGGAGCTAAAAATGGATCATTCTGATGTTCGTAGTCCTGGTCCTGTCGGTATAAATCACCATTACAAACTCCAGCGGTGCACAGGCTGAACCTGCAGGAGCCTCGCAGACTTAAAACCCTGGTGGTTTCGCCCAGAGTCATTCATCTAATATAATGCATCACATCTGGAGACATGGACTCTTCCAACACGCAACAAACCGGAACTTGCATAATGACCAACCTCACTTGCTCTTGACACCTCGGGGCTCAGTGGTGGGATTAGACAGGAACAGACAATGCAGCAAAGGCGGATACATCAGGTGGGATGACTCGAACCTTGTTCCGAGATTAGAAAAGGAGCGATGCGGGTGCATGAAGGTCAGGCGAGTGTGCAGGGAGGGAATTCCATACCTTCGGGTCTAGATGGTTCAAGGCACAGTGGGTGACGGGAGTAAGGGGATTCATGAGAGGGCAACGTTAGAAGACTTATATGACTGAAGAGTGCGATCCCTCCTTCACACAAGTCATCACTCGACATTCGAGCTCAGTAGTGTTTCGACTATTTGGTAAACAGAAGGCATCTCAACAGCCTGATCTGGCTGCACTCACACACGGGACAGTCAGGAGGAGCAGGGTAAGATCTTGGAAATGGAACCACAGCAAACACCCTTTCTCAACAAAATGGACATCTGCAGCTGCTCAGAGATCAGATCTACTTTGTTCTGGAGATATAGAGAGAAAACTGGCAAGTCCACACTGGTTGGCAACACTGCGTTGTGTCAGAAATGTAATGGTGGAACAGCTGCAGTCCGTGCACTTTAACCAAGCCTTTGGTCACCTGCCCTGTATCTCAGGTGCTCAATGTCAAATGCTGTTTGATAAAAGCTCGGTGAAGCAGCTTGGAATCTTTCACTGCATTACAGGCGATGCACAAGTGCGAGTTGTTGATGGTGTTGCCTCCAATTGGTTCTTTCTTATCCTCGGATGTGGACGATATTGGCACGGCCTCATTTATTGCTCGGGGAGGAAGGCAGAGGGATGCCATCGATCGATGCGCCTCAATATCACACCAGGGCATTTCGTCAACAGGCAGCTGGGATGTGCCAATGTGACCCTGACGCAGCACAACATGCATGTGTCAGTGCAGTGCAGGGCAACAAGCACCTTGATTCGTTAATGGGAGCCGTGACTTACCAGGGGGTGTGTAGAGCGGGTGGTTGATGTGATATGCCAGCCACGCCGCGAATCCCCAGTAGTAGGTGCAATTCTAAAAGTGGAAGGAAACCACAAATTAAACAGGACTCGGAACAAGACTTGAAGATCAAAGTAGCAACAGATCGGGTGATGGCACCGGTCAATCTCACAAACCTAACAGCATTGAATGGCATTGATTGAAACTCCTCCTGGCGTTAGACATACACAATCCCATTCCCACACAATCCCATTCCCATTCCCACACAATCCCATTCCCAAAGTACAAAATGCTCCAAAATCCATAATTGGGTCTCGGTTCAATCAATAAGGGGGTGCACACTCTCCCCCTCTCTCTCTTTTCCCTCTCCTGCTCCTTTGGGAGGTACTTGCCACATCCCAAGCCTAGGAGAGAAACAGCTCGAGGGCATCACTGGTAAGGTTGGCATTTACTGCTCGTAATTCCTGTTCATTCAGAGAGGTGACTGCTGCAGTCATTGCACTGAACACGCTCCCACAAGGATCCACGCTACTGACCCAGCGAGAAATGGAGGACCATTGATATATATCTACGTCCAGATGGTGTGGACAGGAGCCTGGAAGGTGATGTGTCCCCATGCACCTGCTTGGTTTGCTCTCTCGGTGGCAAGATGGCATTGCAGTACATCTTGGAAACAGCCACGGTGCAGCAGTGGGGGAACAGAGTGGTCATGGAGTCCAACGGCGAAGGCACTGGTCAAGCAAACTCCTCTGTCCTGGATGCTGCTGTGGTGGTGAGTATTCCATCACAGTCCTGACTTGAGCCTTGCCTTGGAGATGCTGCAGGGAGTCAGGCGAGTCACTCATCAGCCAGTAACAAACCTCTGCCCTTCTGTTGCTGCCATTGTGTTGCCATGTGTGGTCCAGTCAAGTTTCCTGTGCTCTTAATTGCTATTCAATGACTTCTACGTGATGTTCCGTGCGTGTGACTTGGTCGCAATGCCCGTCCACAGCTGAACAGCCTGCCACTGCCAGTCTAAGCTTATACACAAAGAGCAACTAATTGGGTTGGGTACTGGAGGCTGTTATGAGCTGGGGTCAGGGGGTGGTTGGGCTTATATTTACAACCATTAGAAATGCCCAACATTGCAATCATTATGTAAATCGATTTATAATCGAGCAGTTTAAGGCCTCACGTCATTCTGTTCAGGTTGACTGCATTGCAGGATGTATGCTGCAAGCAACATGATAGCATCTGGAGGATGTACCAATGCGGGGGGAGATCAAATTCAGTGTAAATCAACATATCTGAACTGGTCATGACCTCGCAGTGCCAGAGGAATGCACAATGCATTTTTGCGGAGGGATGTCACAGGTTGCTCTTTGGTTAAAGCCATCGCCTGTCACAAAAAATGTTGTCTCTGTAGCTACTGGCAATGATGGTGCCCTCAGCCCAAGGGGATCAAATAATGAGTGCAGGCTGCATGAAGTTGGCTCTCACTCCCCGGACTAGAGGCATTTCAGGAGCGATCTAATGGAGCTGCTGAAGATGACTAAAATGATAGGATTGGGTAGATAGAGAGGAACTATTGGCTGTGTGTGTGTGGGGGAGGCGGGAGGTTTGAGGAGCTCATCCACTGCTGGTTCTAACTTTGCCGTAGCATCACTCATGCTAGTCCCACACACAAATGGCTGACATTTTACATCCTTGATTCCCCAACAAGCCACTCCGGTGTTAAAGGAACTACAGCTGGGGCGAGACCAGCACTGTCCAAGCCTACCTCCCATGTTCCGAGAATTAGAACAGGAAGTTCATCTCAAATACCCACATGTTAGAAAATTCTTCTTCGCTCCACTTGCACACGGGTCCTTAGCTTCCTCCACTATACCAAAGAAAGTCAATCCAAGCTGCAGAGTAACACCTCATCTATTAGGCAATTTACAGCCTTCTGGACTCACACCGACTTCAACTTTCAAACCGTAACCTCTGCCTCCAATCTTTTTGGGTGTGGTTCTTTCTGGATAGCAGTTGTTAGCGGAAGAAATTGCTATATGTTTCAAAGAATTGATACAAGTAATAATAAAGATGTCTCAAATATTATAGAAGCACAGATCAAGGGCAAACCAGTAAGCAAGGGGTTAAAATGTTGAACCTTAAAGAAAAGTCACCTGCACTCAAGATAATTCAATCATCCTACAGGGCATTAGGATAAGAAAGGGGACCAACTTCACAGAAACCATGGCTCCAGCCTGTCTGTCAGAGATTCACTGTCCAGCCCAGAGCAGGGAATAAAAACACATTAACACCACATCAAGAAGTTCAGGTTAAGGGAAATATGTTGAACAGAATCCTGGAGATTGTAAAGGAGCATTGTATTAGTTGATCGTTTTCCCATTAAAAGGGCCCAGAAAATATGCATACTGATCACCATGTATTGTTCCGAATGAATCAATGACGTCAATGCCTACTTGTAACTCTGAAAGAACTTTACATATATATGCGTGTAACTCGGACTATGATCGGAGCTGACTTTTGCGAGCTGACAGTAGCAGCAGAGTTCGCCTCTCCTGTGTACACACAGCAAATCCGAATAAACACAACTTTTACAACTCCACGTGGTCGAGAACAGACTCTTGAGCATTTCTTCCTTCCAACAGCAGTTATTAATGATGATTCAGCTGTCCCCATTTACATCTCCTCTAGATCAGGGTTTTTCAAACTGCAGGTCGCAGTTGGGTAGCGGGAGGGTCGCAGAGCGACCGGTCGCGCCGTTCCTGATTGCAGGAGAAGCGCTCAACGGCCGCGACTGGCTTTTAAATTGAGAATGCCAGCAGGTCAAGAGCTCTAAACAGGTGAGAAAACTGCAACTAACCAGAAGCTGAGCATTATAAAAGGTCACTTTTACCTTGAAGATGTTGCGGAATGGCATGGTGCCATGGGAAAACCGGTGAATAAACAGAGTCTCCATCAGCCTCTTGATGTAGTGGAAGGAGTGACAAATACAGGCAAGGCTGCAGGAAGGAGAGATGGTGAGATTAGGGTCAACTTGCATTACAATCTGGTTAAATATTGCTCAAAATGGTTTATTCCTTGTTTTGTTTCTGATGGTATTAAACAAAGTTAGTCAAATACATTAGTAGAGTGGTCACTAAGGAACATTCAACCCTTCAATTATCTTAGTGCAGTGCTCCAAAACCCCTTGAAGCATTGCAAGAAACATGGAATCTCATTAGGGATGGGTAATAAATGGCAGCTTTGCCAATAACAGGCATTCAGCCTCTGATCTTCGGGTAAGCGTTCTCCAAGGCGGCCTTCAGGACGCGCGACAACGCAGAATCGCCGAGCAGAAACTTATAGCCAAGTTCTGCACACATGAGTGCGGCCTCAACCGGGACCTTGGATCCATGTCGCATTACATTCACCCCCCACCATCTGGCCTGGGCTTGCAAAATCCTACCAACTGTCCCGGCTTGAGACAATTCACCCCTCTTTAACCTGTGAGTATCCCTCTCTCCAGTTGCTCCGTTTGGACCTATGTAGACTTAATTACCTGTTTAGCACAGGGCTAAATCGCTGGCTTTGAAAGCAGACCAAGGCAGGCCAGCAGCACGATTAGATTCCCGTACCAGCCTCCCCGAACAGGCGCCGGAATGTGGCGACTAGGGGCTTTTCACAGTAACTTCATTTGAAGCCTACTTGTGACAATAAGCGATTTTCATTTCAAAAACTCGGATTCAAAGTATCATCTTGCATCTTTGACTTTGTCTATACAAATGTTTCTGGAATCTACCTTTTCACTTCACCTGAGGAAGGAGCAGTGCTCCGAAAGCTAGTGATTCGAAACAAACCTGTTGGACTTTAACCTGGTGTTGTAAGACTTCTTACTATGTCGGACACAGTAACTAACAGATCCCTACTGTCGGTGCCATTGCACAGACCAGACGTTATGCCAAGTGCACCAAATTCAGGAGGATGTAGAAGATCCCACAGTGCTACTTGTAGAGGAACTGGGAGCTCTCCTGGTCTCCCCTTCACCAGCATCACCAAAGACACATCAACCAGTTGGCCCTGGGATCAACCCCGGAGGCCTCAGCCCATCGCCACCAGATAATCCCATTGGAAATCTGTAGCCTGCCCACAGTTGGTGCCAGGAGACATGAACCAGGATGCGTGGAACTGGACTACAAGGAAGAGTCTGTGCTTTTGGAAGAGAAACGGTCGGGACAAGGTGAGCAAAATCATGTAAAAATGACACAAGTAAAAGCAAAAATGTATACCAGGTCAGGGATTGACCCCAGAGACAGAGGAAACACTTTGCACTTCTCTGCCATTTAAATACTTATAAAATTATTTATTTCTTTGGATGTTTGTGTCACTGGCAAGGTTGTTATTTACTGCCCATCTCTGGTTACTCTCTCCCGTTCTCGAGAGGGTGGACCTTCTTCTCAAATCACTGCCGTCCACGCGGGTTTCCCACGTTTAATTCCGGACAGATAATTTTATCTCCAAGAGCCAGACAACATTCAACTTACTGCACGACCGAGTGAGGACTCGAGGTGAAAGCGTATTTCGGGCCGTAAATGAATGGCAGCCGGAAGTAGAAGAGCAGATAGATCAACAGAGGCCCAGCATACTCGGTGAGAAACACCTGGGGAGGAATAACAAAACACGTCGCACACTATACTTTCACACTACACACACAATGCTGACCATCTACGGGGCTGGGGGAAGAGGTGGAGGAGAGTGGTTGTAGCAGTTGCCTGCTTACCTTGGGGACTGGGGGGGGGGGGAAGAAAGAGTTTAAAATGTTAAATTTTGTTCTTAAATCTTGCTCTCAAAATCTAATCTAGTCTGTGACCAGCAGTAACCGGAGAGTACTGTGCAAGCAGACTTAAGGTTCTTTCGCTCTCGCAGCTCAGACAGGGTAAACACACTCTGCTGAGAGAGCGGAGCAGTTAATTAGCTAACTGGTTGAATCTGGTTTCTCCAGCCCCAATTCAGGTGGCTACAAATACAGGGTCCATCGTGATCCAGGGAATCAAGGGCTATCGGGGGGGGGGGGAGATGAGTAATTTTGTTGGAATGGCGAAGCGGGCTCAAGTGGCCTACTTCTGCTCCTATTTCCTATGTTTCCATTGTAGTTTAGGTTCCTTCAATTAGTCATGTTCCTTCACAAACAGGCATCATGAGTAAAGCATTGCCTCTGTACTTGCTTAAAACCAGTAACATTTTTAACTTTCTCCAGTCCGGAGGATAGGTCATCACCCTGAAGCTCTCATCAACTCTTGTTTCTCTCTCTACAGATGCTGCCTGGTTTGCTGAGTTTTTCTACCATTCTCGGTTTGGAAAGCAACGACTTTCGTGCCAATTCAGATCCTCACCAGCGGGGCCCTGGGTGGGGCACCGGTAGTACTAGTTAACTTGTACGTGCCCAACTGGGACGACACAAGCTTCATCAAAAAGACCATGGCAGAAATCCCCGACACAGCGACGCACCGACTAATCATGGGGGGGGGGGGGGAGGGGGGGGGGGAAAGAGAACAGAATTCAACTGTGTACAGGACCCAATGACTAACAGATCAAGCTCCAAAACGGGGGAAACTGCAAGCATGGCAAGGGAACTCGGGTCACTTTATGGAACAGATGAGAGCGGTGGACCCCTGGAGGTTCACCCACCCAGGGGAGAAGGAGTTCTCCTTCTTCTCCCCAGTACACAATGTATACACCAGAATTGACTTCTTGGTGGTGGGGAAAACGATGCTTCCGGGGATAGACAAAGTGGAATACTCCGCAATTATGATATCAGACCACGCTCCACACTACATGGACGCGAGGCTGGAGACAATGTCCACATGGCGGTTGGACATTGCCCTACTAGCAATGTCTAGAAGCAAGGCCTTCAACGAAAATATATCACAGGCCATAGCAGAGTACACGGAGAACAACCAAAACGGGGAGGTCTCACCCTCCACGTTCTGGGAAGCGCGAAAGGCCGTAGTAAGAAAGGAAATTATAGCTTTCAAAGCTCGAAGAGATAGGGCGGAAAGGGCGGTTAGGCAACAGCTGGTCGACTCCATACTGGAGGTAGACTGTAAATACTCCGAGGCCCCGACCGTAGAGCTCCTGGCGGAGAGGAAAGAGCTACAAAGGAACTTTGATCTGCTCTCCACCAGGAAAGCAGTGCACCAACTCCGCCAGGCACGTGGGACCCAATGCGAACACGGAGACAAAGCCAGCCGCCTGTTGGCACACCAGCTGAGAAAGCAGGCAGCCACCAGAGAAATTGCACAAATCAGGGATACCAGAGGCACATTAGAAACAGAACCGGAAAAGATTAACAAAACCTTCAAGGCCTTCTACCAAGGGCTGTACACCTCAGAGCCCCCAATGGGGGAGTCCGGGATGAAACGGTTCCTTGATGGACTGGACATACCAGTCGTCGGGAAGGGCAGGAAACGGGGCCTGGAAGCACCACTAGCACTGGGAGAGATCATGGACAGCTCCATGCAGACGGGGAAGGCGCCGGGACTAGACGGGTTCTCGGCAGACTTCTACAAAAACCTTGCGACAACACTGGCCTCGCACCTGCGGGAGATGTTCACAGACTCGCTAGCGAGGGGCACACTGCCACCTACGCTAGCACAGGCCTCAATCTCGCTGATACCCAAGAAAGATAAAGATCCAAAGGAATGTGGGTCATACAGACCCATCTCACTGCTGAACGCAGATGCCAAAATCCTAGCCAAAAGGCTAGAAGACTGCGTACCAGAAGTGGTCGCAGAGGACCAGACGGGTTTTGTCAAAGGTAGGCAGCTAACCTCGAACATCAGGCACCTGCTAAACGTGATAATGACCCCATCCGGGGAGAGAACACCAGAGGTGACTGTCGTGTTGGGTGTTCTGATGTTCAAACAATCCAACACGGCTGGAGATGGTGTAACTTAATTTTATTAACTACTCAACTGTAACAGCACACTGCTAACTTGGGTACGTGCATTACCAGCTAATCTGTGGACCCTGTCCTATCACTATCTGAGTGAGGCACTCAACACATGGTGAATGTCTGAGTGGCAGGCTCTGAGCTCGGTGCTGGCTGCTGCTGGAATGAGCGAGAACTGTCGTGTCCCCTGTTTTTATAGTGCGTGTGCTCTCACTGGAGATTGGCTGCGATGTTTTGTGTGTGTGTTGGTTGGTCCTACTGCCTGTCCATCAGTGTGTGTGTGATTGCACCATGATATGCTGATCTAAATATCATGACAGTGATCGTCTCCCTAGAAGCAGAAAAGGCTTTCGACAGGATCGAATGGAAATACCTCAGAGGTACTGGAGCAGTTTGGGCTTGGAGCAGGGCTCACCTCCTGGATAAAACTCGTACTTAACGCTCCCATGGCGACCAACACCACCGACTCCCGATACTTCCAGCTGCACAGGGGCACCAGACAAGGATGCCCACTGTCACCGCTGCTGTTCACTCTAGTGATCGAACCACTAGCAATCGCGCTCAGAGCAGCAAAAAGCTGGAGGGGGATCCAAAGGGGCGGCAGAGAGCAGAGTCTCACTCTATGCAGATGACCTGCTCCTCTACATTTCGGACCCACAAAGCAGCATGGCCGGAATCATCGCGCTCCTGAAAGAGCTTGGCGCCTTCTCGGGCTGCAAACTCAACATGAGCAAAAGCGAGATCTTCCCGGTACACCCACAAGGAGGGGGTGCAGCACTAACGGGACTGCCGTTTAAACAAGCCTGACACAAGTTCCACTACCTGGGGATCCAAATAGCCCATGACTGGAAAGAGATCCACAAATGGAACCTCACCAGTCTGACAGAGGAAGTAAAAAAGGACCTGCAAAGATGGAACACACTCCCACTCTCCCTCGCGGGGAGTCCAGACGATCAAAATGAACGTGCTGCTCAGTTAGATCCATCCAATCCAGGGGGGGCGGCTAGCCCTCCCAAACCTACAATTCTACCACTGGGCGGCGACGGCCGAGCGAATAAGGGGATGGATCAAGGAGCCAGAAGCCGAGTGGGTGCACGCGGAAGAGGCCTCCTGCATCGGGACCTCCCTCCGGGCCCTCGCGACGGTGGCACTCCCATCCCCACCCAAAACCACTCCAGCAGCCTGGTGGTGAAAGCCAACCTCCAGCCCTGGAACCAACTACGGCAGCAATTTGGCCTGACCAAAATGTCGGACAAAGCTCCCATCTGCAACAACCGTAGGTTCACACCAGCGCTGACTGACGCCACCTTTATAAAGTGGGGACAGGACGGAGGGACACTGACAGTCAGGGACCTATACACGGACGGCAGGGTCGCAACGATGGACGAACTGATAGAGAAATTCCAGCTAGCCAGGGGGAACGAGCTAAAGTACCTACAACTCAAAATCTTTCTACGAAAAGGAGACAAGGACGTATCCACAACTGCCACGACAGACATTACTGGAAGAGTCACTGGACGCAAGCATCCTAGATAAAGGGAACTGTAGCGACATGTATGACGGACTGGTAGAAAGGGACGACACCGTACTGGACGCAACAAGGAAGAAATGGCAGGAGGACCTGGGGATTGAAATAGGGTGGGGACTCTGGAGCGAAGCACTGCACAAGGTCAACACACCTTCACGTGCGCAAGGCTCAGCCTGACGCAACTAAAAGTGGTACATAGAGCCCACTTAACAAGAACCCGTATGAGTAGGTTCTTCCCGGAGGTGGAGGATAGATGTGAGCGGTGCCAAGGAGGCCCGGCCAACCACGCCCACATGTTCTGGTCTTGTCCCAGACGTGCGGGGTACTGGACTGCCTTCTTCGAGGCAATGTCCAAAGTGGTGGGGGTGAGGGTGGAGCCATGCCTGAAAGTGGCGGTCTTCGGGGTATCAGACGAGCCAGATCTATTCCTGGGGAGGAAGGCGGACGCCCTTGCCTTTGCCTCCCTGATCGCCCGCCGTAGAATCCTGTTCGGTTTGCAGCCAGCAACACCACCCAAAGCGGCAGACTGGCTGTCCGACCTCTCGGAATCTCTCCAAATGGAGAAAATCAAATTCCCCATCCGAGGGTCAGACGACGGCTTCCACAGAACGTGGGAGCCATTCAGCCAATTGTTCCGGGACCTGTTTGTGGCCACCAAACAAGCAGAAGAATAGCCAGGTAGCCAAGAATCAGGAGAAAGTAGCCGAGACGTGAGAGGGAGGGATAGACCGGGGGGTGGGGGGGGGGGGAATAGCAGCTAAATCTAAGAGAAAAGAAAGGCGAACCACAGGAGAAGGGAGGAAGGGGGAAAGAGGATGGAGACAGGGAACAATAGTGGGGAACCAGTGAGGTGGGGGGGGCAAGGGAATGACAGTCGGAAGGAGGGCACGGGAATGACAGCCGAGAGGAGGGCATGGGAAACGATAACAAACTTGGCGTCTGCAGGAGCAGAGAACAAGGAAAATCCAGACGAAAGACGGGAGGAACGGCCGGAGCGGAGGTGAGCGCGAGACGACAACGGCAGCGAGATCCGTCCGGGAGAAGCAAGTGACAACACCAACACCAGACCCATTCGCAAATTGCCCCCTGTAATTGTTCTGTTTTTGTTTCCCAGGCGCCCAACTGTATATGTATCCCCCCAGTTCCCCCCCCACAAACAGATGCATACTCATGTGCTAAAAATACTACCAATTGTACAGAGCTGCTGTTGCTGAGCTAGCACATAATACCCTACCAGTTATTTTATTCTAACTTTTGTGTTGTTGTTTGTTTTGTTTTTTGTGCGTGTTCCCTTCTAATATATATATATATTATATATATATTATATATACACATGTACATAACGGTAAATATACTTTATTCAAAAACCCAATAAAAAACATTTATTAAAAAAAATTCAGATCCTTACTTGCAACCGCCAGTCACACTACTGCCGACGCTGAGCCGCCAGAGAATGCTGGTACACATAATATGGTTAATTTACCTACTATTGAATTCACTCCCACCTGAATGGGGATTGCTATTTTTCTCTTTAAAAGAGCAGACCTGAATTTGCACAGTGAGTTATTGCGCCCCCCAGACAACACAATCGACGAGTTATTTTGGCGTGTTGTGGACAGAGACGTCAATTTTCACCCCAAAACACATGGTCAGCAGTTTACTGTGCATAGAGGGCTAGCGATGCTGCAGATCTTCCGAATTGGTAGATGCAATGGGCGCCCTACGTGCTCTCTCACAGGGACGGTGTTAATTGTTAGTGTTGGGGCGCAGTGACTCAGTACAGCAGAAATTAAAAAGGCAGAGATTTCAATTCATGAGGCACGTCTGCTTACTACCCGATCATCAAGACATTTGCACAAGATGTTCACACAGGAAGGTTGAACTGTTGTACCCTTCCTGTACTCCCTTCCGATCAAACATTAGACCGAGGTCCCATCTCTCTTGTTTAGGTTAAAGACCCTGAAATACTATTCAAAAGGAGGGCAGGGAGCTTTCAAGCCCCCCTGAAGAATATTTGTCCCACAACCAACACCACCAAAACAAAATTAACTGAATATTCACCTCCCGGCTGTGTGGCCACCACTTTTGCCTGTGCCTTGAAGTGTTTAGAATTATGACAAGGAGTGGTTATAAACTCCCAAGACATTTAGCGGTGGCCCGTGACACAGTGGTTAGCACTGGGACTACGGCGCTGGGGACCCAGGTTCGAATCCCGGCCCCGGGTCACTGTCCGTGTAGAGTTTGCACATTCTCCCAGTGTCTGCGTGGGTTTCACCCCCACAACCCAAAGATGTGCAGGGTAGGTGGATTGGCCACACTAAATTGCCCCTTAATTGGAAAAATAATAATAATTGGGTACTCTCAATTTTTTTTTTTTTTTTAAATCGCCCAAGGACATTTTGTCAACAATGCTGTTTGAGTCAGTAAGTTGTGGATTCAAGTCTAACCCCAGAGAATTCAGCTCAAAATATAAACTAGCACTGCAGTTCTGAGGGAGTGCCGCACTGTTTGAGGTGTTGCCTTCAGATGAGACATTAAAACCGAGACCCCTCAGATGGAGGCGATAGATCCCTCAACATTATTTCAAAGAACAAGGGAGTTCGTAGTGGTGTCCTAGCCAATATTTATCCCTCACTACTCCCAGCTTGACGTGTATAAATTGGCTGCCGTTTCCTACATTACAAAAGTGGCTACAGTTCAAAAGTACTTCTTCATTTGGGACGCCGCGAAGGTGTTCTATAAATGGAAGCCTTTCTTTTGTCAAGGAATAATGCACCAGGACTCCAAATTCTGAAAAACATGGAAACTATAAATTAAACGGCAGCTAGGAGATCATGCGTGCATGACACAATGGCATCTTTGAAGCTTAAAGGCAATGAACCCAGTGTAGAATACACAAGATCACGCAGCAAAAGGTTTCATTTATGATTGAAGCAGCGAGGTTGTTTAAAAACTTACCGTAACCCATCCAATCTGAGCACCAAGGTCTCTGAAGTACAGGGTGGCTGTGGTACCAACAGGGAGGTTCTGCAAGATTTCTTCATCCCTTAGTGACTTGCCCTCTGCAAAACAGAGCGAAGGAGAGAAAGCTCACACTGACCCAACCCAGAGAAACTGTTCCCTCAATTCCCCACACTCAGTAACGTCCAAGAACAGCAACAGATTGCCCAGAGCCTGATCCACCACTCTATTAAATCCGGACTGATTGTCATGTGAGGGTACCTTTAAGACATGGATGTTTAAGCAATGTACCTTTAAGAAAACAGTGATGTCAGAGAGTGGGTGGGGCTGAGCTCAGGTCAGCCATTTTGCAGTTTAGTTTTGCAGTTTTTGAAAAAGAGCTGGTGTGTGTTTCCAGAGAGCTGCAGGTTTCTAGTTCCAGTTTAAAAAGAGCTTGTGAGTGTGTGTGTTTTGCTGAATTTGCAGTGATGTCTGCCATAAAAGACCATCTCTGGATCATTAGGGTGATTTAAACTCATAATAGTAAAACCTTTAACTTGATGTGATTTTGTTTAAAGGTGTTACGTCTCTTGGAAGTTTGAAGGAACATTTTAAGGAGTTATTTACTATTGCAATATTTTTGGAGTTATCTTTGAAGTAAGGGGTGTTAAGAGATCCAATGTTTATTTAAGATGTTAAGTTGAGTTCATGCAATAAACAGTGTTTTGTGTTTAAAAACCCACGTGTCCATAATTGTAATCCCACACTTAGGAAAAAGCTGTGCGCTAGGAAAAGCAACAAATACATTAAAAGGGGGAGGTTGGTTGAACTCCATGATACATTTTGGGGTTCTGAAAACGGCCTCGCCCATAACACGGATCTATACCTCAACTCTACTGTATGTGTGCGTGTGTGAAGAAGTGCATCCTGATATCAGTTCTGAATGGTCTAGCTCTAATTTTAAGTTTATGCTCCCTTGTTTGGAACTGCCCCAGAGGAAACAGTTTCTCTCCATCTACCCGTCAATCGTTTTGGTGTCAGGAGGGGGAAGGTGGACACTGGATTGGGGATGGTGGGGCGGCACAGTGGTTAGCACTGCTGCCTCACAGCTCCAGGATCCCAGGTTCATTTCCTGCCTCGGGTCACTGTCTGTGTGGAGTCTGCACGTTCTCCCCATGTCCGCGTGGGTTTCCTCCGGGTGCTCCGGTTTTCTCCCACTGTCCAAAGATGTGCAGGTTAGAGGGATTGGCCGTGCTAAATTGCCCCTTCGTGTCCAAAAGGTTGGGTGGGGTTATGGGGACAGGGTGGATGTGTGGGCTTAAGTAGGGTGCCCTTTCCAAGGGCCGGTGCAGACTTGATGGGCCGAATGGCCTCTTTCTGCACTGTAAATGTTATACCCTAATAACTCCTTTAATTGCCATACCACCCAAATTGCATGCCCCCCCCCCCCCCCCCCCCCCCCACCGAGTCTCCACACCAAGCTGCTGGCGTGGAGTTTATTTGGCAGACATTGGGTGGACACAGTCTGCCTGTGGGAATCCCTACAGCCGAGGCCAAGGGTGAACATGGGTTACTGTCACTTGGGTGGCATCAAGCAGAGTGCAAGGGCCACCTGAAGGTGGAATGGATTTGCAACTTACTTGGGTCCAGCCTGATGGACTGCCTGGCAGGATACCACTGAGCATCTGAAAGAGAAGAACAGGCCAAATGCGTTAACACTCACCCCCGCATCAGAGGATAGCTTCCCACCCTACCTGCAAACAGGGACAATTTAAAATACCGAAAAAACATTGTACAATTCCCCACAAATTAAAACATCCATGTTCAGAGGGGCAGGCTCCTATCAGCTGGTACACAGCAACCATTACCCATTTGCATTAACGTTATTCCAAAGTACTGTCAGCAAAAACAGAAAATGCTGGAAAACCCAGCAGGTCTGCCAGCATCTGTGGAGCGAGAAAGAGAGAACGTTTTGAGTCCATTTGACGTCAGAGTACTGTAACAGCGAGTTCCAGGATTTTATGTTCTAGTTCTCTGCAGATTGTTTGGCCGTATTTATTATCCTTTCAAACGCAGAATTGTTACAGTACAGAAGGAGGCCATTTGGCCCATTGTGTCGGTACCGGCTCTCTGAATGAACAATTCCCCCACCTTCTCCCTGTAGTCCTGCACATTCCTCCCATTCAACTAACGGCCTAATTCCCTTTTGAATGTTTCCGATTAAAAATCTGTCTCCACCAAGCTCTTCGGCAGCGCATTCCACTGCGTGAAAATGTTTCTTCTCTTATAGCTTCTTTTGCCAATTACTTTAAATCTGGTGTCCTCTCGCTTTCAATCCTTTTGCGAATGGGAAAAGTTTCACCCCCATCTGCACTGCCCAAATATCACTCATGCCCTTGACAGGGGACAGTTGAGGGAACATACTGAAATTGTAATAACTGGCTGAGCCTGCATTTCATGCCAGGCAAGGCTCTGAACAATAAGGATTGCCCCAGTTCACAGCCCACTCAGCCGACAGTCCGGCAAATCCCGACTCTCCTTAGAGCTCTGGGCGTCCATTATACCGGCCATGGCATGAAAATCACATTTGCACCTGCCCCCACTATGTGGTGGGGGACCGCAAACAAACCAGGGAGAGGTTCGGTCGCAATACCCCCAGGCAATGTATTCAGAGGCCCCAAAGGTTTCATCCCAGATCTCGCACACATCCTCCGAACCAGCAGGGGTGCTACAAGGGATCTCTCCACCCCCTCTAAAGGAAATGAGTTTGGCCAGGGGCTCCCAGTCCAGGCCAACCAATACTCCGCTTGTGTATTGAATGTCAGTCAGGACCAGGCTTGCTGTCAATGACATCCGTGGTAAAATAGCAGGCCAACAATCTCGGTAGCTGGTGGGGCTGCAGAGAGTAACTGAACCCCAAGCAAGAAACAGTCAGGGATGTGAAGCACAATAAGATAATCAGGTGACAAGAGCAGATCTGGCTTTATCCAGTTCTGTTCTTTTATGCTGAGTGCCTGGCATTGAGCTCTGGTAACTGAAAGTTTGACCCTTTCCCTGCGCTGAGCCAGCTAACCCCAGTGCTATTGCTGTTCCCACCCTTTTGACGCTTCACCCCCATCTTGGGCTGGGGTGCACCAAGACCCCTGCTCTCAATTGCCACCCAATAACAGCCAAATGTTTGCCATTCGCATGAATGACACCATTTAACATGGCCAATTTGACGGGCCGAGTCAGGGAACAACCACCAGGGGGCTTGGTGACACCCACTACAGCGGAATGGCCAGACCGCACTCACCAGTCAGAGTTGCCCACGAATGGTCAACGAAATGTTGTACCGGGGGGGCTTAGCGAAGGACAGAAAGTGTACCAGCTCAAAACCCATTGTCGCATGCCACTGACCAGTGCTTTGATTTTAACATTGTGCAGCAACAGGATAGAGTGTTTAATCAAATGGCAAAACAGGGGAAATAAAGGCAGTTCACAGCCTTCCTGCGAGGTAGAAAAAATACACAGCACTGAGAAAAACCCAAGCAAAACCAAACCAGGAAGAATTTTGCAAGGCTCAGGATCATGACGTTCCAGAGTATCAGTCTAGCTATATACTTACGGTTCTTGTGGAACATAACCTTGATCTCTCCAATCGTGGCATGTGGCTCCACCTATGTGAAAAAGAAACGCGGTCTAGGAGTTAGGGAAAACAACAAAAAAAAAACACATAACCAAATTCCGCTTCCATTGTAACCATGAGTCTGTGGTGCAATAGTTAAATTAAATTAGGCCTGGTGTTGCCGTTCAGATTTTTTGACAGCCAGCTATTTAACCAAGGAGTGCATCAGGCCCAAGTGGGGCTGCACAGTGGCTAGCACTGCTGCCTCACAGCATCAGGGACCTGGGTTCAATTCTGGCCTTGGGTGACTGTCTGTGTGGAGTTTGCACGTTCTCCTCGTGTGTGAGTGGGTTTCCTCCGGGTGCTCCGGTTCCCTCCCACACTCCAAAGATGTGCAGGTTAGGTAGATTGGCCGTGATTTTTTTAAAAATTGCCCCCCCCCCACAGTTTCCAAAGATGTGCAGCTTAGGAGGGGTTACGGGGATAGCGCGGGGGTGTTAGGGTTAGGCCGGGTGCTCTTTCTGAGGGGCGGTGCAGACTCGATGGGACGAATGACCTCCTCCTGCACCGTAGGGATTTTATGGTTTTTCATGGAGTGCCTTCCTCAATGTCCGCACTTTCCTGTAGAGTGGCAGGGCTGCAATGTGAAGCTTGGGACAACGTTTCAACCACCCCAACCCCAAGGATTAAAGTGTCTAACTGTGGCACCAACTGCCCCAAACCCTCGCAGGGTGGTGCGCAAACCCAGGATCCTACTTTCTAAAGGTATTGATCAATGCAAGATAAAGTTAGCAGGTGAGGTGCATCAGGCCAAGCTGGTCCTCATGTGATTTGAGATGAGAGTCCCACCCAATTGATAGCTATGGGTTACGGGGATAGGGTGTGGGGTGGGGGAATCACAATGCCAACAAGAATAAGACAAGTCACCAGTCTTCGCTCTTCATATATCAGTGTGAATCACACACCAAGGGAGTTTACTTTAGACATTGGCATCGATGCAGGAACATAGTGTAAGGAGAGAGGTGAAAAACAAACTCTGTCTGTGCCAGTATCTTCTCCCCAAACACCGAGCGAGCTCACTGCAGTCAGCACCAATGAATGCTGAACTCATGAAATCAGGCCGGCGACCCGGGAAAGGGTTGCGCAAGAGGGTATTTACTGTGAAGCAGCGAGATGCCTGATTTTTTAATTTAAATAAAATCACACATTGAAACTGGCTAGGCTTGGAATATTGACAACTAACAGTGGCCTGGTCAATACTCACCCATAAAACAAATGACTTTGTGGTTTGTGTTTGTGGGCATTTACGGTGGACAGATTGGCTGGCACGCTTTCCACAACAGTGACTACACTTCCTGTGATATGCTGTGGCCATGCATGATAGGCGCTATAGAAATTCAGCCTTTCTAAAAGGGGAAGACCACATTCTCCTCCACCTGCCGACAAGTCGGGGAAACGTATGAATTGGGATTACGGACAGCACCAGTGCAAAGGAGGCAAATACTACAACAGCAGGCGTGTGCTGGGGTGGGGTAAAGCTTAGAAGAAGTTGGCAGGCTTCTCCAGAAGTTGGACCTTTGGCCCTAAAGTAGGTACAACACACAGATAGAGTGGCCTCCTGCCCTGCCAGGGAGCAGATGAAGATAGGTGCACAGTTAACAATAGAAATGGCAGCCAGCACAAAGAGGGCTGCTGTCACCAAGGCTACGATGGGTATGTGAGTGTCCAAAACTTGCATCGGAGTCAATGTATATTCCATTTCAATCACATCAAAGCTGTTCCACAATAGGGGGGGGGGGGCAATGTCCTTCCTGACTGACTCGTGTCTAACGCATGTTCTGACCACACATTCACCCAGAGATGCTGCCACCACTGACCAGCACTTAGTGAACTCCTGCAGGGGTGAGGTCAATCACGTGACTCTGGTTTGGACCGCACCACTGGCCAGCTGCCAACCGAGCTGCAGGCAGAACCATCGATCAGACTTGGGATCCTCCTATTCCCCATAATTTAACCCCCCCCCCCCTCAACACCTTTTGTGAACGAGGCCTGGCAGCAACTTCCATCCCCATGGTCCCACACGCGCATTTGCCCCAGTAGTTCCTACATTGCCCACTGTTGAGTGGCGGGAGCAGAAACAGGATGGATCTGGTGTCGCCTGTAACGGGCACGGGAGGCCAAGGTCACTGGCTACAAGTGGCCCTCTTGTCATCATTAGAAGCAATGACAGATACTAGACTGGCAAGGAGAGTGTGGGAACAGTCTCCAGGAGGCACCGCAGACAGCCGATGCCTGGAAAGCCTCCCGTGGCAGGATGTTCTTCTCCCACCGTGGACCTCTGCTACCCCCAGCACATGGCGAATAGGTTGAGATGGTCACAAGGCAAAGCCACACGATCAATTATCGCACCTTCACCCAGACTCCTGGCTGTCAGACTTGACCAACTTCTGCCAGTTATGCAGCTATTGAACTATATGTATCCCCGTCTCCACTCAAAGCAAGAAACTTTAAACGTAGTGAGCGAAACTTTGGTGAAGAGCGATGGAGGGCCTCAGTAATGTACTGGCCGAATCATGTCTTTCACTATTGCAATGGAGAGGGATAGGGCCATACGGCAGGGCAAGGTTTATAATGGGGGAGGGGTAATTATGATGCGATTAGGCAAGAATTAGGGAGCATAAGATGGGAACAGAAACTGTCAGGGAAAGGCACAAATGAAAAGTGGAGCTTGTTCAAGGAACAAATACTGCGTGTCCTTGATAGGTATGTCCCAGTCAGGCAGGGAGGAAATGGCCGTGTGAGGGAACCATGATTCACAAAAGAGGTTGAATGTCTTGTCAAGAGGAAAAAGGAAGCGTTTGTAAGGATGAGAAAACAAGGTTCAGTTGGGTCGCTTGAGGGTTACAAGGTAGCAAGGAATGAGCTAAAAAAAAGGGCTTAGCAGAGCGTAAGAAGTCCTTGGTGTGTTGGATCAAGGAAAACCCCAAGGCTTTTTACTCTGATGTGAGAAATAAAAAAATGACCAGGGTGAGGTTAGGGCCGGTCAAGGACAGTAGTGGGAACTTGTGCATGGAGTCAGAAGAGATAGGAGAGGCGCTGAATGAATACTTTTCTTCAGTGTTCACCAAGGAGAGGGGTTACGTTTTTGAGGACGAGTGTGTGATACAGGCGGGTAGGCTGGAGGAGGTAGATGTTCTGAGGGAAGATGTATTAGCAATTTTGAAAAACCGGAGGGTCGACAAGTCCCCAGGGCCAGATGGGATATATCCTAGGATTCTTTGGGAGGCAAGGGATCAGATTGCAGAGCCTTTGGCTTTGATCTTTGGGTCCTCACGGTCCACAGGGATAGTGCCAGAGGACTGGAGAATGGCGAACATAACAGCCTCCCCGAACAGGCGCCGGAATGTGGCGACTCGGGGCTTTTCACAGTAACTTCATTTGAAGCCTACTTGTGACAATAAGTCATTTTCATTTTCATTTCATGTTGTTCCTCTGTTCAAGAAAGGGAATAGGAATGACCCTGGTAATTATAGGCCGGTTAGTCTTACTTCGGTGGTCGGTAAGTTAAAGGAAAATGTCCTGAGGGAGAAGATTAATGACCATTTGGAAAGATGCAGCTTAATCCGGGATAGTCAACACGGATTCGTGAAGGCCAAGTCTTGCCTCACAAATTTGATTGAATTCTTTGAGGAGGTAACGAAGTGTGCAGATGAAGGTAGAGCAGTTGATGTCGTATACATGGATTTCAGTACGGCGTTTGATAAGGTTCCCCATGGTCAGCTCATGAAGAAAGTAAGGAGTTGTGGGATAGAGGGAAATTTGACCAATTGGATAAGTATCTGGCTATCACATAGAAGACAGAGGGTGGTGCTGGATGGAAAATGTTCAGACTGGAGACTAGTTACCAGCGGTGTACCACAGGGATCAGTGCTGGGTCCTCTGCTATTTATAATTTTTATAAGTGACTTGGAAGGAGGGGGCTGAAGGGTGGGTCAGTAAATTTGCTGATGACACCAAGATTGGTGGAGTAATAGATGAGGTGGAGGGCTGTTGTAGGCTGCAAAAAGACATTGATAGGATGCAGAGCTGGGCCGAAAAATGGCAGATGGAGTTTAACCCTGATAAGTGTGAGGTGATTCATTTTGGTAGGACAAATTTGAATGCGGATTACAGGGTCAACGGCAGGGTTCTGAGGAACGTGGAGGAACAGAGAGATCTTGGGGTTCATGTCCACAGATCTCTGAAGGTTGCTACTCAAGTGGATAGAGCCGTGAAGAAGGCCTATAGTGTGTTAGCGTTTATTAACAGGGGGCTGGAGTTTAAGAGCCGTGGAGTTATGCTGCAACTGTACAGGAACCTGGTGAGACCACATTTGGAGTATTGTGTGCAGTTCTGGTCACCTCATTATAGGAAGGATATGGAAGCACTGGAAAGGGTGCAAAGGAGATTTACCAGGATGCTGCCTGGATTGGAGGGTAGGTCTTATGAGGAAAGGTTGAGGGAGCTAGGGCTTTTCTCATTGGAGCGAAGGAGGATGAGAGGTGACTTAATAGAGGTTTATAAGATGATGAGGGGGATAGATAGAGTGGACATTCAGAGACTATTTCCTCGGGTGGATGTAGCGGTTACAAAGGGGCATAACTATAAGGTTCGGGGTGGGAGATATAGGAGGGATGTCCAAGGTAGGTTCTTTACTCAGAGGAGTGGTTAGGGTGTGGAATGGACTGCGTGCTGTGATAGTGGAGTCGGACACTTTAGGAACTTTCAAGCGGTTAGTGGATAGGCACATGGAACACACCAGAATGACAGGGAGTGGGATAGCTTGACCTTGGTTTCGGACAAAGCTCGGCACAACATCGAGGGCCGAAGGATCTGTTCTGTGCTGTATTGTTCTATGTAATAGAAAATAAGAGCAGTGCCAATTTAGATTCTGTCCTGGAGTGATCCACCATGGAAAGTGGTCATTCTGTCCATCAGAATCTGGTAGCCTTACCCAATTAATTCCACCCAGACTGCCCTTTCCCCATAACCCTGCAATGTTTTTCCAATTCCTGATTCCCTTTAAGTTACCACTAAATTGGCTTCTGCCGCCCTTTCAGGCAGTGCGATCCACGACACAACAATCCCTGGCAATTTTGCCAATCCCCTTAAATCTGTGCCCTCAGCGTTACCGACCCTCCTGCTACCAGCAAGTTTCATTTTCCTCAATTGAGCTTTGGAACTTAAAGACCGTGCCAGGAATCAGTAAAAACGGCCAGACGAAACCCCGACGACGGGCTTGCCCTCCGCTGTGACTCAAGGCGACGAATAGCTAATGCCCGGGGTGCGGGCTAGAGTACAAATCTTCCCATCGCGCTGACAAGAGTTTTCAACAGGCCAGGCGACACACTTTGAATAAATATACATTCGCACCAGTTAACCGTTTGTTGACATGTATTTTATTGTCTGAACGCACATATAATTGAGCCTACCTTGTCCAGGAAGGTGAGCTTCTGCTTTGTTCTGGCATCCAAGATCTCCACCTCAAAAAAAACACAAGCCTTTTTAGATTTCTTCTGCGGTTTTAGGTGGCGGCCAGGCAGAAACAGCCCGTTAACCAACAGCATGTTTGGTTCTGTCAGCATCACGCTCATATTCATGGTCATTCCAATCTGCTCCACTCCACAAAGTTTAACCTTTCTCTTCCCTCTCTCAAAGGCGTTTTCAATTTAAAAGTCAAGAATGAAAATGAAATGATTCTCCTGCCCGAGGTACGGGGAGCAGTGATAAAACCCAGTTATCTGCAGCTCCAAGACAGGGCAGCTCTAAAAAGGAGACTGCCCTAGGGGGAGGTAACCCGATCGCCCTGGAATGTGAGCTCCTGACAACTCCAACTAAATATATCCAATTAAACAGCAGGAGAACATCTGGGACACGAAGGGTCGAGCGAATTGGACACATTTTGGGAAACAAACCAACGGGGTGGTGCAGCAGCCAGGACCACCCAGGAGACCCCCCACACTGCCCGCTTATGCCACGGGGCAGCCATCGGCACCCGTCGCCCATTGAAGGGAGGAAGGAGCCTGGGTCAGGAGAATATAGTTCTCACCAGGCGCTGAGATTCTGGGCCAGCGCCGACCCATCTGAAACCCAGGATTTTTTACTCTGAAACCGTTGTGGGTCAGCAGAACATCCAGAACTCACAGGTCCCACCAGACTGCGGCACTGATTTCACAGAACGTGGAGCACAGAAACAGGCCATTCGGCCCCACTGGTTTGTCCTGGTGGTTACGCTCCACGCGAGCCTTTCCCCAATTCCTCCCCCCTCCCCCACCACCCTTTTTTCATTTAATGCTATTCAAAGTCTTTTAAATAACACTTGGTCCAGATAATTTGCTGGACTAATTTTTGTTGCCTTTGGGGATAGCCGTATCAATATGTCCCCTTCAGCCTCCCGACTTTGCACCATCACAGCACTAGGAGTTTGTGTGACCACCATCCTGTATATCGGAGTACAACAATGTAATAAAACCCAGCCGAGGTTGGAAACTGGCGCGGAGGCAGATGTTGTAGCCTTCGCCTCGTTGATCTCCCGAAGGCAGATCCTGTTAGGGTGGAGCTCAACCTCGCCACCCTGTGCCCTGGCGTGGCGGGAGGACCTGCTGGAATTCTTGACGCTTGAAAAGGTCAAATTTGAACTGAGGGGAAGGATGGAGGGGTTCTACAATTCATGGGCATTATTCATTATGCACTTTTGAGAATTGGGTCACATCGAACCCAATTGGGGGGGGGGGGGGGAGAGGAGGAGGAGACTGTATGTGTTAATGGTGACTATGAGGGATTCCAGACTCCTCTTTGTCATTTGTTTATGTTAAAATGCGGGCTAATGTTTTGGGGTTTGGTGGGAGATGGGATCGTTGTTATTGATGGGGATTGACATTACATTTGTTACGGACTACCGTTTATTGTTGGGTGTAAATTTGGGAGAACATGTGTAAAAGGAGAATAAAATTTTTTAAAAAAACAATGTGATAAAAGGTGTTTCAACAAACTGGGAGGAATGGGAGGGTCGAGTGGCAGAAGGGAATTCGGGCCTTGGCAGCTGAATGCCCATGGGAACTGGGAATGCCCAAGAGATCTCAGTGCTCTCGGGTTGGGAGAGGTCAGAAAGATAAGGAAGGGACGAGGCCAAAAGGAGCATTAATTAACAGTTTAACTGGACGTTTGACCCCCACAACCCAAAGATGTACAGGGTAGGCAGACTGGCCACGCTAAATTGCCCTTTAATTGGAAACATTTAAAAAAATAGTTCAACTGGAGAGCAAAGAGGGAGAAATGTTTGGCACAGAGCTACAGAAGACATATAAAGTATTCCTCTACTTTTCTTTATCTGTATTTGAATTACATTGTCAAAAAAAAGTCCATAATGACAAATTCAGAGAGCGATTGTTTGATTTGTCAAAAAGTGTTTTGTCGTAGACGATTTGCGGCAAATTTCGAAGGACTTTTCTTTAGCCGCTGCGCCCAAGGATGAAAGTGACTGGAGAGCCCACGCTGCAGATCGTCTGCACCCTGCACCGGAGATCGTCTGCACCCCGCGCCGGAGATCGTCTGCACCCCGCGCCGCAGATAGTCTGCACCCCACACTGCCAATCGTCTACTCCCCACACCGCAGGCCATCTGCACCCCCACAGCAGATCGTCCGCACCCCACACCGCAGGCCGTCTGCACCCCGCGCCGCAGGCCGTCTGCACCCCACATTGAAGATAAGTCTACACCCCGCGCCGCAGATCGTCTGCACCCCACATTGAAGATAAGTCTGCACCCCACAACGCAGATCGTCTGCACCTCAAACCATCTAGTATTTAACTGGTGTGATGTCGCTTGCCCCGTTGGTTTGTCCAGTGTGACATTCACGGCCTTGGGGAGTTTTGGAGAGGGCTATTCTTGACACTGTTGACTCAGATCCTGAATCACGACCAGAGATTTGTTTGCATCAGCAACTTTGGACTTCTACAATTAGAGGGGGAAAGCTTTTAAAAAACTTCCTATGTGGCCTGGAACTCTCAAAAGATAAAATGGCACACACGGGCAGGTACTGAACTAGAGCCCTGATATGGCTGCTTCAGCAGCAGACGGGTCTGGAGAGCTTTACAGTCAAGATAGTAAATGGAGTGTTGCATTAATGCGCAAATACTAGCACCTTCATGTGCAGCTGTTAGCATGAGCCCCGAAGCTCAACTCGTGTCGGGTCATATTAATAGAAACCACGGTCAGGGAAAGTACAGAGATCAGTGCACAAAGGGAGCGACGACCGTCACACACCCGTCCTTCACGGAGACCAGAGAGTGTAGCAGAAATGGACTTTACCTGGAAAACTGGCTACATAATCACACAAACAGTAAGCTAACCAGCACTTCAATTTATCAAGTGGAAAAGATTATGCTATTTTTGTTAAATGTTGTAGGAGAGAGTTTGAGAGGGGTACGGCAGTGTAGCTGGTTCCCGTACCTGCCTCCCCGAACAGGCGCCGGAATATGGCGACTAGGGGCTTTTCACAGTAACAGTAACTTCATTTGAAGCCTACTTGTGACAATATGCGATTTTCATTTTTCAAGTAAAAGGTTTTGACAGCACAGGTTTTCAGTGTTTGCAAATATACGACCCCAGTGTCTTTGGATAATTGGGATCAGAGCTGGGGATGGGGTTAGGTTAAGAATAACCAGGGAGACTCTCAGAGAAGGAAGACCTTTTGAGACAGAATGTCACCCAGTTTTCCCACAGTGAGTCAGAGCACAGTAAACCCCCGACACTTAGCTGCAAGTAAAGCAACTGGTGATTTATATGGCAGCTTGTGGGAAAGGCAGTGTCGGAGTGAAAGAGGAGAAAGAACAATCTCAGCTTTCAGAAGACGCGACTGATATTCTGGAGTAACGTCTTGCGACAGAGATTGCCAAGGTTTAACCGCCTGCCACTGGGCTATTTTCAGACTCCCGTCCCTCTGCTCGCCTTCTCACAAGGCAGTCTGAAGCACCCAGAACAAAATCACCCCCAGTAGATGAAGCACTCAAACAGAAAGAACACTTGGTATTTTACCAAAATAAAGATGGTCTAAAGCATCATCAGCTGCTTATACCCAGGCAGTCTTGATTGTGGAAATACATGAGGCAGCTTTCGACAAATGTTCTCACGCTGCCTACTGCGGAGTGCTCCTCAGGGGCGAAAGAGCTGCGACTACGGCAAAATCACATTAAAGCTTGACACCACTTGAATTTTCCATGTATCATGCTCGTGTCTGTTGTAGATGTGGATCTCGCTGGCTAGAGCAGCATTTTTAATCACCCATCCATAATTGCTCTCCGGTAGGTGGCGGCCAGCCGCCTTCTTCAACCGCTGCAGCCCACTTGGTGTAGGTACACAGACAGTGCTGTTAGGGAGGGGGTTCCAGGATTATGACCCAATGGTTGTGACCCTGTGACAGTGAAAGAACGGCTGATATATTTCCAAGTCAGGATGGTGTGGGGCTTGGATGGGAACTTGCAGATGGTGGTGTTCCCATGACCTTCTAGCTGGTAGAGATCACGGGTATGGCAGGTGCTGCCAAAGGAGCCTTGGTGAGCTGCTGCGGTGCATCTTGTGGATGGTGCACACGGCTGCCACTGTGCGTCAGTGGTGGAGGGAGTGAATGTTAAGGTGGTGACTGTGGTGCCAGTCAAGGGGGCTGCTTTTTCCAGGATGCCAGAAACATCTTGCGTGGCTACTTACCACCGCCTCCCCCCCCTTCCAAATAAGGTTTGAGAATTCTCCTTCTGTGTTCTACCTTTGTGGTGCCATCTCGCATGGTCCAATTCCTAGTCATGACTCAAGTCAGTAATACCCGAGTCAGCAGGTCATGAATTTAAGCTCCACTTCAGAGCGGGAGCACATCTAATGCATACCGACTGTCCCAATGGAGAACTGCACTGTCAGAGAGTGCAGTCACTACTGTAAATATGGGAAACTCAGCAGCCACCAGCCACAGTGCTAATAGATAAACAACCAGGAGTCTACAAGTCTCCAAAATAATGAGGGGCATGGATAAAGTCTCCAAAATTATGAGGGGCATGGACAGAGTGGATAGTCAGAAGCTTTTTTCCCCCAAGGTGGAAGAGTCAATTACTAGGACAAAGTTTAGAGGAGATATGCAAGGGAGGTTTTTTTTTTTTTTTTTTTTATAACACAAAAGGGTAGTGGGTGCCTGGAACTCGCGGCCGGAGGAGGTGGTGGAAGCAGGGACGATAGTGACATTTAAGGGGCATCTTGACAAATACATGAATAGGATGGGAATAGAGGGATGCGGACCCCGGAAGTGCAGAAGATTTTAGTTTAGACGGGCAGCATGGTTGGCGCAGGCTTGGAGGGCCGAAGGGCCTGTTCCTGAGTTGTACTTTTCCTTGTTCCTTGAGGTTTAGCGAAGCTCATTGAGGGATAAACATTGGCCAGGACACCATGAAAAAAATCATTCCTTCAGGAAGGCAGACGGTGCCTTGCTCTCCCAAAAGACGGCACCTTTAACAGTGCGGTGCTCCCATAGCACTGCAATGGAGTGAAGGAAACCTAACTGTTTGTTCTCAGGTCCCTGGAGTCAACCCATAAGCTTCTGACTCTCAGACGAGAATGCGCCTCGGCTGACACTCGGCAAGTGTCAGGGTTCCTCAATAAGCCTCTACTCAAAAGCCGTCGCACTCACAGCTTATCAGAGCACATCCCAAGACAGCGAATGCCTGACGCAGTGCCAGTGTATATTTAGCCTGGTGCAGTAATGTGGCGTTTGATGTAGATGATATCAGGTTTATATCTTTGCAGAGACAGGCAGGGTTCAACTTATTTTATTTTTACCAATTTCAAAAAAACCTCTCTCGGCATTCGACCCGAGCTGCACCAGCAGCACGAAGCACCATTTCTCATCCCTGTAGATTCCTGTTTAACACCCTGTCGGCTAGAGACAACCCCTCGTAAACACAGCATTGCGGAGTCATCTAATGTCACCTTGCGTCTAAGCTGCCAGCTTCTCGACACAGGGGCACTCTCACACTCCTCCAAATGTTGGATTAGTTGGACAGGTCAGGTTACCATGCTCCTTGGGGGTGGCACTGCATACTCAGTAAGAGGCACATAGTCAGTGAGGGGAGACTTTGGCCTGAGCGAGACGTAGACCGACTGAGTATATTTGGGAATTTGGTTCCAAGCGGGAATTCAACTGGGAAATCTTTTTCAAGGTCAATTAGTTAAGATTCTGACCTAGAACTAACAACTGTAGAGCAAGTTTTCAGAAAGCACACGGTCACTAATGCAAACTTTGCCTGGGTGAGACAGAGACCGAGTGAGAATATTTGGGAATTCAGTGCAAAAGGGGAAAGAGAATCTTTCGGTTTACTGCAAGAATAGAGTGCGGGGAGTTGGGTAACCGAGGGAAGGAAGAGGAGGTGCTCTTTTGCTTGCTAACTTTGAGCCTTCAGGACGTGGCCTTATTCCGCTACAGGAGAAGAAGTTGGTTATTTGGTCTCTGGATTAGTTCCAAAACTTCAAAATAGTCTCGCAACTAGTGTCAAGGTTAGTAAAATATATAACGTCAAATATGTAATTGAATAAAATAATTAAATAGTCAATTAAAACACGTTAATACGGATGACAGGACAGGTGACGTTAGATCATTGGAACAGGAGTAGGCCATTCAGCCCCTCGAGCCTGTCCCGCCATTCAATGAGATCATGGCTGACCTGTGGCCCAACTCTACACACCTGCCTTTGGCCCGTATCCCCTAATATCTTTGCTTAACAAAAATCTATCTATCTCAGATCGAAAATTGATAACTGTTACAGCTTCAACTGCTCTGTGTGGGACAGAGTTCCAAACCTCTACAACCCTTTGAGTGAAGAAGTTCTTCCCAACATCTCTCCTGAACGGTCTGGTCCTAATTTTTTAGACTGCTGCCTAGTTCTCGAATCCCCAACCTGTGGAAAAAGTCTATCTTTATCTACCCTGCCTTTCCTTGTTAATATCTGAAAGACTCCGATCGGATCACCCCTTAACCGTCTAAATTATAGCAAATACAAATCTAATTTGAGTAATATCTCCTCGTAACAACCCCTGTACTCCAGGGTATCATTTTTGTAAACCTACGTTGCACTCCCTCCAAAGCCAATATATCTTTCCTAAGGTGTGGTGCCCACTGCTCATAGTGACTCCATGTGGGGACTAACCAGGGTTTTGTAAAGCTACAGCATAACCCTGGTGTCTTTATATTCCAATAAACTCGGTTTGTTCTCATTGGAACGACGGAGGTTGAGGGGCGACTTGATAGAGGTTGACAGAATTATGAGGGGCATAGACAGAGTGGATAGTCAGAGGCATTTTCCCAGGGTAGAGGGGTCAACTACTAGGGGGCATAGGTTTAAGGTGCGAGGGTGTAGAAGCCAAGTATTTCAAATACAACTAGTATAGGTAAAAGATAGCTGTTTAAGCATAAATGTTGAGCCCCACTTTTAATACCCATTTATACAGCATAATTCACTTATACTGAAGTCCGTTGTTCTGGCAAATGCATATTTTCAAAGACAGTGTGACATTAAAAAAAAAGCACAGTTGCAAGATAATTTGACACTGTCTTGTGCTAATTGTCAAGGCCAAGGGATTGAATACACAGCAACATGAAGGCACCATTGTTCACAATGCAGATAACAGCTAGGTCAGAAAAGCTGATGTTGCACATTGAAGATGGACGGCTTGCCATCAATCAAATGTGTTTGAGTCTAACCCAAACCAATTAGGATTATATTGGGGTGTAATTAGATGACTTAAGACAGATATGAAAGTGTATAACTGAAAAGTTTCTCCCGGCCATTTTGGGTTAGGTTGGGTTTTATTTGTCTTTGTGAGTATTGTCTTTGTAAGTTTTGTTTTAGGTTAGGTTTAGTTTTTAGTGTGTTGTCTGTGGTGTATTGTCTTTGGGGGTGTGTTGTGCTGTGTTGTCTTTCTGTTAGTTTAGTGTTTTTTGCCTTTGATTCTAGTCTCCATTTTAGTTTATGTCTTTTGGGGGTTGTCAGTTTAACAGTCTGTGTCAGTGATGTTAGTCCACTTTTGACTTTGAGTTTGAGTTTAGCTGAAGATTAGCTTTCTCTCTCTCTTCATGTTTCATTGCCAGACTTTGACCTTTAAAAAGTTACTTTCGAGCCGTCTGCCTAAGCAAAGAAAGATAATGTCTGTAATTCTCTGAAAGCTTCGAATTGTCTACGAATTGCCTTTTAAATGACTTTCAAATTGTAATCAAGCGACTACAAACAAAACAATTCTTTTTGGCACCTGAGGAGTTTATACTGCAAATTTCTGCTGAGTTCCAGTATTCGCAAAGTGCTACTGATAACCGAATAGCAGAGATGATATAAATTCCTTCAACTTTACACAGTCGAATAATACAAGGAATCATACAACTTAACACAGTCTACAAATAGTACAAATCTTACAACTTGTCGTATTGCGCCAGGACTTGATTCATCAACTAACCTTCCCCCAAACTTGGCGTAGTTCGACAGGTTAAGATCCCATAAATTATAGTTTCCTTTTAATTGGCGAGCCAGCCAGAAGTCGAACCTAGAATCTTCTGATTACAAGTGATTCCCATAAATTTAAGATTCCTTCATATTGGCGTAAAAGATTCTTTTAGAGGGGCAAGGTTTAGAGGAGATGTACGAGGCAAGTTTTTTTTCTTTACACACAGAGGGTAGTGGGTGCCTGGAACCCGCTACCGGAGGAGGTGGTGGAAGCAGGGACAATAGTGACGTTTAAGGGGCGTCTTGTCAAATACATGAATAGGATGGGAATGGAGGGATACGGACCCAGGAAGTGTAGAAGATTTTAGTTTAGACGGGCAGCATGGTCGGTGCAGGCTTGGAGGGCCGAAGGGCCTGTTCCTGTGCTGTTCTTTGTTCTTTGGTTCAATCCTCTAGATATAAAGGCTAGCATTCCTTTATAATTTTAATTATTTTCTGTACTTGTTCCTGGCATTTCAAGGATCTAGGCACCTGAACTCCCAAGTCACTTTGGACATCCACGGTACTTAACCTCTTCCTATTGAGGACTATTTCTTTAATTTTGTTAATAGTTCCTGATATTCCCCAAACAGGTCGTCTTGCCTATATTGTTTGTCCCAACGTAGGCCACAACAACTGGATCCTCCCTCTCCTTCTCCAATATCCTTTCAAGCTGTTCAGAGATGTCCCTCACCCTGGCACTGGGCAGGCAACATACTATGTGGGTCTCTCGGTTCTGCTTGCAAAGGAATCTCCTACAAGTACCACTTTTTTTTGCTCCCCCGCTTGAATGTCCTCCTGTATCACAGTGCAGTGGTCAGTTTGCTCATCCACCCTACAGCCCTTTCCTCATCCACACAGGGAGCAAGGACTCGTACTTGTTGGACAAGATCAAGAGCAGAGTCTCCTCCACTTCTGAATTCAGGATTCCTCTACCGTCCTCAGATGCAGTCACACCCTGCGGTCCCTGGCCACTGGCCAAATTTGAGATACTTAATCTCTGGAGAAGGGTCTGCTTCCTGAAACACAGCGTCCAGGTGACTCTCCCCCCCCCCTCCCCGATACGCCGCAGTATCCGAAGCTCATCAACCCAGAGCCAAAATTCTTCGAGCTGCAACCTTACTGCAGATGTGGCCACGCCAGCTCACAACGGGGTCTACCAGCTCCCACATCATGCAGCCCCGGCACATCGCCTTCCCAGCCAGCTCTACTTCACTTAATTCATTCGTTTTTCAAATTTTGTAGATTCCCGACCAGCTTTCCAGTGCCATCACTTTTTCCAGATACTTTTCGTCTCAGCGAAATCGCAGAGGAGTTATTTATACTCACAGCTCCGATGCTCCACCCCTCTGGGTCCACTCTACCTCCGCTCCCCGGTGACTCGATAGTGTAGGACTGCCGCAACTCGAACCGCTCAACTCTCAAGCCTGGGTCTCGGTTGCAGCATGTGGGAGCTCCTGGATGCCAGTTTAATCCAGGGCAAACACCTCTGCCGTTTGGGCAGCTTCGACTCAGGGAGGGGGAAACGTTACCTGGGTTCTTTGTGCCAGGAGGCGGCGACACCTCTTAGGACAGGGTCTTCTGAATTGGTCAGGGACAGGAGAGTGGGACTCTGAGTGAGGTGGGTATGGGGGACCTGGCAGCACGTGAGCCTCAGCCTTTACGATCGTCCAAAAGGTTCCAGTTGGTTTGGGTGAAAGTGGGGGCTGCAGGATGGAGGAGCCGACTGACCATGGCACTGCGGGACTTCCGGCGGTACAGGAAGCCACTCAAGTGGGGGGAGCAAAAAGGAATGTGAACAGGAGATAGTGTAGTCAGAGGGATTGACACCATTCTCTGCTGCAAAGAACATCAGGCAGCTGTATTGCACGCCCGGTGCCAGGGTTCGGGATATCTGCTTAGGGCCGGAGAGGAATTTGGGAAGGGGTGGGGGGGGGAGAAAGAGGACCCAGGCGTCATAAGACCATAAGACGTAGGAGCAGAATTAGGCCACTTGGCCCATCGAGTCTGCTCCACCATTCAATCATGGCTGATATTTTCTCATCCCCATTCTCCTGCCTTCTCCCCATAACCCCTGATCCCCTTATTAATCAAGAACCTACCTATCTCGGTCTTAAAGGCACTCAGTGAATTGGCCTCCACAGCCTTCTGTGGCAGAGAGTTCCACAGATTCACCACCCTCTGGCTGAAGGAATTCCTCATCTCAGTTTTAAAGGATCGTCCCTTTAGTCTGAGATTGTGTCCTCTGCTTCTAGTTTTTCCTACAAGTGGAAACATCCTCTCCACGTCCACTCTATCCAGGCCTCGCAGTATCCTGTAAGTTTCAATAAGATCCCCTCTCATCCTTCTAAACTCCAACGAGTACAGACCCAGAGTCCTCAAGCATTCCTCATACGACAAGTTCTTCATTCCAGGGATCATTCTTGTGAACTTCCTCTGCACCCTTTCCAAGGCCAGCGCATCCTTCCTTGGATATGGGGCCCAAAACTGGTCACGGTCTATGTAGGTACCAACGACATAAGCAGGACGAAGGAGGTTCTGTATAGCCAGTATGAGGAGCCAGGCACCAAAATGAGAAGCGCAGCACCAAAGGTCATAATCTCTGGGTTATTCCCTGAGCCACATGCAAATTGGCAAAGGATGAATCAGATTAGAGAGATGAATGTGTGGCTCAAAGACTGGTGTGGGTCCGGTTCCCCAGCACCAGCACTGGGGAAAATGGGATCTTTACCGGTGGGACGGGTGTTTGCACATTCTCCCAGTGTCTGAGTGGGTCTCACCCCCACAACCCAAAGATGGATTTGCCACGCAATTGGAAATGTTTTTTTTAAAGTACGATTTGCTAGCCATTACAGAGACGTGACTGCAGGATCATCATAGAATTTACAGTGCAGAAGGAGGCCATTCAGCCCATCGTGTCTGCACCGGCTCTTGGAAAGAGCACCCTACCCAAGGTCAACAGCTCCACCCTATCCCCATAACCCAGTAACCCCACCCAACACGAAGGGCAATTTTGGACACCAAGGGCAATTTATCATGGCCAATCCATCTAACCTGCACATCTTTGGACTGTGGGGGGAAACCGGAGCACCCGGAGGAAACCCACGCACACACGGGGAGGATGTGCAGACTCCGCACAGACAGTGACCCAAGCCGGAATCGAACCTGGGACCCTGGAGCTGCGAAGCAATTGTGCTATCCACAATGCTCCCGTGCTGCCCCATGACATGGATTGGGATCGAATATTGAAGGGTGCGGGATATTTAGCAAGGAACAGGAAGCGAGGAAAAGATGGAGGGTGGCTCTGTAAGTCAACGATGGGATTGACACAATAGAGAGGGATGATCCAAGGCTCAGGAAACCAGGATGTGGAAATGGTTTGGGCAGAGATGAAAAAAGGCAACGGCAAGAAGTCACTTATGGGAGTCGCGCACAGGCCCCCCCATCAGTAACGCCATGGTAGGGCGGAGGGTTAAATAATTGGAGGTCGTCAGAAGGGGATGGCAATAATCACGGGAGATTTTAATTTGCATATATTCTCTTGAAAAAAAAAAGTGTGCTGGCTGTACTGTGAATGCAAAACAACTTCACGCTGCACTAAATCTGGGACTAGGTGTGCGCGAATGGGGCAACCCAGCTAACGAGAGTTGGATTATAAATGGCCACACGTGTTATGTGTTATAACCCAACTCCAGCATTTTAATGAGGCACCAAGTAGGAGTGGGCCGCCCTCCTTTAGAAGTTACGCACCGGGCCACAGCTTAGACTCCTGCACCCCGCTCGCCCCAGTCCCCATTATGCCCGGGTACAGAGATCAGAACTCAGGAGCTGCACTGATTTTTAAAAATTATATAAATTTAGAGTACCCAATTCATTTTTTACAATTAAGGGGCCAATCCACCTAACCTGCACATCTTTGGGTTGTGGGGGCGAAACCCACGCAAACACGGGGAGAATGTGCAAACTCCACACGGACAGTGACCCGAAGCCGGGATCGAACCTGGGACCTCGGTGCCGTGAGGCAGCAGTGCTAACCCACTGCGCCACCCTTCACCGATTTTAAAAAATAGTACAAAGTTGTCTCGATAGTTGGATGTGCAGTCAGAGCAAGCTCGCAACTCACAAACATTGAATGGAAGGTAGTTTTAAAATTTGCTTGGTGATTTTAATCAAACGGGAAAAAAAAAAAAGAATGCGGATCAAGGAGGCACTGGCGGTCACTTTAATTTTGAGAAACAGAAAAATAAGCCAGTCAAGGAGCTTTCAGCGTCAGCAAAGATTATATGGAGTAAATCAACAACACCGCCCAGTGGCAAATCAAAGTACTGCAGAGGCAGGAATGAGAGCACAGCGGCACGCGACACAGCTCAGTGAAGCTAACCGTTATGTTTCTTACCGTCTCCTCTTCTCGGTCTGCAATTTATTCATTTTAGCCACCTCCAGAGGCTTCCCAACCGTCACATGATTCAACAGCGTCCCTCGTCACAGTCTGATTGGGCCGTTGCTTCCCACGCAGCTCTTTATTTAAAAATTTTTTTTTAAAGAGTGCCCAATTAATTTTGTTCCAATTAAGGGGCAATTTAGCGTGCCCAATCCACCTCCCCTGCACATCTTTTGGGTTGTGGGGGCGAAACCCACGCAGACACGGGGAGAATGTGCAAACTCCACACGGACAGTGACCCAGATCGAACCCAGGATCTCAGCGCCGTGAGGCAGCAGTGCTAACCACTGCGCCACCGTGCTGCCCCAACCCACGCAGCTCTTTAAACACGTAGAGTTAACACATTCCCCGACAATAATAATACAGAGATAGGCGCAGGGCCAGGACTGGGGGAATGCAAGAGTTCTCCCATTTATCTTTTGGGTAGGTTTTTATTATGTCACAGCCAACTCTTGTCAAGAGTTGAAAAACATAAGATTTCTCTAATCTTCCCTCATAATTCACAAACCGAAGAAAATGAAATCAAAGCATTTTTCTAATGTCCCACTTGTATGTATTTATTCATGGTTACTTGCAGCAACATGTAGTAGCTTAATTTTCAATCCCTCACTAGCAGGTCCAGATTCATTGTTTTAGATTTCTAATCTTGGGGAGGGCTAGCAACCCTAGATGAAAGGTAAGTAGGCCATTCAACCCACCTTAGTGCATTCATTCAGGAAAAGCCAACAACCATTCCCCACCTCACCAACTGTTACTGGAACGTGTCCCTGATTGAGCCTCCATTTCCTGATCCAAAGTACATCGTATGCGTCGATCACTCTGATGGGCTCCTTAACATCGGTTATACATTTGTAGCACAGTGGTTAGCACTGTTGCTTCACAGCTCCAGGTTCGATTCCCGGCTTGGTCACTGTCTGCGCGGAGTCTCCACGTTCTCCCTGTATCTGCGTGGGTTTCCTCCGGGTGCTCCGGTTTCCTCCAAGTCACAAAAGACTTGCTGTTAGGTGGATTGGCCATGCTAATATGCCCTTAGTGTCCTAAAAAGCTTAGATGGGGTTACTGGGTCACGGGAGGTGTGGGCTTAAGTAGGGCGCTCTTTCCAAGGGCCGGCGCAGACTCGATGGGCCGAATGGCCTCCTTCTGCACTGTAAATTCTATGATTTTATGTTTTGCCTTTCGCCAATTTGGTCCCGTTTCCCCCTGACGCTAGTCTCATGCTTCAGTTTGAACTGTTTCACCTTAACGACGTGCTTTTACCAAAGCCCAAAAAAAAGTCCCAACATGTCTCCCAGGAGCGTTCATCAGACAGTAGCTGACACCAAGCGAAACAACGAGATAATGGTGAGATGTTGGGACAGAGCGGCAGGTTTTATGGAGGGTCTCACAAAGGAGCTGGGTGGTTTAGGGAAAGAATCCCAGGATGTAGGGCCGAGACAGCTGTAGGCATGACTGCCAAGGGAAGGGTGAAAGGAATGTGAGATAGACATAGGGCCAGGAGTGGGGGAATGCAAGAGTTCTCCCATTTATCTTTTGGATATAGTTTTATTATGTCACAGCCAACGCCTGTCGGAACTGAAAAACATAAGATTTCTCTAATCTTCCCTCACAAGCCAAGAACCGTTTGTTATTTCACCTTCTAAAAAGGGGAGTATGGTGATGAGCCATCGCGCAGGGCACTGGGTAACCAGCGAATCCCAGTCAGCATTGAACAAAGAACAAAGAACAAGGAAATGTACAGCACAGGAACAGGCCCTTCGGCCCTCCAAGCCCGTGCCGACCATGCTGCCCGGCTAAACTACAATCTTCTACACTTCCTAGGTCCGTATCCCTCTATTCCCATCCTATTCATGTATTTGTCAAGATGCCCCTTAAATGTCACTATCGTCCCTGCTTCCACCACCTCCTCCGGTAGCGGGTTCCAGGCACCCACTACCTTCTGTGTAAAAACCTTGCCTCGTACATCTCCTCTAAACCTTGCCACGCTCACCTTAAACCTATGCCCCCTAGTAATTGACCCCTCTACCCTGGGGAAAAGCCACTGACTATCCACTCTGTCTATGCCCCTCATAATTTTGTAGACTTCTATCAGGTCGCCCCTCAACCTCCGTCGTTCCAGTGAGAACTAACAGAGTTTGTTCAACCGCTCCTCATAGCTAATGCCCTCCATACCAGGCAACATCCTGGTAAATCTCTTCTGCACCCTCTCTAAAGCCTCCACATCCTTCTGGTAGTGTGGCGACCAGAATTGAACACTATACTCCAAATGTGGCCTAACTAAGGTTCTATACAGCTGCAACATGACTTGCCAATTCTTATACTCAATGCCCCGGCCAATGAAGGCAAGCATGCCGTATGCCTTCTTGACTACCTTCTCCACCTGTGTTGCCCCTTTCAGTGACCTGTGGACCTGTACACCTAGATCTCTCTGACTTGTAATACTCTTGAGGGTTCTGCCATTCACTGTATATTCCCTACCTGCATTAGACCTTCCAAAATGCATTACCTCACATTTGTCCGGATTAAACTCCATCTGCCATCTCTCCGCCCAAGTCTCCAAACAATCTAAATCCTGCTGTATCCTTGGACAGTCCTCATCGCTATCCGCAATTCCACCAACCTTTGTGTCGTCTGCAAACTTACCAATCAGACCAGTTACATTTTCCTCCAAATCATTTATATATACTATGAACAGCAAAGGTCCCAGCACTGATCCCTGTGGAACACCACTGGTCACAGCCCTCCAATCAGAAAAGCATCCTTCCATTGCTACTCTCTGCCTTCTATTGGGCCGACTCTGGCTGTATTGTGTATTCGGGGAGACAACAGCAGGGCACTGAAACCTCAGCAGAGGCACAGTAAAAACAACACCAAAAATCAGTCCACGAAGGGTTGGCCAACCACTTCATACAATGCACCGTAGAATAAGGCCCTCGTGAGATTCTCAGAAAAGTGGACAGGAATATCGTTTTCTCATCTAGATTCACTGTGACGTAGTTGAGAAAGCGACACAGTCAGCTCCAGCTCAGGGTAAATGATTGGCAAATGTGAACTTTGCCAGCATCTTTAGCTTCCCCCTCCTGTTGCAGGTACAATTGCCTCTCTGGTTCTAAGTGGAAGGGGAGGACCTCTGAAGTACCAACACATCGCCGCCACTCTCACCTCCAATACGCACAAGCCTGAAAACGGGATGAACCCACTTCTGCCTCAGAGGCAAGTGTAACTCAAATACAAAACGGTCACTGCACAGTCAGGTGCTGACCTGTACTTGTAACTACCCCCAGTTTGCCCTCCCAACTTTCCTCTCTATAATTTGTCCTCCCATCTTGATGAAGACAGTGACGGAGGCTCAGGGACACTTGTGGGCGACACGGTAGCACAGTGGTTAGCACTGTTGCTTCACAGCACCAGGGTCCCGGGTTCGATTCCTGGCTCGGGTCACTGCCTGTGCGGAGTCTACACGTTCTCCCCGTGTCTGCGTGGGTTTAAGACCATAAGACATAGGAGCGGAAGCAAGGCCATTCGGCCCATCGAGTCCACTCCACCATTCAATCATGGCTGATTTCAACTCCATTTACCCGCTCTCTCTCCATAGCCCTTAATTCCTCGAGAAATCAAGAATTTATCAACCTCTGACTTTAAGACACTCAACGTCCCGGTCTCCACCACCCTCTGTGGCAATGAATTCCACAGACCCACCACTCTCTGGCTGAAGAAATTTCTCCTCATAACCGGGTTTCCTCCGGGTGCTCCGGTTTCCTCCCACAAGTCACGAAAGAGGTGCTTGTTAAGTGAATTGGACATTCTGAAATCTCCCTCTGCGTACCCGAACAGGCGCCGGAGTGTGGCGACTAGGTAACTTCATTGCAGTGTTAAGGTAAGCCTATGTGTGAGACTAAAAAAAGATCACTCACTTATAGAACCAAAGTGGTTGATCTTTAGTCCAAGCCTTGCCAGCATGTGTTGGCAAACTGACCCAACACAGCGACAGCATGTCCAGGTCCCTCACCCCGGTAAAGGTTCTGGGATTGGAAGGCCAAACTCTAACTCACGAATAAAAAAACCATGGGGCACACACCAAGGTCAACTGCAGCCCTTCTCCTGTCCCAACTGGATAGAGCTCACTACAGACTGGGAAGCAAACTTGCATCCTCCCTGATCCGGACAATGCAACACTGGTTTGGAATTGCAAGAGAAAGGGAAGTCTTCATTTGGGATTCTGGCAAATCAAGCGAGCAGAGTGGCTGACCTCAACATCAAGGCAGCATTTGACCAAATGTTGAGACCAAGGAGCCCAAGCAAGATAATGGAAATCAAGGCGGAAACACTCCATAGGTCGAGTCCGACCAGCCACATAAATACTGCAAATGGGACATTACAGAAATTGCAGTCAGAGAAGAAAAAAGGGGTGTGAAATATGAAATGAAATTAACATAGTGACAGAGGAAATATAAAGGGGTTTGACAGCTTCGAAATTGGGTAAATCCAAAGGCCCAGACAAAAAAAAAAACTATTCTTGGCTGTTAAAGGGAGCTACAGAAGAAATAGCAGATGTGTTGTCAGAGGACTGGAGCACTGTTACCATTATTTAAAGAAGGAGACAGGGATAGACCAAATAATTACAGACCAGTCAGCTGAACATCAAGTGCAGGAAAATTACTGGGAAAAGTTCTGACAGACAGTATAAATATTTGGGAAGTTATGGATTAATGAAAAACAGTTTTGAAGGATTGGATCGGGGAGGTGGTGTCTGCCTAACAGAACGGAATTTTTTTTTCGAGGTAACAAGGATTGATGCGAATGGTAAATTTGATGTCATGGAGTCACGTACACGGTTTTGACCAGAGGGTGGAAATGGTGCAAGGATTCCCCAGCTGACTATGAAGCTGTTTGAGCTGCGTTATGAACGCTCTTTCCGTAGTCAATAAGCCCTGGTGTTGGACTTGAACCCAGGGCTTCTGGTCCAAGGCAGGAGCGCAACCACTGTGCCACAAGACCTCCTGATCGGGATTTCAGCATGACTTCCGAGAAGGTTCCACATGACAGACTGCTCACGAAAGTAAAAGCCCATGGGATCAAAGGGAAAGCTGGACCAAAAATTGGCTCAGAGGCAGGAAGAGAAGGATATAATGGTCGATGGGTGCTCTTGTGACTGGAGGGATGTTTTCAGTGGGGTTCCCCAGGATGTGGTCCCCTAGGGCACAGATATTTATGAAGATTTTTTGCAATATATATAAATCTCAATCAGGTGTGAAAACGTTTTCAGACCTGGCTGCGCGGTTGATAATGAAGAAAGCTGTAGTCTGTAGCAAGATATTAATGGAACAGTCACGTGGGTGGAACAGTGGCAAATGGCATTCAATTCAGAGAAAAGTGTGAGCTAATGCATTTGGGAAAGACTAACAAGGTAAGAGAAACAACAGTAAACAATAGGATGCCAAGAAGCACAGAGAAACAGAGGCACCTTGGAGTACATGGAGCCAATGTTGTTCCTCTGTTTAAGAAGGGTAGCAAGGATAATCCCGGGAACTACAGGCCGGTGAGCCTTACTTCAGTGGTAGGGAAATTACTGGAGAGAATTCTTCGAGACAGGATCTACTCCCATTTGGAAGTAAATGGACGTATTAGTGAGAGGCAGCACGGTTTTGTGAAGGGGAGGTTGTGTCTCACTAACCTGATAGAGTTTGATGCAGGTAGGGCAGTAGATGTTGTCTATATGGACTTCAGTAAGGCCTTTGACAAGGTCCCTCATGGTAGACTAGTACAAAAGGTGAAGTCACACGGGATCAGGGGTGAGCTGGCAAGGTGGATACAGAACTGGCTAGGCCATAGAAGGCAGAGAGTAGCAATGGAGGGATGCTTTTCTAATTGGAGGGCTGTGACCAGTGGTGTTCCACAGGGATCAGTGCTGGGACCTTTGCTCTTTGTAGTATATATAAATGATTTGGAGGAAAATGTAACTGGTCTGATTAGTAAGTTTGCAGACGACACAAAGGTTGGTGGAATTGCGGATAGCGATGAGGACTGTCGGAGGATACAGCAGGATTTAGATTGTCTGGAGATTTGGGCGGAGAGATGGCAGATGGAGTTTAATCCGGACAAATGTGAGGTAATGCATTTTGGAAGGTCTAATGCAGGAAGGGATTATACAGTGAATGGTAGAACCCTCAAGAGTATTGAAAGTCAAAGAGATCTAGGAGTACAGGTCCACAGGTCATTGAAAGGGGCGACACAGGTGGAGAAGATAGTCAAGAAGGCATACGGCATGCTTGCCTTCATTGGCCGGGGCATTGAGTATAAGAATTGGCAAGTCATGTTGCAGCTGTATAGAACCTTAGTTAGGCCACACTTGGAGTATAGTGTTCAATTCTGGTCACCACACTACCAGAAGGATGTGGAGGCTTTAGAGAGGGTGCAGAAGAGATTTACCAGAATGTTGCCTGGTATGGAGGGCATTAGCTATGAGGAGCGGTTGAATAAACTCGGTTTGTTCTCACTGGAACGAAGGAGGTGGAGGGGAGACCTGATAGAGGTATATAAAATTATGAGGGGCATAGACAGAGTGGATAGTCAGAGGCTTTTCCCCAGGGTAGAGGGGTCAATTACTAGGGGGCATAGGTTTAAGGTGAGAGGGGCAAGGTTTAGAGTAGATGTACGAGGCAAGTTTTTTACGCAGAGGGTAGTGAGTGCCTGGAACTCGCTACCGGAGGAGGTAGTGGAAGCAGGGACGATAGGGACATTTAAGGGGCATCTTGACAAATATATGAATAGGATGGGAATAGAAGGATACGGACCCAGGCAGTGTAGAAGATTGTAGTTTAGTCGGGCAGCATGGTCGGCACGGGCTTGGAGGGCCGAAGGGCCTGTTCCTGTGCTGTACATTTCTTTGTTCTTTGTACATGATCACAGATTCCTGAAGGTAGCTGGACAGGTAGATAAGGTGGTTAAGAAAGTATTTGGAATATTTCCTTTATTAGCTGAGCCAGGGAATAATAAAGAGCTGGGAGGTTACACTGCATAAAACACTAAGTAGGCCACAGCTGGAGTAGTGTGTGCAGTTCTGGTCCCTGCACGACAGGAAAGGCATGATTGTACTGCAGAGGGCACAGAGATTTATGAAGATGTTGCCTGGACTGGAGAATCGGAATTCTGAGGAAAAATACAGAGGCTGGGGAAAGACCCAATTGACATGTATAAAATGACGAGGGGTCCCGATAAATATACGTAGGTCCTTTTCCCCTTCCATCTAGAGAATAGTGAGGGTTTGGAATTCACTGACCAAAGGCTGGTAGAGAGACAAACCCTCAGAACATGAAAGGGCTCACGTGCACTGTGCCCTGACCCACAGAGCTGGGAAGGGGAATTACGCTGGATGGCTACTTTGCAGCTGGTGAATTCAGCAGCCTCCAACCCTGCTGTAATTTTCTATGATTCTAAGAGCAGGTCGGAAGCTGGGAACTCTGAGTCAAGTAACTCACCTCCTGACTCACCAAATGCCTGTTTGCCATCGACAAGGCACAAGTCAGGAGTGTGATTGAATACTCTCCACTTGCCTGGATGAGTGCAGCTCCAACACGCGAGAGGCTCGATACCATCCAGGACAAAGCAGCCTGGCTTGATTGACACCCCAACCACCACCTTAAACATTCACTCCCTCCACCACGGACGCACAGTGGCGGCCGTCTGCACCATCTACAAGATGCACTGCAGCAAACTCGCCAAGGTTCCTGAGACAGCACCTTCCACACCCATGACCTCTGCCACCTAGAAGGACAAGGTCAGCAGGCGCATGCGAACACCGCCACCCGCAGGTTCCCTTCCAAGCCACACACCATCCTGACTTGGAAATGGCTTGCTGTTCCTTCACCGCCGCTGGGTCAAAATCCTAGAACCCCCTCCGGAAATGTGGGTGTTTCGGCACCACAGGGACTGCAGCGGTTCAAGAAGGCAGCTCACCACCACCTTCTCAGGAGCAATTAGGGATGGGCAATAAATGCTGGCCTTGCTAACAACACTCGCACCCCAGGAACCAATATGTTTTATAAAAGGATCAATGTCCTATTGTACTAACTTACTACAGACATTGAAAGAAACCATCACCCAGTGTTCTTTGACACCTACATTGGTGTGAGGCGCAAGGATGTCAGGTTTCCTTCCCTAGTGGAGGGTGAGCCAGATGGATTTTCACAACATTCTGACTGCTTCACAATCAGTTTTACAATAGCAGCTTTGTTCTTCAAACTTCTGAAACGTCACTGGCCTAGTTACATAGAGCTCAGCACTCTGCTTGCTATGTTAATGGTGTCTCGACAACGACTGGACATGGTGTGCATTTCTGAATCTTTCTCTCTCCCTTCTGAATCTCACTTACTGGGGCTGGTTTAGCACAGGGCTAAATCGCTGGCTTTGAAAGCAGACCAAGGCAGGCCAGCAGCATGGTTCAATTCCCGTACCAGCCTCCCCGAACAGGCGCCGGAATGTGGCGACTAGGGGCTTTTCACAGTAACGTCATTTGAAGCCTACTTGTGACAATAAGCAATTTTCATTTCAGTTCATGTAGAGCAGATTTACAAACTACCTGTTATTAGTAGTTTTTAAATCAGTATGCATTATCAGAACAATTGAAAGTGACTGACTTCCTTTAAAAAAAATCTGGAACCTCATAAAAGCATTCAGAGGGTCAGCAGCCCATGATGCATCCCAGAGGCTCACCACTGGGGAAAGATTCAGTCTATTCCTACTCTTGTGTAGTTTAAACTCGTGCCCCCGGCCCTTCTTAATTTACAACCTGATTCAGACACTTTGCCCTCTTCCCAAGGACAGAATCCTGGCTCTTTCATTGGAAAGTTCACATGCTTCAAAATTAGAAGTTATCTGCCTTTGTTAGAATTTAAATTCCACAAACCCACTCATGGGAGCAACCCTCACAATCCAAATCCAGAAGGTTAACTCTGTCACATTGTTATCAACAGGACAGCGCTGGTGTCAGGTATCAATTAATGTGACAATTCTGGTGCTGATTTAAGGTCGGGACATCGATCGGTCGACCGCGCCAACAGGGCAGCACAGTGGTTAGCATTGCTGCCTCACAGCGCCAGGGACCCGGGTTCAATTCCAGCCCTGGGTGACAGTCTGTGAGGAGTTCGCACTGTCTCCCAATGTCTGCGGGGTTTCCTCCGGGTGCTCCGGATTCCTCCCACGTTCCAAAGATGTGCAGGATAGGCGGATTAGCCATACTAAATTGCCCCTTGGTGTCCGAAAATGCGCAGGTTAGGGGCGATTACGGGATTAGGGCAGGGGAGTGGGCCTGGGTAGGGCGCTATTTCAGAAGGTCGGTGCAGACTCGATGGGCTGAATGGCCTCCTTCTGCGCTGTACGGATTCTACGGACTCTAGTCGTCTCCAAGCCTCTTTCTACAGATTTGCTTTTTCAGTTCTAAAAGGAGAGATTGAATTTCTATACCACCTTTCATAAGCACAGAATATCTCAAAGCACCTTATAGCCAAATGAAGTAGTACTTCTGAAATATAGTCACTGACACGGAGGAAACAAGGCAGCCTACTTGTGCAGAACAAGATACAACAAATGGATCATGACAGGATAATCTATAGGTTCACGGATATATAAGGGGAGGGGGGGGGGGGGGGAAAAGAGAATGAGTTCCCCAGTTTTTCATCAAATGGAATCTTTTATTTACATTTTCCAGAGGGAGTGCATAAGGGACTTTAGTTATAATAAAATAATCTTTGTCACAAGTAGGCTTACACTAACACTGCAATGAAGTTACTGTGAAAAGCCCCTAGTCGCCACATTCCGGCACCTGTTCGGGTACACCGAGGGAGAATTCAGAATGTCCAAATTACCAACAGCACGTCCTTCAGGACCAGTGGGAGGAAACCGGAGCACCCGGAGGAAACCCACGTAGACACGGTGTATCCACTTAAAATGGCCAACTCCCGATTCAAAATGGCGAACGGCAAAGGCTGATGGGAAAGTCAGCCAACAGGACAAAAACCAGCAGCTGCAGGTTGGCTGTGTATTTACCTCTGGAAAGGCCAGACAATATCGATACCAGCAACTATCAGCATAACAAAACAACAGCCATCTGCATATTAATGAGCAATCCCCGGGAACAATAAGCAACATTTAGACACACAAAGCAAAACCAGACTCTTCGGCGCCAGCAGACGCCAACAAAAAAGGAGGTGAACGACCACCTCAAGACCGCCCATCGATCAGGGAACCGATCCAGCATTGGAGAAAATCAAATCAAGTGATTGGGACAAAGTCCAATCACTTGGGACCAGGTACAGGGTCCGCCACGAAAGGCAGGAAGCCCCTGGGGACTATAAGAATTGAGCCCCAAGTTCAAGTCTCTCTTCTTCTTCTCCGGCTCGCTTCCAGCTCTCGTCACTCTTCAGCAGCTGATCGAACCTGTAAGTCTTACTTCAACGCTCGCTACGAGATGGGCGCTCCTCGCTATCAATCTGTACCAACTTCGAATCCCGCAGGCTCAGAACCCGAACGAAAGGCCATTTGTTTCCCTGACCTGGTGGGCCAGTTCCAAGTTAAGTATTGGCCTGTTAGTTGTAGAAGTAGCTTAGACGTAGAATTTGTACATGAGTAGTGATTACTGTGTATAATAAATGTGCTTTGATTTAAATCTTACTAATCGGTGTGTTGGATTATTGATCATTACTCAGACTTGAACCACGTGGCGGTATCAGAAAGATACCTGGCGACTCAAGAGCAAAGGTGATAAAACAGAGCAATTAAACTAAGGCAAAGTTAGCAACAACACGGGCAGAACGTGCGGACTCCGCACAGGCAGTGACCCAAGCCGGGTATCAAACCTGGTACCCTGGAGCTGTGAAGCAACAGTGCTACCCACTGTGCTACCATGCCGCTCGGATGGAATCGAATCCGGGTTTATCATCTCATCTGCACTGGAGAGTGGCTCTGGATTTTGAGCTCTCTGGAGGGGTATTTGAACCCACAACCTTCTAACACAGACTGCTACTCATTGGGCCATGGCTGGCACACGAACAGTGCACAATGTTGCAACTTCCTGCATGATCAATAGGACGATGACCTTCAATGTTGCACAGCTTTTGACACCCTTTTGGTTATTTTTGCTGTAATCTCCAACTTCCTATTTGTGATGGTTACGCACAACTGAATAGGTTCCACCTCCACTGACCTCCTGGGAAGTATACTGTGCTTGCAATTCTGCAGAGCAAGCCTTACAGAATGGAAAGTGGCGACTGTTACAATAGCCAGGATAAAAGAGTACAGAATGCATCGCAAGTGGATATAAAAGTGCAAGGACATTAAAGAGAGATTTGGAACAGAGCAGGAAATAAATTAATGAAATTGGATTAAACAGCTTCGATAACAGAGCCACATGCAATAACACAGGTGTGAGAGTGTCTGCTTGTGTGGGTGTTAGTTTAAAAAATGTCCTTTTCCCCCATCATGGCTGTATGTCACTGGATACGTCCAGCTCCCTGCTACAGTATTCCAACGGGTAACTTTAGAGAGCTGTTCCTTGTGTCACACCACGTAGCCCAGTGACACTGCAATTAGGGTACAGCCACTGTCCAAGTTTACAGCATGGAGTGTTATAAAAGTCAAGATTCAGACAATACAGTTCCACCTGGATAGTAGCTCCCTGGATACAAAACATTCTGGCAAGGTAACTTGGCCCACACCCCATCCCAGTAACCCCACCTAACCATTTTGGACACTAAGGGACAATTTATCATGGCCAATCCACCTAACCTGTGGTGTACGGTCCGCTGATGTTGACAGATCACGTCTTGTTGGACGAAATTAAAAGAAAATGGGAGAAGGAATTGTGCCAGGAATTTGACAGGGAGTGGTGCGAGACTGTATAGAGTCAATTCTACCGCTTTCGTGATCCAGGCTCAGCCTGATACAATTCAAGGTGGTGGTGCATAGGGTGCATTGGACCAGGGCCTGAAGGAGTGGGTTTTTTGCAGACGTAGGGGATAGGTACGAGCAGTGTTCTGGGGGCCCTGCCCATCCCACACATACATGTTCTGGTCCTGCCCTGGGCTCGTGAACCTGTGGGTCTCCTGCTTCAGCACCATGTCAGGCATTCTTGGTGTCGACTTGGAGCCCTGCCCTTTGGTGGCTATCTTTGGGATTGCCGGAGTTATAGACGGGGGGGGGGGGGGGCGGCGAAGCCAGATGCTCGTCAAACCTGCTTTGGCTGGACGTCCTCGTCCCTGCCCAGTGCAGCAGCCTGGCTCAGCGACCGGATGGAATTTTTTACACTTAGAAAAAAAATAAGTACCTAACGAGAGGGTCGGCTGAAGGATTATACCTCTGGGGGCAACCGTTTATTTATTGTTTCAGACAGTTGGTCATAATCAGATGTTGGGCCGGGGGTCATTTGGTTGTTGTTTCTTTTGGGTGTGTGTGTGGTGTGGGGGGGGGGGGGGGGAAAATGGTCAACTGCTGTACATACATGGTTGTATTGGTGCTATCTGGAAAATTGGTAACCAAATAATATTTTTTTTAAAAATTGAGGTGAGGGGGGTGGAAATGGGTTAGGTGGCGGGGATATTTTTTGTATATTGTATGAATCTGGTTGAATATTTTATAAGTTTGAATAAAAATATTTGTTGAAAAGAAAAGGAGTCATCCTATATGCGGATTATATGCAAAAGCACAATTTTGGGTGACGGATAAGTAGGTGAGGATAAAGTTTTGGTAACTGGAGAACACAGATTTAATATCATTGGCAAAAGGAGAAACTTTGTTTTTTGGAAGTAAGCGCAGGGAGTCTAGATTGTGAGATCTGAAAAGGGTGGTGGATGAATTGGATTTCAAAATAGAATTGAATAGCCACTCGAAAAGGAAACATTTGCAGGGCCAGGGTGGAGGAAAAAAGGGTCATGAAACTAATTGCACAATCTTTCAAAGAGTGGGTCGAATGGGCTAATTTGGTGCTCTATAATGCTGGACACAGTACTTAGAAAGTGTTCAATTCCCAGCATTAACATCCCATATCATGATAAACGAAACCCCTTTATACGCAATTAAAGTGAAGGTACAAATTGTTCTCATGGCGGATCAGAAATTATAACCATGCTGGCAGATTAATGCCAAAAGCAATGTAAATACTGATGGACAGGGACATAAGAATTAGGATTCTGAGCAGCCAATATTTCTAGACGCGCATATTTACATATGCGCCTGTGGCTTGGATTTTGTTTATTGTCATGTGCACCGAGGTACAGGGGAAGTATTTTTCTGCGAGCAGCTCAACAGATCATTAAGTACATGAGAAGAAAATAAAATAAAAAGAAAATACATAATAGGGCAACACAAGGTACACAATGTAACTACATAAACACCGGCATCGGGTGAAGCATACAGGGTGTAGTGTTAATGAGGTCAGTCCATAAGAGGGTCATTTAGGAGTCTGGTAACAGTGGGGAAGAAGCTGTTTTTGAGTCTGTTCGTGCGTGTTCTCAGACTTCTGTATCTCCTGCCCGATGGAAGAAGTTGGAAGAGTGAGTAAGCCGGGTGGGAGGGATCTTTGATTAGGCTGCCCGCTTTCCCCAGGCAGCGGGAGGTGTAGATGGAGTCAATGGATGGGAGGCAGGTTAGTGTAATGGACTGGGCGGTGTTCACGACTCTCTGGAGGAGGAAAGAAAGAGATAGTAGATGCACAACTCTCAGGTCTGTGCTTTTCACTGATCATCCAAATCATCAACACCCCCAACAGCAACTCACAGTCAGCGAATGACTGAATCAGTTACATTGCTCCTGCACATGAGATAAGCAGCCAGTTAATCGCCTTTTTGGTAACAGTATTTGGCCACGATATCCACCGACTGGTTAAAAAAAAACTGCTTTCCTAGTTGAACTACTGCACTAAGCAGACATTTTTATATTCTTTCACAGAATGTGCAGCTAACTGGCTCGGCCAGCATTCGTTGCCCATCCCTAATTGCCCGAGAGAAGGTGGTGGTGAGCTGCCTTCTTAAACCGCTGCAGTCCATGTGGTGTAGGTACACCCACTGTGCTCTTTGGGAGGGAGCTCCAGGATCTTCACCCAGTGACAGTGAAGGAATGGCCGATATAGTTCCAAGTCAGGGTGGTGAATGACCGGAAGGGAATTTCCAGCTGGTGATGTTCCCATGAATCTGCTGTCCTTGTTCTTCCAGGTTGTGAGTTTGGAAGGTTCTGTTGAAGAAGTCTTGGGAGACTGACTGCAGTGCATCTTGTAGAAGGCACACATGGCTGCCTCTTGTGTTGGGAGGGTGTGGATGAGGTGCCAATTAAGAGGGCTGCTTTGTCCTGGATGTTGTTTGAGCTGCACTTTTCCAGGCAAGCGGAGAGTATTCCATCACACTCCTGACTTGTGCCTGGTAGATGGTGGACAGGCTTTGGAGTCAGGAGATGAGTTAATCTCCACAGAATTCCCAGTCTCTGACCTACTCTTGTAGCCACAATAGTTCTTCAGCTGGTCCAGTTCAGTTGCTGGTCAGTGGTAACCCCCAATAATAGAGGGTGGGGAAATTCAGTAACGGCAATGCCACTGAATGTCAAAAGGAGATGATTGGATTCTCTCGTTCGAGATGGCCATCGCCTGGCACTTGTATTGCACAAATGTTGCATAGCCTTGGTGCCATCATTCATCAGAAAGACAGCACTTCTGACAATGTAGCCTTCTCTCATTATTGGCAGAGTTGTCACAATTGGCCTCAAATACACCTACAATAGGGAAGTCTAGCAAATCTCTCATCCCTCTCCCAATCCGATGGCAGCCTTGGCTCAGCTCTGTTAAGAGATTGTGGGCAGGTCCCACTCACAGACTTATCACAAGATCTAGGTTGACACTTCAATGCAGCACAACAGGAGTGCTGCACTCTGAAAGAGGTGCTATATTTTGAGCGTGCCATTAAATAAAGGTTCCAATAGCCCGCTCACATGGGCATGAAAGATCCCATGGCAATCTTCAAGCAGGGCAATTCTGGTGCTTTCCTGACCAACATTTATCCCCTTTACCGGCATCACAGATCATTTGGCCACTATTGCCTGTGAGCTCCTACAGTGCACAAATTGGCTACCACATTTCCCTACATTACAACAGCGAGTAAACCTCTCCCCGTGCCTGCGTGGGTTTCCTCTGGGTGCTCCGGTTTCCTTCCACAAGTCCCGAAAGATATGCTTGTTAGGTGAATTGAACATTCTGAATTCTCCCGAACAGGCGCCGGAGTGTGGCGATCAGGGGATTTTCACAGTAACTTCATTGCAGTGTTAATGCAAGCCTACTTGTGACACTAATAATGATTATCATTGAAAGTGCTTAGTTGGCTGTAAAGGAGATCACTGGAACGAACATTATAAACACAAAGTCCTTCTTTCACAGACCGATGGGTGCATGGCAGAGCTGGACCGACAAGACAAGGTCAGACTCGGACAGGGAGGAAGGCAACTTGGGTGAGTGATTGTGGAGACTGGCCGCCACTGGAGAGGGAGTAAGTGTGAACAGTGACCAGATTTCACAGTAACTTCATTGCAGTGTTAATGTAAGCCTACTTATAATAATAATAATCTTTATTGTCACAAGTAGGCTTACATTAACACTGCAATGAGGTTACTGTGAAAAGCCCCTAGTCGCCACACTCCGGCGCCTGTTCGGGTACACAGAGGGAGAATTCAGAATGTCCAATTCACCTAACAGCACGTCTTTTGGGACTTGTGGGAGGAAACCGGAGCACCCGGAGAAAACCCACGCAGACACGGGGAGAACGTGCAGACTCCGCACAGACAGTGGCCCAAGCCGGGAATCGACAATGGGACCTGGCTGCGCAAAACAACTGTGCGAACCACTGTGCTACCATGCTGCCCACGTGCTTGTGACACTAATAAAGATTATCATTAATATTTCAAAGCCAATGCTTTCAGGGCCCAGGCACCAGGGGTGGAACAATCTTGGGCTGCTTTTGTGTGTGGGGCTGTGGAGAATGTGAGCTCCATTACGTGCATTTTGATGGTGGACCTCCCACTGGTCCTGGATGCCAACATGGGCCCTCCAGCTCCTCTGGCGCATGCGCCTTGGCAGGGTGGGTGGGAGTGCCGGGGTACGCATGCGCAGTGCGGTCCGGGCACAGATGGGCGCATGCGCAGTGCGGCCCGGGCACAGATGGGCGCATGCGCAGTGCGGCCCGGGCACAGATGGGCGCATGCGCAGTGCGGCCCGGGCACAGATGCGCGCTTGCGCAGTGTCCACGGCCCACCTGGGCCGCCAGCTCCGCGCACGCGTCATTCCGGCGTCGACCGTTTCTACCCCCCTCCCCCGCACAAGGTCCCGCGCGGTCCACAGCAGCTCAATGCCTGCTCCGGGCGCCCGCTCCTCGCTCACCTCATGATGCTTCATCTCGAGCGGCTCGCTCTCCCTTCCCCCCCCACTACCAGCACACCGGCCCGAACGATCGTTCAACGAACTTCAACCCGCGAGTCGCTCACGTGATAAGCGAAGGGCGGGGCCCAGCGGCCGTCGCAACCAATCAGCGCACGGAAAAGGTAGCCCCGCCCCCGTCGACCCAAGGGTTCGATCAATTCCGCCTCGCGACTTTCCCCTTCCAGCCAATGAGCGGCCTGACTCGCAACCAATCAATGGGGACTGGGGGGGAACCAATCAATTTCAGCAGGAACGGGAGACGGGCCTTCCTGGTCGGCCAATGGGGAGTGTCCTGTGAAGGTGTGGGCGGGGCTGAGATGATTGGACTCAAGACGAGGGGAGGAGCTCAGGAGGGTGGGAGGGGATGAGGGCGGGGTTGAGGAAGGTTGGGGAGGGGCTGAGGGAGGAGGGGAGGGGCTGAGGGAGGAGGGGCTGAGGGAGGAGGGGCGCAGGGGGCGGGGCTGAGGGAGCAGGGGGAGGGGCTGAGGGAGCAGGGGGAGGGGAGGGGGGAGAGGCGGGGACGGGGGTGCTGAGGGAGAGGGGGGGCTGTGAGGGGGAGGGACGAGTGGCTGAGGGGGGAGGGGCGAGTGGCTGAGGGGGGAGAGGCGAGTGGCTGAGGGGGAGGGGCGAGTGGCTGAGGGGGAGGGGCTGAGGTGGGAGGGGAGGGGCTGAGGTGTGAGGGGGAGGGGCTGAGGTGGGAGGGGGAGGGGCTGAGGTGGGAGGGGGAGGGGCTGAGGTGGGAGGGGGAGGGGCTGAGGTGGGAGGGGGAGGGGCTGAGGTGGGAGGGGGTGGGGCTGAGGGAGGAGAGGGGGTGGGGCTGAGGGAGGAGAGGGGGTGGGGCTGAGGGAGGAGAGGGGGAGGGGCTGAGGAGGGAGGGGCTGAGGGGGGTGCTGAGGGAGAGGGGGGCTGTGAGGGGGAGGGGCGAGTGGCTGAGGGGGGAGGGGCGAGTGGCTGAGGGGGGAGGGGCGAGTGGCTGAGGGGGGAGGGGCGAGTGGCTGAGGGGGAGGGGTGAGTGGCTGAGGTGGGAGGGGCTGAGGTGGGAGGGGGTGGGGCTGAGGGAGGAGAGGGGGAGGTGCTGGGAGGGGAGGGGCTGTGTGAGGGTGAGGGGGGAGGGGCTGTGGTGGGAGGGGGAGGGGCTGACATGGGGAGGGGCTGAGGGGAGGAGGGGCTGAGGGGAGGGGGAGCTGAGGGGGGAGGTGCTGAGTGAGGGGCTGAGGGGGGGCTGAGGGGGGGGCAGGGGGCCTGAGGGCAGCGGGCGGTGGGAGCTGAGGGGGGTGGGAGGGGCAGAGGGGTAGGGGGCGGAAGGCCGGTGGGGTGGCAGGCCGGGGGGGACGGACGGAGGGTGGGGGTGGCAGAGAGGTGGCCAGGGGGCGGGGGGGGGGCAGAGGGGGATGGGGGGGCAGAGTGGGGGGCAAGGGGCGGGGGTGGCAGAGGGGGGAAGGGCTGGGGGGGGGGTGCAGGGGGAGGGGATGTGGGAGGGGGACGGGCTGAGGGAGGCTGAGGGGGATGGAGGGAGGGGAGAGGTGGCGGGGGCATAGTGGCAGGCAGAGGGGGGCATAGGGTCGGGCAGAGGGGGCAGGGCGGGGGGCAGAGGGGAGGCCGAGGGAGAGGGGGCGGGGGGGCAGGGGGAGGGTGGGCCTGAGGGGGAGGGTGGCCCTGAGGGGGAGGGGTGGCAGGGTGCCTGAGGGGGGGCGCGGGGGGAGTGGGCGAGGGGGGCGGAGGAGCAGAGGGGGGTGGGAGGGGCAGAGGGGGGGCAGAGGGGTAGGGGGGAGGAAGGCCGGTGGGGTGGCGGGGAGGGGGGGCTGAGGGGGAGGGGGGCCTGAGGGAGAGGGGGGCCCTGAGGGGAGGGAGGGAGGGGGGCTGAGGGGGAAGGGGGGCCTGAGGGGGGAGGGGGGGCCTGAGGGAGAGGGTGGAGAGGGGCTGCGGGGGAGGGGGGGCTGAGGGGGAGGAGTTTAGGGAGGTTTGGCTGAGGGGGAGGAGGGGAGGGTCTGAGAACAAAGAACAAAGAAAAGTACAGCACAGGAACAGGCCCTTCGGCCCTCCAAGCCTGTGCCGACCATGCTGCCCGACTAAACTACAATCTTCTACACTTCCGGGGTCCGTATCCCTCTATTCCCATCCTATTCATGTATTTGTCAAGATGCCCCTTAAACGTCACTATCGTCCCTGCTTCCACCACCTCCTCCGGCAGCGAGTTCCAGGCACCCACTACCCTCTGTGTAAAAAACTTGCCTCGTACATCTGCTCTAAACCTTGCCCCTCGCACCTTAAACCTTTGCCCCCTAGTAATTGACCCCTCTACCCTGGGAAAAAGCCTCTGACTATCCACTCTGTCTGTGCCCCTCATAATTTTGTAGACCTCTATCAGGTCGCCCCTCAACCTCCGTCGTTCCAGTGAGAACAAACCGAGTTTATTCAACTGAGGGGTGTGGACAGATGGTATCCAGCTTAAGGTGAAGAATTTTATTTACACTCACATTACAGGTGAAGGAGAAAGAGCGAGAGCAAGGGAATTGATCATGGCGAAAGGGATTTGGATCATTGAGTGGTGACCCTGGCGAAGTAGGAGGACTAGGCTGAGGACAACATCAAATGCAAGCGTTGCGAATCCCCAGGAGTTGGAAGATTAATCTCCAGGACACTGCTGTGTGCAACCCCCGTACAGTTTTATAGCACAAAGAGGCTCTTCGGCCCATCGTGTCTGTGGCGGCCATCAGGCACCTATCTATTCGAATCCCATTTTACACCACTTGGGTCCATAGCCTTGTTATCTCTGGTGTTGCAAGTGCTCATCTAAATGCTTCTTTGTGAGGGTTTGCATCTCTACCGCCCTTTACGGCAGCGAGTTTCAGATTCCCACCACATTCTGGGTGAAAAACCTTTTCCTCAAATCCCCTGCCCCTGAACTTTCATCTATGCCCCCTGGTCATTGACCCCTCTACTAAGGGGAAAGGTTTCTTCCAATCTCCCCTATTAACTTCACTCAATTTTATACACCTCAAACAGGTTCCCCCTCTGCCTTCTCTGCTCTAAGGAAAACAACCCCAACCTAACCAGCCTCCCAAAACGCTCCAGCCCAGGCAGAGGTGAATCTCCTCTGCACCCTCTCCAGTGCAATCACATCCTTGCTATCGTGTGGCGACGAGAACAGCACGCAGTACTCTAGCTGTGGCCTAACAAGCGTTTTAACAGCTCCATCTATGGTCGTCTGGGACTATGGTGACTTTAACTTTACAGCACCATCATAACTTCCCTGCTCTTATGTTCAATGCCTCTTATAATAAAGGCTAAGGAAATTTGGCATGTCAGCTACATCTCTCACCAACTTTTACAGATGCACCAAAGGGCAACTAGGAACACATGGACCAAGTGGGGTGGGGGCCGGGGAAAAACATTGATGCAAGAAATGAAAATAAAATGATAGAAATAAAAATGGGGCGGAGAGAGTTCACAGTGTGAAGTTGTTGAACTCAATGTTAACTCTTGTAATGTGTTTAATCGGCAGGTGCTCTTCCACCAGTTTGCCTTGAGCTTCACTGGAGCTGGCCAAGGACAGACATGTGGACATGAGCGATACAATTAATCACAGTTGGCAACCCGAAGCAAAGGTGTTGTGCCAGAAGAGGCAAAGAGATTGACACTGTGAGGGGAGAGATTTTTCCACCCCGAGGAATAGTGGGAAAGTTAGATAAATGTGGAAAAACAGGTCTATTCAGTGAATGGAGGCCTTGGAGTCTCAATCCCTTTATAGCGCCTTGTTTCATTTTTAGTTGTAACATTAGGACGTCAGCTGGGCTCCTTTTGCAGCAGTTTTGCCTCAGTGAGGAAATTGCGGGTTCCCGGTGCAGAAACAAACAACAGATGGCCTCCTTCTGCGCCATGACCACTCCCTGACTTCCAATCCAGGATTTGCATAATGTAGACTGATACTCGAATGCAGAGTTGCAGTGCTTGAGGTGCCATCATTGACATGAGCCATTATGCAGAGGCAGTGACTCACTGTTTCTGTGGGTGTAAAGGACCCCATGGCACTGTCGGAGTTGGATGTGGAAGGAGGCTCCACGAGATCCGAGCAGGAAAAAAATGACTTTCCTTTTTCATTGCCAATCGCAGGTACCATCGCCAGTTTGGGTTTTCCAAAGCTGTATTTTCCACACCAATGCCCACAGGATTCCTTGTGTGGTCCTGATTCACAGAGATTCCGCATCATTCGCTTGTCATCGACACATTCCATAGCTCAACGGCAATGTTATTCATCCCTTTCAATACCAACCCAACTGCTGCCCCAGCCCAAATCCACAGCTTAATACAGCTACTCATTCACAAACCTTATTGACAACAGCTGCCGAGGAGAACATAAAATTCACATCGCAGCTGCTGTTCTCAAAATTGAGCCATGTGTTAACATTCCTGCTGACTTTGCTGTTTTCAAATTACTAGTACTGCCTTAGACTCCAGTTGGTTCTAATGAACTTCCTCATCAAAGGCTCCAGTCCCTTTCTCCAGATCTTTTGTCAAAGGGCTTGGCGGTTCAGGCCGCCAGATTCAGATCTCAGTACTTAGTCGCAATCCAATATTTCAATCTGATGTCCCATCTCCCAGTTGAATTCATTGGCAATAGATTCTCCTCTGACCCAATTCAGAGCCCCATGATTCCATTTCTCATCATTTCACGTATCTTTCAGAAGAGAGGTCCACCTTCTCTAGGTGGGCTTTAAAGGAAGCCACAACAATTTTTTTTTTTTGGGGGGGGCCAGTATTTATCTGGGGGGGGGGGGGCGGGGGGGGGGGGGGCAGTTATTTTCCAGTGTCCTGGCCAGTATTTATCTCTCGCCCAACAGATTATTTGATTGTTATCTCATCAAACCGCACTCCGGCAACACTTCATAAACCGTAAAGTGTTTTGGCACATCCCTGAAGTCAAAAAAGATCACATCGTTGAAAGTACTTTTTAACTGTCCAGTCCCACGCAGATTCAAATTACAGAAGCCAGTTTGGATTAATGCTTGTACATTTCCACTTAGCCAAACCTTAAATTTCTGATCCAAACTGCTAAATCACCCTGAATCCCATGCCTCCGTATTTTCTGCTGTAGGCTACCGTGGGGAACCTTATCAAACGCTTTACTGAAATCCATATACACCACATCAACTGCTTTACCCTCATCCATCTGTTTGGTCACCTTCTCAAAGAACTCAATAAGGTTTGTGAGGCACGACCTACCTTTCACAAAACCGTGTTGACTATCTCTAATCAGATTATTCCTTTCCAGATGATTATAGATCCTATCTCTTATAAACCTTTCCAAGACTTTTCCCACAACAGAAGTAAGGCTCACTGGTCTATAGTTACTGGGGTTGTCTCTACTCCCCTTCTTGAACAAGGGGACAACATTTGCTATCCTCCAGTCTTCTGGCACTATTCCTGTAGACAAAGATGACTTAAAGATCAAAGCCAAAGGCTCAGCAATCTCCTGCTAGGTGGATTGGCCACGCTAAATTGCCCCTTAATTGGAAAAAAATGAATTGGGTACACTAAATTTATTTTTAAAAAGTCTCTGTCTCAGATGGATGTCTACCAGTTAGATCTATCTTCAGTCTAGGCCTCCAGCTGGGTGATGTCCTTGCTTTCGGTCGGTAACAAATTTCACTGTCGATTCATGAGGGTCTCGAAACCTCTCTGCAGACTCAGAAACAGCAGACAGGAAATATTTGGGAGAAAGAGAGAGAGAGCAACACACATCCTCTCCTCTCAGCGTCCAGGAGCTATCCCTGATAGGTCCTCTCAAAACCCACACCTGACAGAACCCAATTGCTGTCTGTTGCCGGGCAAAATATTGTCCTTGGCCAACCTATTGGCCTCCAGCCAAACAATTGGACCAAATCCCTCCGATCACTCGGGTGCCAGAAAGTCTGAGTTCTGTTCAAAAGCTAAACCTCCACAGCACAGTGTACTGTTTTGAAATTTTTGAGTTCCTCACGTCCTCTGCTTGACTTAAAGGTATATGTCCATTAAACACCGGGGGTGGGATTCTCCCGGTGAATCCCCGCAATCGGGCCATGCCGCCCCGAAGCCGGCACGCGATTCTCCAGCTCGGATGAATCCGTCGTGAAATGCGATGACGTTTCCGACAGCGTGGACACTCTGCCGCCGAATGGGAGAATCCCGCCCCATGGATCAGAAATGATAATGACAAAGTAAATAAATGGGAAATAATGGAATCAACAGTCAGGGCTTGTGTGAAAATTGGCTGCACTGTTTCCCAATGTTACAGTAGTATGCACACTTCAAAATTACTCACAGCCTGCAAGATGCTTATGGATGTCTTGAGGGGTGCTATATACATGCCAATTCCTACCTTCAATTGAAACTCCATCAATAGCAACCTACCATTCTAGTGGCTGTCCTGTTTTAATTGTGCTTTGTCCATTCTCTTAGTTAACTCTCTACTCAACATTGTACTTAATAGGTTAGCACTGCTGCCTCATGGCGGCGAGGACCCGGGTTCGATCCCGGCCCCGGGTCACTGTCCGTGTGGAGTTTGCACATTCTCCCCGTGTCTGCATGGGTCTCACCCCCACAACCCAAAGATGTGCAGGGTAGATGGATTGGCCACGCTAAATTGCCCCTTAATTGGGGGGGAAAAATGAATTGGGTACTTTAAATTTATTTTTAAAAAACATTTTACTCAATCACCTGAAACTTATAATCAGTCACTTGAGAGGGAAAGGAAGTCCATAAGAAATAGGGACAGGTGTGGGCCATTCAGCCCTTCTAGCCTGTCACACCATTTAATAAGATCATGGCTCATCTAACGCTCACCCAGTCCACTTTGCTGCTGTCCCTCCGTAGCTCTTAATTCTCCCACTGATTAAAAACATATCGATCTCAGCCTTGACGATGTTCAAAGCCTCGCCCTCCACAGCTTCCTGGGGTAAAGAATTCCAAAGGTTAACCGCTCTCTGAGAGATGAAACTCCTCCTCAAATACATCTTAAATGAGCACCCCCTTATTCTGCGACTGTGCCCTCTGGTCCTACACTCCCCCATGAGTGGAAACACCCTCCCAACATTTACCCTGCCTGATCCCCTGAGAATCCGATATGTTTGAAGGACATGTCGATGAGATTCGATGAAGAGCCTCATGTGGAGTTTCAGTGCCAACAGGGACCTGTCGGGCTGAATGGCCTATTCCTGTGGTGGAGATTCTATGCGATGCTACGTAAATGGCAAAAAGGGTTCAGGGTGTAAGACAGAAAGGGTTGTTGATAGGCAAGTGGAGACTGTGAAAGATAGGCTAGAAATGTTGTCAATGGCAATAGCTGAACCGTTAATAGCACCGGCTGTTGAAGGAAATGGGAGAAATGTTTACGGTCCGAAGTTTTCAGCTCCCAGCTGAAATACAAAGTGACCCTTGAGCTCACACACTGAGCTCCACTGGAACCGTGAAGGAGGCCGAGGACAGAGAGGTCACGTGGAGCAGAGAATTGAAGTAGCTTAATTAAAGGCTGACTGGGCAAATCTGATTTAGCGACAGAGGGCTGCAGCAGAGATAGTTGTTCGCCATGGCGGACCTGTTCAACGGAATTACCTTGATAGTGAACAACAGAGATCGAGACCAACTGGACACGCCGCAGCAGCTGGAGGACAAGGTGCGCAACAAGCTGGTGCTGCTCTACTTTGGCGCTAGAGAGTGCCCGCGGTGCCAGGGGTTCGCCCCCGCGCTGCAGGACTTCTCCAACCGGCTGATGGACGAGTTTTACGTGGAGCGGGCAGCTCAGCTGGTGCCCGTGTACATCTCCCAGGACCAGACGGAGGAGAGGGAGCAGCAATACCTCAAGACACTGCACAGGAGGTGGCTCTACCTGCCTTTCTGGGACAAGTTCAAAAGGTAAACGTGTCGCCGCACGGGAGCAGGTTAAAATAATGCTGTGGAAATGACATAAGAAGTGAGGGTGAAAGGTCAATGAGGGAGGAGAGGGTGGGTAATGAAAGAGAATATGTGTCTAAAGGAAGTGTAGAAGATCAAGCAGTTCCTAAAAAGAAATTCCATGAGATTTTGACAGGTTAGATGAACGTAAACCTGCGCTGCCTTGTGCTCCCTTACTTGACTTCACCCATTGCCACGATACTTGCTCACCTACATCAGCTCCTAGTCCAGCAACATCTCGGTTTTAACAAGAACATTATAGGAACGGTCAGCCATTCAGCCCCTCTAGCCTGCTTCGCCATTCACTAAGATCATGGTTGATCCAATTGTGGCTTTAACTCTCCTTTCCTGCCCGTCCCACATAACCCTGTGGATAAAAAACAAAATCTCTCCCAACTCAGCCTTGAATATATTCAATAACCCAGCCTGCACTCTTCTCTGGGGCAGCGAATTTTAAAGATTACCGATCCTCTGAGAGAAGAAATTCCTCAACTCCATTAAAACATTTTTTTAAAATTACCCAATTCATTTTTATTCCAATTCAGGGCAATGTAGCCTGGCCAATCCACCTACCCTGCACATCTTTTTGGGTTGTGGGGGTGAGACCCACGCAGACACAGTGAGAACGTGCAAACTCCACACGGACGGTGAGCCGAGGCCTGATTTTAAAACGGGTTAAAAGGGATATGGGGAACAGGTAGGGAGGTGGGTATGAGACCAGGAAGGGATCAGCCATGATCTGATTGAATGGCGCAGCAGAATCGAGGGGCTGAATTACCTACTCCTGCTCCCAATTGCTATGTCCCTATGCAAAAAAGAGTGAGACTGAGAGCGGAGTGCTAGCTTGGAGTTTGGAGCACCTGAGGTGATGTCGGGATTCGGGCAAAATTCTCCGGAAACGGCGCAAATCAGTCGGGCAAAGTTTTTTTGGGTAGAAGACCATAAGACATAGGAGCGGAAGTAAGGCCATTCGGCCCATCGAGTCCACTCCACCATTCAATCATGGCTGACAGTTGTATGAGGTGCAAGGGCAGCCCTGCAAACCATGTCTACATGTTTCGGGCATGCCCGGAGCTTAGAGAGTTCTGGCAAGGGTTCGCGAGGGCAATGTCCAAGGTGCTTAACACACGGGTGGTGCCGAGTCCAGAGATAGCGATCTTTGGAGTGTCAGAAGACCCGGGAGTTCAGGGGCCGAAAGAGGCCGATGTCTTGGCCTTTGCCTCCCTAGTAGCCCGGAGACAGATTTTATTAATGCGGAGGGACTCGAAGCCCCCTGAGTGTAGAGACTTGGGTTAACGACATGGCTGGGTTTCTCAGTCTCGAGAAAATAAAGTTTGCCTGAAGAGGGTCTGCGCTAGGGTTCTCTCAGAGGTGACAGCCGTTCGTCGACTTTCTCGGGGAAAATTAAAATGTCAGCAGCAGCAGCAATCCGTACGGGGGTGCGGTGAGTGCTTCACTGGGATGGTGTGGGAAGACTGGGTCGGGTGGGGTAATGTCTATTTAATTGTTATTGTATATTCTCGTTTTGCACTATGTTAATGTTCACTCTAGTTTGTTTCGTTATTATTGTCACTACTGTTTTATTATGAAAAATTTGGGAAAACCTTAATTAAAATACTTTATATAAAAAAAAAAGAAAGTGTCTCCTGGAAGCCCAGATTTCTGAGTTGGCACGGTGGTTGGGGACACTGGAGCATCCGCAAGGCTGAGAATATCGTGGACAGCATGTATACAGAGGTGGTCACACCGCAGGCTAAGACTCCACAGGCAGGAAGGGAATGGACGACCAAGAGGTAGAGCAAGACAACTGGGCAAGCAGTGCCGGAATCTCCTGTGTCCATTCCCCTGCAAAGCAGATATACCATTTTAGATACTGTTGGGGAGAGTGCCCACTCGGGGAGGGGGTTGCAGCATCAATAGCCAAATTTGTTGCCACAAACGAGACTCCAGGATGGTATGTTGCCTCCCTCGTGCTTGGGTCAAGGTTGTCTGAGAGGGTATTCTGGAGGGGAAGGGTGAACAGACAGTGGCCGTGGTGCACATTGGCACAAACAACATAAGTAAAAAATGGGATGAGGTCCTAAAAGTCGAATATGGGGAGTTAGGAAGTAAGTTCAGAAGTCGGACCTCAAAGTTAGTGATCGCAAGATTACTACCAGTGCCTCGTGCTAGTCAATGTAGAATTATTATTTTTTTTTTTTTAAATGTAGAATATCTTCTATGATTCTATGATTCCAATTCATTTTTTCTAATTAAGGGGCAATTTAGCGTGTTCAATTCACTTACCTTGCACATCTTTGGGTTGTGGGGGCGAAACCCCCCACGCAAACACGGGGAGGGCTAGTTTAGCTCACTGGACTAAATCGCTGGCTTTGAAAGCAGACTAAGGCAGGCCAGCAGCACGGTTCAATTCCCGTCCCAGCCTCCCCGAACAGGCGCCGGAATGTGGCGACTAGGGGCTTTTCACAGTAACTTCATTGAAGCCTACTTGTGACAATAAGAATGTGCAAACTCCACACGGACAGTAACCCAGAGCAGGGATCGAACCTGGGACCTCGGCGCCGTGAGACTGCAGTGCTACCAGTCTGCTGTGCTGCCCGTCAATGTAGAAATAGCAGGATATATCTACTTGGCTGAAGAGATGGTGCGAGGGGCAGCGTTTCAGATTCCTGGAACATTGGGACCCCAGTTCTGGGGGAGGTGGGGCCAGTCCAAACTGGACGGGTTATGCCTGGGCAGGACTGGGACTGATGTCCTCGGAGGAGTATTTGCTCGAGTGGTTGAGGAGGGATTAAACTAAAATAGCAGGAGGATGGGAACCTACGCAGGGAGTCAGAGAAGGGGAAACACAGTCAAGAACAAAAGACAGAAAGGGGACTATAAAAAGTGATAGGCAGAGATAGAAAGCAGCCAGCAAACAAAGTGCATGAATAACAGGGTCTTTTTCCAAATGGCAGCAGTGACTAGTGGGGTATCGCAGGGAGCGGTGCTATGATCCCAGCTATTCTCAATATATATATTAATAATTTAGATGAGGGAACTAAATGTAATATCTCCAAATTTGCAGCCGACACAAAGCTGGATTGGAGGGTGAGTTGTGAGGAGGATGCAGAGATGCTTCAGTGCGATTTGGACAAGTTGAGCGAGTGGGTAAACGCATGGCAGATGCAGTATAAGTGGATTATTGTGAGGTTATCCACTTTGTTAGCAAAATCAAGGAGGCAGATTATTATCTGAAGGCTGTAGATTAAGAGTGGGGAATGTGCGATGAGACCTGGGTGTCCTTGTCACTGAAAATAAGCATGCAAGTGCAGCAGGCGGGAGAAAATCCAAATAGTGTGTTGGCCTTCATTGTGAAAGGATTGGAGTGCAGCAGCAGGAATGTCTTGCTGCAATTATACAGGACCTTGGTGAGATTGGTGGAATATAGTGTGCAGTTTTGGTCTCCTTATGTGAGGAAGGATGTTCTTGTGATAGAGAGGGGGGGGAAACGAAGGTTTACCAGACTGATTCCGGGGACTGTGGGGTATGAGGAGAGATTGAGTCGATTAGGATTATATTCGCCGGAGGGGAGATCTCATAAAAACCTATAAAATTCTGACAGGACAGGTTAGATACAGGAAGGATGTCCCTGATGAAGGGGGCAGTCCAGAACCAGGGGTCACAGTTTAAGGATACGGAGTAAACCATTTAAGGCAGAGATGAAGAGAATATCTTCACCCAGAGAGTTCGCTACCACAGAAAGCTGTTGAAGCCAAAACATTGTTGGCTGGTTTCTCCGTTCCTGAGACTAAGTGTTGACACCGGGGCAGGATTTGCGGAGTTCTACGACAGCAAAACTGGCGCCACATCTGGACCAATTCAATGACCCTTAAGGGGCTAGCATCAGCACCACATGGAACATAATCGATTCCAATGAGAAACGGCGCTGAATTCACCAGGTCCGGGATTGACACTAAACAGGTGGGCAAGCTGTAGCCGCGTATACACACGGCATTCCCCACACACATTCATCCCAGCCAACAAGATGGCAGTAAGGAGAACGGCATCGAGATTTGCCAACGCTGAACTGGAGACACTGCTGGACCCCTTGGAGAAGAGGCGGGCAACTCTGTACCCAAGGAGGCTACTAGCCGCCGTTCACCAGGCCTGGGCACAGATGGCAGAGGCCGTCTGCGCCGTGGGCCACACCGTCCAGCCGGAAAAAACTGCATGACCTCCTCAGGGTGGCCAAGATGAGTAAGCAGCACTATGCCCCTGGCACCCACCCCTGTCCCGCACACCCGTAGCCCCACCCCCGCCCAGTGGGTGGTCAAACCCCCACCCTGCACCAACATGCCGGCACCCATGGCCACATGCCCTGGCCATGAAGCCACCAGTTACCCACCCCCCCTGGACTGCATGCATTGGACTGTCTAACTTGAGTTTTGTTTCCCCCTCCCACCAGGCAGCCACGCACCACGGCCGTGAGCGGGGGAAGGCTGGAGGGAGACCACTGGACCTGCCGCCCCTCACCGCAGTAGAACAGAGGGCACTGGACGTGGTTGGAAGGCCTGAGGCAAGGGCAGTCACCGGTGCTGTCGGCATCGGGCAAGGAAGTGAGACCCCGCTGAGTTGCGGTTCCCCTTAATACAAAGAAATGTACAGAACAAAGAAATGTACAGCACAGGAACAGGCCCTTCGGCCCTCCAAGCCCGTGCCGAAATACGTGTCACTCCTACACCCCCCCCCCCCCCCCCAATACCACCCCTGCCCCCTCACATTCACCCGGGATGGTAATTGCGATCTTGCTGTGCTCGCTTACCAAACCACATTGACTGCCGCCCAAAATATCTCATTGGCCATGAATCGTTGTGGGATGTCACGGAATGGTGAACGGCATTATACAAATACTAGTTTCCCTGAGGATCCAATCTGAAACGGTAACATGGGACTCATAACAAATGTTTATATTTTACTTTCCAGAGAGCTACTAAAGAAATACAGCATCAAGGTCATCCCAAGCGTCATTGTTCTCAAACCCAATGGAGAAGTTATCACCAGAAACGGAGTGGCAGAGATCTCGACGATGGGAGTGGATTGTTTCAAGAACTGGTGGGAAGCATCCGAGGTCATCGACAGGAATTTCCTGCTGGCAGAAGACTTTGAGGACTGGACCTGGAAGAGTCTGACTGACTCGCTGAGGCAGCTTAAGTACAAGGTTAAGAAGACAGGGAAGGAGAAAGGCCATGAAGCGGAGCTAGCAGCTTTTCGTGTTACAGCCTGAGCTTCCGTCTGACACTTTCCACATTCCAGGAGTGTACCACATTTACAAAAACAGATTACCCCAGAATCTTTTTCCCCCCTCTCCTGGTATGTACTCTCAACGCCCAACTTCAAACTGCTATATCGTGAATTCCTGATAATCTCCTGTCACCTCAGAAATGGGAAAAAGACACTCCATCAGATTACTACATACAGGCTAAGTTACCCAGCTAGATTTATTTGCAAATAAAATTATATATAAATTAAAAAAATTTACAGTCCCCAATTAATTTTTCCAATTAAGGGGCAATTTAACGTGGCCAATCCACCTAACCTGCACATCTTTGGATTATCATAGTATTTACAGTGCAGAAGGAGGCCATTCAGCCCATCGAGTCTGCACCGGCTCACCGAGCACCCTACCCAAGGTCAACACCGCCACCCTATCCCCATAACCCAGTAACCCCACCCAACACTAAGGGCAATTTTGGACACTAAGGGCAATTTATCATGGCCAATCCACCTAACCCGCACATCTTTGGACTGTGGGAGGAAACCGGAGCACCCGGAGGAAACCCACGCACACACGGGGAGGATGTGCAGACTCCGCACAGACAGTGACCCAAGCCAGAATCGAACCTGGGACCCTGGAGCTGTGAAGCAATTGTGCTATCCACAAGGCTACCGTGCTGCCCCAGATTGTGGGGGTGAAACCCACGCAGACATGGGGAGAATGTGCAAACTCCACACGGACAGTGACCTGGGGCCGGGATCGAACCCGCGTCCTCAGTGGCGTAGGCAGCAGTGCTAACCACTGTGCCGTCCCCAAATTATATAGAATTGCAAGAAAGATGAAACAGTGAAATGCTTACCGTTGCAATCTCTTCCCAACAAATACTTGGAAAACGGATTGTGACGGTAAATTGTGTGTGCCATGCCACTTGTAGCCAATGGCACCATGAGGCGAATAGGGAATGAATGAAAAGTACAGGGTCCCTGGAATATCTTTGACATAGGATTAGCAGCTGCTGAGAATGATTGTTTGCTTGAATTAGCCAAATTAATAATTGTGTCTCGCCCTTTAACAATGGATCCTAATCTTAAATCACACTTTATAATGAAGTTCTTACTGATTGTAGAATGCAGTCTTTGGCATCTGGCGGACACTGGTGATTCATCCCGAACTGTCCATCTGTGTATATTACCACCTTAAAGACTGACCCCATTAAAGGGAATCTTTTGGTTGGCTTGCTGTGGAACTTTGTGACAAACAATTCATTTTGGCACCGACTCTTTAAAAGGCATGATATATAAATATATATATATATATATATATATGGAAAGACAAAGTTCTGTTTCCACCAGTTATCTTGTATCTGACTTAACTTTCTTATTTTGTTGAATATAGTTTTCATTTACATCCACGCAATACTGAAGGAGGGGAGGATGTAGGATCACTCAAAACCTGAGGGTTCCATTGCTAAAATCAGGAAAATATAGTGCCACTCTGCCCGTGGGCTACTAACCCTCCAGCATTGGTCTCCAGGAATCGAAGGTCAAACTCCACAACACCGCTGGACATTAAAAAAAGATCGATTTGTCTCATTTCGCTTTACCACATTTTTTAAAATGATGGTGATTGGGGGTGGGGGGAAAGAAGGTTGTTCGATTGTCAGCATCATCCAATTGCATTATTAATGTTTTTGCTTTCCAATTTGCACGGGACGTCAGTACGTCACGAGGACGGGAGTGTTGGCCGACTAACTGCTGGAGTGTTGGTGAGGGGGGCAAGTCATGTGACGCTCAAGTAGGGTGCTCTTTCCAGGGGCCGGTGTGGACTCGATGGGTAGAATGGTCTCCTTCTGCACTGTAAATTCTATGAAACCTCCAGGAATGCACTTAACCATTGTTGGCAACTCTACACCCCCACGCCCGCCCCAGAATCTGGGTGTGTCAAGAACAGAAACAAAATAAGAGACGACGGAGACAAATAGTCTGTGGGAATTTCCTCTCCAGCCCCCCCCCCCAATCACGGAATCAAAACCAATCCAGGACCAAGCATTATCCGTCAATCCCAATCACTCCGCTATCACTTCTTCCAGCTCATCGGTCCCACATCTAATCCTCCAGTGCTTAGTATCAGTGGTGGGCAGCCTGTGGCCCAGGGGGGGGGGGGGGGGCCTCATGTGGGTTCTGGGTGCAGGGCACGAGACTGTTGTCCACTTGCAGGATCGCCACATTCCGCTGATTTCCATCCGTGCCGTTTTTTTTCCTACCAGTCTGATTGAAGTGATTCCCACGTAAAGCGAGTGAAGCGAGGTGTGTGCTGATTGCTCACAACATTGACATTGAGAGCCATGTGCTCCCTCAGTGTCCAAAGTGTAAATATTTATTTTGTTTTCACCATCTGAAGTTGATAACAGTTCTATTAAATATCAATGATTCAGCATTTCCTCTAACTCGTTGTGAAAGATTTAGCCTGCACTAAACGTATTCAATCTTATTCATGGGGGTCACGGTTAGTGAAGAAGTCCGATTTCAATATTGCGGCTCACTTGAGATGAAGGAGGGTCACACATCAGGCCCACTCACCAGCCTGGGTTGCCCAGCACTGGCTTAGAGTCTCAGTTTTACAGCACAAAAAGACCTTCAGCACCGCCCATCTACTCTCATCCCATTTTCCAGCACTTGTCCCGTTACCTTAAATGCTTTGGTGCTTCGAATGCTTGTCCTGGGTTCCTGTTTATGAATGTGCGTTGCTTCTAACAAGCATTATAACAATATAATCTTTAGTAATGTCACAGGTAGACTCACTGCAATGAAGTTCCTGTGAAAATCCCCTAGTCGCCACACTCCGGCGCCTGTTCGGGTACACCGAGGGAGAATTCAGAATGTCCAATTCACCTAACAGCACGTCTCTCGGGACTTGTGGGAGGAAACCGGAGCACCCGGAAGAAACCCACGCAGACAGGGGGAGAACGTGCAGACTCCGCACAGACAGTGGTCCAAGCCGGGGCTCGAACACGGGTCCCTGGCGCCATGAAGCAACAGTGCTAGCCACTGTGCTACCGTGCCATCCTCATGATCAATGAATCGTGTCACAAACGTGACTGATTATGGCAGGTTTAGCAGGCACTAGAAGACTGGGTGGTGGAGGTTTGGTGAGCCAAATGCTGCAGTGTCCATTACCACACAGTCCATTGCAGTAGCATCCACTGGTCCACAGGACATTCTGGGTGACTGGGTGTTGCGGGGTCCAATAGCCCTGTGCTAGCCTCAACTGAGAGAACAAACATCCAACAAAAGGAGAGATCTGAGTTTGTATAAAATCTTTATCGTAAATTGCGAAGTAAACATAGATATAAACACAGAAAATGGAAAATATTAAATAACATAAAAAAATTCCTAGACATTGCTAGGATAATGGACGCGTCGGAGGCAGATCAGCCATAACACCATTGGCGTGAATGGCCACTTTATAAAAAGACCTTGCTATTGAAGTACAAAGGCTTCAGGAAAATGTTTTCTAAGATCATCTATTTGTACAATTGGCTGCGATTAAGCACCAGGTAGTTAGAAACTCACAGCCGCGTCACTTAATTTGTATAATCAGTGCCGATCCATCACAACAGCGCGAGAGAGAGAGAGAGAGGGTGGGAGGGAGTTGATTAGGAAAGGCGGTTTTGGAATTGGTTATTTCAGTCAGGAAAGATTAGCTGCAGAAAATGTTACTCCTCTGCTTCCAACCCCCCCCCCCCCCCACTTCTGAAGGCACTGACTCTTCCTGTGCTGTAACCCCATAGGCCGTAGGGTCGGGACCAACAGGCACTTGATTAGGAGAAGCAATGGCAGGCGGGAGAGGTACTACCGAGGTGGAGTGACCCGATGATCACCGTCAGGGGCCCTAGAATCTCTGGGCAACTCGGCCAAGTGTGCAGGCACCAAACTGGGGGCAGTGGCATTGGAAGGAGATGGTGATTGCGAGGTGGGGAGAAACAAGTGGGTAGAACATGGGACCTAATGCAGACCAATGCAAAGAAGGTTGCAACAAGTAAAGGCGATGTTGAATAAAGATCTAGGCGCCTGGTGAACACTGTACGCTGCTCTGGGGTCTGGTCAGACCCCACCTCAAATGCTGGGCCCAGTTCTGGCTATCGAGGCACAGGAGGAGAAATTTCAGCCATGGAGGCAGAGCGAGGAAAAGCCACCCCGATGAAAAGTCTGTGCCTTAAACGATGGCCTAGCCTTCTGGCTTCAGCCGGCTGCCTGGGGTCAGGCAAAAAGGGGCTGGGTGAAGAATGCTGGTTCCATTATCATGCTGGACGTCGGTGAAGTCTCTGCCAGTCCCCAATACTCTTCCAGTACATTCGGTACCAGGTCCCCTAAGGGCAAGGTGGCAGGGATGAGATGACAGTCATCTTTCAAGGTAGGCAAAGTGCATTGTAGTGGCTTCCACATGTCTGAAAGGAAGATTAGGGGTCAGCAAGGTCCAGGTTGACTCAATCGAGGCCATCGATGTCTGGAGGACACCGAGTCATTTCATCAGGTGCCAGCCAGTTGTTACAATCTGTCCAGTACCTTGCACTGCATTTTTCTTCTGCCCAACTTCAAGACTACAGCTGTGACCTTGGTGAGCTTCCACAGGGATTCTCCCAGCATGGACTGGCAAGCTGACCGACCTGCTCCCGTGCCGTTTATCCTCTGCAATCCCTCCTCCGCTTGGGGAAATGGGGTGGTTTTGGCACATCAGTTCTCAGAAGGCCTGTGGAAATTCGGTATTTGAACGTTACCAATTCCCCCCCACAAACAATTTCACTGTTGCGACTGGGCTCGGTTGATCTTTCTCTCATCCTTGTGCCAGGAGGCCAAGGGTTTGATCCCCGCTCCGGGCCTTCAGCACACGATCCAGGCGGACACCCTCGGGCGGCACGGAGGGAAAGTCCTGGAAAAGTTTCCAAGATTTCAAAGGGGACAGGCAAGATAAGGTAAAACTCGGTAAATGGCTGGAAGGTAGACCGGGACACAGGACAGGACTGAGAAGAGGGGAGATGGACAAACAACTTCGCTTAAACCTCTTCGCATAGTCGGGAGCAAATATGGGGATCAGACAAAAGGGGGAGAGATCAGAACAGGCTAAAGATCAAAAGCGGGGGCATGCAGATTTGACAAGAGTGGGAGAGATTAGGACCTTGATGACCAACTAAATGAACGATAGTCATCTTTTCTGCCAATGTACTTAAGTTAAGGAGCACATTCAGAATAGTATTGTTCCTTGCACCAGCCAGTAACTTGCTGGATACAATCAGTTTGTCACCGATAAGGCACATTGGCTGAGTAACTGAGCCTATAGTCTAGACTTTTCCTGCTGAAAAATGTGCTCAAGTTTCAAAAAGACGAGCAAAAAAAATATAGGAAATATTTACAAAAGGAAAAAGCAGAAATAGAATTGACTCATGTTCTGGGCATCTGATATCTCCATGGCGACACAGCAGTGCAATAAACTTTTAACAGCAGCTGGATCCAGGAATTTTAAATCCTCAGAGACGTGTCAGATGGGCATGCCAGAGATTTGTAATAGATTTAGCAGACACCGTGTCTGAAAAATAACTGGAAGCCACCGACTGCTTGCAAACGCCCGAAGAGTAATTTCGACTTCCGACGAGAGCATAAAATGCTGAATATCGGCCAGCCGCTCACCAACTATCCTCATTCTCATTAGCGAATTTCCCTATTCTTGCCTGAAACCGAAGAAAACCCCCAAATCAGAGTTATATTTATGCCCTTCAAATGGAGGCACTGTCCACGTTTGTAACCAACGTACGGGACATTCACTGCGCAAATACCCGCTGCATGTAGGTACGAACTATCCCGAAAGCCCGGGTGCGGATAACACAGGAACAGGAGGTCATTCAGCCCGTCAAACCCGTTCGGCCATTCAATTCAACCATGGTCAATCGCTACCTCACTTTCGTTTACTCACAGGCCACAATCGCAGAGTTGGGCCACTGATCCTTTACCACGACCCACGTTGTCATCCCTCCTGTGAGCAGTGATTCCTCTCATGTGGGTCATACCTTTTGTATGGGGGATGGGGGAGGCGGAGTATATTTGCTACCTTGTCGTTTATTCAGGTGCAGGGGTTCAGGGGCCCCCCCTTTCTCATTGACAGGGCTCCACCTGTTTCCCAGAATGCCAGTTGGCAGGGCGACACAGCAAACCTGACTGGTTAGAAACAGCGCGCCGTCACCGCGGCTACGGCTGACGGGATCGCTCGGCAACCGATGGGAAACCTGCGGCGGGGGGGAAGCCACGCCAAACATCGTGAGAAGGAGCACCGACCTTTAAATGTGGGAATTGAAGGGTGGAATAGCTGCAACAAAATACATTTTATGATATTCGTATGACATTTGTAAGATAGACAGAATGTTGAGACAGCAAGAGTAGAATCGCACCTTAGGGCAACACAAATTAGGCGGCATCGTGTCAAGGTGCCCACTGTACGCACCTTGCTTGACATTCCATTGTATTAAAGTCACAGAACTGAATATTTGGCCAAGTGCATAATGGACAACCCACTGGGTCTGTATTGCATTGCTGCCTGAGTCGCACACCTCCCATGTCGCATCTACAGCACTCCGAAACATGCAACTCACTCGTAGCAGTGGCCCTGCGAGGTATTCAGTCCTTTTGAGGTGAATCGTGTATACCTAACTATTAATATACATTGAGGCACATTACAAGTTAGTCAACAATTAATGGTTAGTCAGCACAGAACCCCCCCCCCCCCCCCCCTCCCTCCCCCCACAGTGAAGGACGGCACCGGGTGTAGCTGGGGTTCAGTGGTCATTCCGACCCGTTGGCACAGAGGTTGCGTCCCGGTTCCTGCGCTGCAGCCCCCCCCCCCCACCCCCACCCACAATTCGCCATCGTGCGCCGGCATGGGCCGCCCGTCACAGCTCGTCCCTGGAGGCCGAGTCGATCGGGGAGTGCGACACGTCCAGGTTCTGCGCTGCCTCCCGGATCTTTGCCTGCTCCTTGGTCTTCTGCGACTTGGCGCGGTCCCAATCAGTCTTCAGCTTCTCGTTGTCCCAGACCATGGAGGTCTCCGTGTCGCTCACGTAGCCCTGGTCGCCCGTGTAGTGCGTGGGGTAGATGAGAAGCGGCTCCACGGAGAAGGCCCTCAGGTCGCGCTTCTCGAAGTGATCCATGTATTCCGACCTAGCGGGGGAACAGAAAGCTGCCAAGTTCAAACAGGCCGAGGGGAGAGACAAGAAAAGAGACGGCAAAAGACACGGCAGGAGCGAGGGAAAAGGAAGAACGTCTGAGGAATGAGAATCAACTTGCATGCACCCAAGTCCTTATTACCCCTGAATCGATCCCCTTTAAGTGCCAAGGCTATAGAATCATAGAATTTACAGTGCAGAGGGAGGCCATTCGGCCCGTCGAGTCAGCACCAGCCCTTACAAAGAGCACCCGACTGAAGCCCACGTATCTACCCAATCCCGTAACCCAGTAACCCTCACTTAACATTTTTTGGACACTATGGGCAATTTAGCACGGCCAATCCACCTAACCCGCACATCTTTGGACTGTGGGAGGAAACCGGAGCAACCGGAGGGAACCCACGCAGACATGGGGAGAACGTGCAGACTCCACACAGTGACCAAGCCGGGAATCGAACCGGGGACCCTGGAGCTGTGAAGCGACTGTGCTAACCACTGTACTGCCCCAACCAGCCTGATCCAGAAGTCAAAGGTCCATCCCTTTGAAGCACAATCAGAGACACCTTTTAGCAACATAAGGAAGAGGCTATTCGGCCCATCGAGCCCATTTTATCGTTTAGTTAAGCTCATGGCTGATCTGTATCTAATCTTGATCTACCCACTATGATTCTGTAACCCGCACCCAACAAAAATTCATCAATCTCCACTTTGTAAACCATCACGCACTCCCAACCTCAACAACGTTTTAGGAGAACAAATTCCAGATTCTCGTAGCCTCCGCGTGAATAAGTGCTTCCTGACACGGTCTAGGTAGGGCCACTTGTTCTGGACTCCCCCACTGGGGTAGGCAGTTCATCCCTCTCAACTTCCTCAATCACCTTAAGTGCCTCAACTAGACAACTCCACAATCATCTAAGTTCAAGGGAATGTGAGCAAATCAATCAGCTCGGTCTCACATTTTAACTCTTTCAGCTCCGTTATCATCCTGGAACTGTATCTCCTGCATCACCAATTTGTCCTGCCCGAGATGAAGTGACCTGAGCTGAATGCAGTGCTCCAGATGCAATCTACGGAATCCCTACGGTGCAGAAGGAGGCTATTTGGCCCATCGAGTCTGCACCAATCTTCCGAAAGAGCAATCCTACCTAGGCCCACTCCCCTGGCCTATCCCCGTAACCCCACATGGCCAATTCCCCAAATTTATTATTAATAATAATAATCTTTATTGTCACAAGTAGGCTTACATTAACACTCCAATGAAGTTACTGTGAAAAGCCCCTAGTCGCCACATTCCGGCGCCTGTTCGGGTACACGGAGGGAGAATTCAGAACGTCCAAATTACCAACAGCACGTCTTTTGAAACTTGTGGGAAGACACCGGAGCACCCGGAGGAAGCCCACGCAGACACTGGGAGAAGCCCACACAGACTTAGGGCAGCACGGATAGCACAATTGCTTCACAGCTCCAGGGTCCCAGGTTCGATTCCAGCTTTGATCACTGTCTGTGCGGAGTCTGCACATCCTCCCCGTGTGTGCGTGGGTTTCCTCCAGCTGCTCCGGTTTCCTCCCACAGTCCAAAGATGTGCAGGTTAGGTGGATTGGCCATGATAAATTGCCCTTAGTGTCCAAAATTGCCCTTAAGTGTTGGGTGGGGTTACTGTGTTATGGGGATAGGGTGGAGGTGTTGACCTTGGGTAGGGTGCTCTTTCCAAGAGCCGGTGCAGACTCGATGGGCCGAATGGCCTCCTTCTACTCTGTAAATTCTATGATCATCTATGAGAATGTGCAGACTCCGCACAGACAGTCACCCGAGGCCAGAATCGAACCCGGGTCCCTGGCGCTGTGCGGCAGCAGTGCCAACCACCGTGCTGCCGTGCGTATCCAGAGCTCTGTACAGCTGGAACATAACTTCAGCCCTCTTGACATGAAGATTAACTCTCCACTTTTAACTTTTTGAGCCTGCCCACCAGTTTTTAAGTGACTTCTGTACTTGTGCTCCACAGCTAACTCCTCACCATCTGGAGAATATAATGACCTATCTTTCGCCATCGCTCTCCAACATCATTCCCCCCACCCCCACCACTCCCCCTACCCCATTCAGCCGCAATTTCCCCCCACAACTTACATTAGCCTAGCCAGGAAGTCAGGGGAGCACAGTTGCTTTAAAAGGACGTTAGGAGACGGTTCCTACTCACACTCCACAAGAGCGGATTGCTGCAATATATCTCATTGTACTGTAAGTACCGTGCTGCAGTGCATTCATGAACTGCACTCCCCTGTACTACACTCCCCTTAGGTTAGGTAGGTAGGTAATTAGCCCCAATCCACGAGGGACCGGAGGCATGCTTCTCCATTAGAGCACAGTAAGAAGTCTTACAACACCAGGTTAAAGTCCAACAGGTTTGTTTCAAATCACTAGCTTTCGGAGCGCAGCTCCTTCCTCGGGTGAAGAAGGACCTCAGATTCACCTGAGGAAGGAGCAGTGCTCCGAAAGCTAGTGATTCAAAACAAACCTGTTGGACTTTAAACCTGTTGTTGTAAGACTTCTCACTGTGCTCAGCCCAGTCCAACGCCAGCATCGCCACATCATCCTCTATTAGAGAGAGAGACATATGATTATAGAGTTGGGTACAATAGAACCATACCCCCCCACCATACCTTCGGCCCACCGTGTCCGGGCCGGTTAGAACATAGAACATTACAGCGCAGTACAGGCCCTTCAGCCCTCTATGTTGCACCGACCTGTGAAACCACTCTAAAGCCCATCTACACTATTCCCTTATCGTCCATATATCTCCAATTACCATTTGAATGCCCTTAGTGTTGGCGAGTCCACTACTGTGGCAGGCAGGGCATTCCACGCCCTTACTACTCTCTGAGTAAAGAACCTACCTCTGACATCTGTCCTATATCTATCTCCCCTCAATTTAAAGCTATGTCCCCTCGTGCTAGACATCACCATCCGAGGAAAAAGGCTCTCACTGTCCACCCTATCCAATCCTCGATCATCTTGTATGCCTCAATTAAGTCACCTCTCAACATTCTTCTCTCTAACGAAAACAGCCTCAAGTCCCTCAGCCTTTCCTCATAAGATCTTCCCTCCATACCAGGCAACATTCTGGTAAATCTCCTCTGCACCCTTTCCAAAGCCTCCACATCCTTCCTATAATGCGGCGACCAGAATTGCATGCAATACTCCAAATGCAGCCGCACCAGAGTTTTGTACAGCTGCAACATGACCTCATGGCTCCGAAACGCAATCCCTCTACCAATAAAAGCTAACACACCGTACGCCTTCTTAACAACCCTCTCAACCTGGGTGGCAACTTATCAGGGATCTACGTACATGGACACCGAGATCTCTCTGCTCATCCACACTACCAAGAATCTTACCATTAGCCCAGTACTCAGTCTTCCTGTTATTCCTTCCAGAATGAATCACCCCACACTTTTCTGCACCCATCTATTCTAACCCCAACAGCCTGAGAAGCACCACCTGCATCACCAAGTGCGGGGAGATAAAGGAGGCAGGTGCCTCAGCTGGAATGGGAATCGACCATGCGCTGATGGCATTATGCTGAATCAAATGCTAGCCACCTAGCCGGCCGAGCTGGCCTGATCTCCCCTCATACAGCTTGATTTTAACCCCAAAAAGCGAGAAGCGGGAAGAGTCGGAACTCCTTTCCATTCTTGCACCCGTTCGGCCTATTCATGTCACACCCGCAGGACGGCCAGTGTCTCCTTTCCCCAGCTTCCCCCCCGCCCCTGCATTTCAGAACACGGGCAGACCCTGGTCCCGGGGTACGTACACGGGGTGTTTGTTGTACATCACGGGCAGAAACTCGTCCACGGGCAGCAACTTATCAAACGGCTTGGCATCGAGGAGCTTCTCCGCCCCGCGGAGCGAGAGAGCGTATCCAAGGGTCCAGTAGGAGTAATCGGCCTCGACCAAGTTCCGGACCCCGGGCACCGCCTTCTCCGGACGATCCACTTGCATCCGCTTCCGGCCGATGTAGCTGCAGGGAGCAGAAACAGGGCATCCTGTCAAAGGAGCTGCGGGAGGTTAAAGCGGAGGGAGGAAAAATCAACGGAGGACCATGAGAACGAGGATGGGATCCCGCGGAGTTGGGAATCCAAGTGAGAAACCCTTACAGAAGGTCAATGAAGAATCTGATCAGAGAAGAAAGCCAATGTTGTAAAAATCATACAATTTACAGTGCAGGAGGAGGCCATTTGGCTCTTGGAAAGAGCACCCTACCCACGCCCACACCTCCACCCTATCCCCACAACACTGCAACCCCGTCTAACCCAAGGGCAATTTAGCACGGCCAATCCGCCTAACCTGCACAGTGCAGCACGTAGCACAGTGGTTTGCACAGTTGCTTCACAGCTCCAGGGTCCCAGGTTCGATTCCCCGCTGGGTCACTGTCTGTGCGGAGTCTGCACGTTCTCCCCTGTGCCTGGGTGGGTTTCCTCCGGGTGCTCCGGTTTCCTCCCACAGCCCAAAGACGTGCAGGTTAGGCGGATTGCCCATGATAAATTGCCCTTAGTGTCCAAAGAGATTAGGAAGGGTTATTGGGTTACGGGGATAGGGTGGAGGAAGTGAGGGCTTAAGTGGGTCGGCGCAGACTCGCTGGGCCGAATGGCCTCCTTCTGCACTGTATGTTCTATCTTTGGACTGTGGGAGGAAACCGGAGCACCCGGAGGAATCCCACGCAGACACGGGGAGAACGTGCAGACTCCACACAGACAGTCACCCAAGCGGGAACCTGGGACCCTGACGCTGTGAAGCCATAGTGCTAACCACTATGCTACTGTGCTGCCCTTGAAGCAGGGAGAAGCCAGGGAATGAAAGGAAGATAGATTGAAAACATAGATTTAAAGGTAAACAGCAAAATAAATACCCACTGTCGCGATTCTCAACACTGGACGCTTTGTGTTCCAAATTGTCAGTCTTGGCGGAATGGGTAATAGGATCACCTCCGAGACGGAATATTGTGACTTCAAGTCCAATGGCAAAATCCAGGCTGACATTCCAGTGGTGGGCTGAGGGAGTGCTGCACGCTTGGAGATGTTTGAAAAGAAACAAACACTTTCTGACAGGCTGCGAGTGTCACTGGCAAGGACAGCATCTGCTGCCATCCCCAATCGCCCTCAAACTGAGTGGCTTGCTGCACCACTTTGAATCATAGATGAATCATAGAATTTACATTGCAGAAGGAGGCCACTCGGCCCATCAAGACTGCACCGGCTCTTGGAAAGAGCACCCTACCCAAGCCCACCCCCCCACCCTATCCCCATAACCCAGGAACCCCACCGAACACTAAGGGCAATTTTGGACACTAAGGGCAATTTAGCATGGCCAATCCACCTAACCTGCACATCTTTGGACCGTGGGAGGAAACCGGAGCACCCGGAGGAAACCCACGCAGGCACGGGGAGAACGTGCCGGTGACATTATCACTGTCTCCACCCCCCCACCCCCCCCCCAACCAAATGCTGTCCCACACTACCCCCACAGGTACCATCTTTCAGGTCTCATATTAAAATCAGGCCCTCTCAGTTGGATGTCAAAGATCCCATGGTTTTGTTTCGAAGAGCTCTCCCCGATATCCCGACTATTATCTATGCCTCAATCAACATCCCAAAGAAAAAGATCACCCGATCATTATCAGATTGCTATTGGTGGGAGATTGTTGTGTGCCAGCTGGTCGCCGCGCTTCCTCCGTTGCAACTGTGACTACACTTCAAAAAAAAACATTTAAATTGACTGTAAAATGCTTTAAGATGTCCTGAAATTCTAAAAGGCGATACCTTCAGCACTGCTGCCTCACGGCGCCAGGGACCCGGGTTCGATTTGGGCCTCGGGTGACTGTCAGTGCGGAGTCTGCACGTCCTCCCCGTGTCTGCGTGGGTTTCCTCCGGGTGCTCCGGTTTCCTCCCACAGTCCAAAGACGTGCAGGTTAGGCGGATTGGCCGTGCTAAATTGTCCCTTAGTGTCCAAATGTTAGGTGAGGTTGCGGGGATAGGGCCGAGCGGGTGGGCCTAGGTTAGGTGCTCTTTCGGAGAGTCGGTGCAGACTCGCTGGGTCGAATATCCCCCTTCTGCACTGCAGGGATTCTATAATTCTGACGGCCGTCTTTTTGTCCGAGGACTGTGCGTGAACATCCTTCCAAAGAAGGTGCATGACGAAAAGAAACAGTCAATTGCAAGGTCAGAAACAAAAGCAGAAAACGCGGCAGGTCTGACAGCATCTGTGGCGAGCGAAGGGGGCTAACGTTGCGCTTCTGGGTGACTCTTTGTTAAAGTCAGTTCCGGGGTTCAGTGCAACACTTGACTCTTCAGCTGCCGCTTTTATTAAAGTGTCGGGAAATTCAACAACAACAAAATCTAATTATTGACATTTGTTCTCTTTGACAGGGGGGGTTATCAAGCAGACTGTGACACCAAGCCAACACAAGGCAGCTAACATGAATGCAGCACAATCTCATTACCAGCAGAGATACAACCCTGCTTTCTTTTTGGTTGCTGGTCGAGGCGCTTCTTCAAATGGCGCCACGGTAATTTTTCACATCCACTTGAGTGGGGAAGTGTTATCCGATAGACAGTGCCTCCGACAATGAAAAGAAAGGAAATAAAATTTGCTTGACACGAGTAGGCTTCAAATGAAGTTACTGTGGAAAGCCCCTAGTCGCCACATTCCGGCGCCTGTTCGGGGAGGCTGGTACGGGAATTGAACAGTGCTGCTGGCCTGCCTTGGTCTGCTTTAAAAGCCAGCTATTTAGCCCTGTGCTAAACCAGCCCCTACAGCACTCCCTCAATACAGGCTCCAGGAGTGTCGGCCAGGATTATGCCTTTAAATCTCTGGAGTTGGAACTGAATCCTTGACCTTTCGGCTGAGGAGCGGGAGTATCATAGAATTTACAGTGCAGAAGGAGGCCAATCGGCCCATCGAGGCTGTACCGGCTCTTGGAAAGAGCACCCTACCCTATCCCCATAACACAGTATCCCCACCCAACACTAAGGGCAATTTTGGACACTGAGGGCAATTTATCACGGCCAATCCACCTAACCTGCACATCTTTGGACTGTGGGAGGAAACCGGAGCACCCGGAGGAAACCCACGCAGACACAGGGAGGATGTGCAGATTCCACCCAGACAGTGACCCAAGCCGGAATCGAGCCTGGGACCCTGGAGCTGTGAAGCAATTGTGCTAACCACTGTGCTACCGTGCTGATCCTAGTAGGTGTAGTTCTTGCGTGGAGCAGCTTCGCCTGACTGTCGCCGAGTGTCCGGCTAACTTTGCCCAATTTGGAATGCGACCGGTTGACCGTCGCCCCTTCCTCTCATCAGTGGTTTAACTGGGGCCTCGATCATTGCCCTAATACGTACTTCCCAGAATCGCAGGAGGAGGCCATTCGGCCCATCGTGTCTGTACTCGCTCCCCAGCTGAGCGTTATGACTCAGCCCCCCTCCCCCTTGCCTTTTCCCCGCCCCCCCCTGCACATTGTCTCCATTCAAATAACCATGAGAACTCCCGATCTCGATCCTTTTACGAGGGGGGAACAGGTTCTCCCCGTCTGCTCTGTACTTACGCACTTGTGCTTATTTTGGTGCAGAAACTGCAAACCCTTTCTAATTATACCAAAGCGACCACACAGCTATTTACAGAAACCAGCAAAGAAAGCCCCAGACAATTCCAGCTGTGCTTTGGGAATTGAGGGCAGGAATAGCACATGGGCCGGAGTTTGGACCTGGGTAGTGCGGGCAAACCTGTATTTATTGGCCATCCCGAATTGCGCTCAGAAGCTGGCAGTGACTTCTCGTAACTCTATTAAAAAAAAAATTCCAATTAAGGGGCAATTTAGCGTGGCCAATCCACCTACCCTGCACATCTCTTTGGGTTGTGGGGGCGAAACCCACGCAGGCACGGGGAGAATGTGCAAAACTCCACACGGACAGTGATCCGGGGCCGGGATCGACCCCGGGTCCTTAGTGACGTGAGGCAGCAGTGCTCACCACTGCGCCAACGTGCCGCCCCTTTCTCTTAACTCTTTTAAAGTCTTTAAGTTTAGGTGCTTCAGAAACGTGGTGTCCCTGGAGCACAGTATGCTTGCCAGATTTGGTAATACTGGGAAGTGAGACACCCTTTAACTGCGCATCCCCAGCGACCAACAGCAGCCACTCCGCCAGGATCAGCCTGCTGTCTGGTGCTGCCGGTGGCGATGCCGTGGAATTATAAAAGGGGGTCAAAAGACAAGCCAGTTCAGGGGTTTCCCTCTGCGCACTCACATCAGATCCCAGTCGAGTGCAGCCTTCTCCACCTCCTTCATCAGATACTTCAATCTTCGCTTGAAGAAGATTTCGAATCTAAGATCGTCTTCAAACACCACCGATACCTGCAGTCCTCGCTCAACGATCTGCGGGTAACCAGAGGGACATCGATATGAAACACAGCCAAGATAGGATATTCCACACCTGTAAGTGGGGGGGGGGGAGAAGGGGGGGGGGTCCACATCATGGAGCCAGACGTTGCCCGTGGGACCCATTCCTCAGGGACAGCCAACACCTGTCCAGGAAAGTGGGTGCTCATACCCCCGTGAAAGTTGTCGAGCTGGTAGAACCTCTATCCCAGTGTAAAGTTGTCGCATTCATGGGGCCTGTGTCCAAGGCTGTACTCCGAGATCCATTTTTGCAGCCAGAGTCAGCGCTCATGGTCCAAAGATGTGCGGGTTAGGTGGATTGTCCAAAACATGTTATGTGGGGGTTACTGAGGGCAGCACGGTGGCGCAGTGGGTTAGCACTGCGGCCTCACGGCGGCGAGGTCCCAGGTTCGATCCCGGCTCTGGGTCACTGTCCGTGTGGAGTTTGCACATTCTCCCTGTGTGCGCGTGGGTCTCACCCCCACAACCCAAAGATGTGCAGGGTAGGTGGATTGGCCACGCTAAATTGCCCCTTAATTGGAAAAAATGAATTGGGTACTCTAAATTTATTAAAAAAGAAAAAAGAAAAGTGGGGGTTACTGGGTTACGGGGATAGGGTAGATACGTGGGCTTCAGTAGGGTGCTTTTTATAAAGGCCGGTGCAGACTCGATGGGCCGAATGGCCTCCTTCTGCACTGTAAATTCTACGATTCTATGACCAATACCGTAGGAAGAATGGGCACCCACACCCAAGGGAGAGATGTGCCCATGGTGGCCATACCCCAGGGTAATTTCTGCTCCAAGCAGAAAGGTCCCAGCTCCCGGGACGGCAGGGTTGCGCAGTTGTTAGCACTGTTGTCTCACGGCGCCAGGGACCCAGGGTTCAATTGCGGCCTTGGGTGACTGTCTGTGTGGAGTGTGCACATTCTCCCCGTATCTGTGTGGGTTTCCTCCGGGTGCTGCGGTTTCCTCCCACAAGTCCAAAGATGTGCGGGTTAGGTGGGTTGGCCATGCTAAAATTGCCCCTTAAGTCTCCAAAGATGCGCAGGTTAGGTGGGGTTACAGGGATAGGGCAGGAGAGTGGGCCTATGTAGGGTGCTCTTTCACAGGGTCGGTGCAGAACCCGTTGAGCTGAATGGCCTCCTTCTACGCTGTAAGATATTCTCCAGTCCGTCCTCATCCTTTGAACAATTCTACTAAACCTCCTATCCAAGGACACAACATCCTTCCTAAAGCATGCTGCCCTGAATCGGCCACCATATTCCAGCCGAGGAGCCTAGCCAGGATTTTTAAAAGACTTTTCTTCAGAGAATCTTTGGCTCTGAAAGTTATGAAAGAGTAAAAATGAGAAATACCTGTGGAAAATTAACTCCAGGCAACCGATGTCTCTACATTAAAATATGTTGGGATGTAATCGCATCAATATATTGAGTAGAATGTGCTGTGTTTCAGTGATGGTCCCACTGCCCTTCGCCCAGCTGATCAGGAGGCTGTAAACTGGCTGAAGAATTTAAAGTTTGATATTTAGCTGTTCACCAGTGCATAGGCGAGTATTCTCACCGAGCAGATTATTAAACAGCCTCAGTCAATATCTTCCCCCTAATCCTCAGCCCTGCAATGACAATGGGTCATGTTGATGCTTCAGCACTCACTGGATCACAGCAGGCACCGTGCGGAACGTGATTTGGGATTAAGTTTCAGTACAGTCCCCCCTATTATAGCTACAAATGGCAGTGCCAGCTTGGGGGTGATGGTGGGGGGAGCAGCCAAACTCCCACAGGCCCTCGCCTGACACCGAGGCTCCTTACCTCTTTCCAGACGTTGTAGTGACTGAGAAAGCAGCCCATTTCCCCCTTGGTCAAGGGCCTCCCCGAGTAAGGGTCTTGATAATCCGCCAACATCGTGATGCCGAGCGCCTTTATCTGGCTGCTGTTGAACGCTCTGTTGGGAAGATTCATGGGAAAAGTATTAGCCCATTTGGGTCGGGGCTGGTTTAGCACAAGGCGAAATCGCTGGCTTTGAAAGCAGACCAAGGCAGGCCAGCAGGACGGTTCAATTCCCGTACCAGCCTCCCCGAACAGGCACCGGAATGTGGCGACTAGGGGGTTTTCACAGTAGCTTCATTTGAAGCCGACTTGTGACAATAAGCAATTTTCATTTCATTTCATTTCAGGAGGCCAACACCAAAGAGGAAGATTTTTAAAAATGGGAACAAGTTCAGGCCATTCAGCCCCTCGAGCCTGCTCCACTGCTCAATATGATGTGATGAATGTACAAAATTGATACATATATTGTATTATATGTATCTGATGCAGTAATTGTTTTAAATGCCTGGGTTAGGATGTGCAGCTGCAGTAATATGTTTTAAAAGAAAGATAGACTGCAGATGATGCAGTGCTGGGTCACTGTCTGTGCGGAGTCTGCACGTTCTCCCCGTGTCTGCGTGGGTTTCCTCCGAGTGTTCCGGTTTCCTCCCACAGTCCAAAGACGTGCAGGTTAGGTGGATTGGCCGTGATAAATTGCCCTTAGTGACCAAAACAAAAAAGGTTAAGAGGGGTTATTGGGTTACGGGGATAGGGTGGAAGTGAGGGCTTAAGTGGGTCATAGAACATACAGTGCAGAAGGAGACCATTCGGCCCATCGAGTCTGCACCGGCCCACTTAGGCCCTCACTTCCACCCTATCCCCGTAACCCAATAACCCCTCCTAACCTTTTTGGTCACTAAGGGCAATTTATCATGGCCAATCCACCTAACCTGCACATCTTTGGACTGTGGGAGGAAACCGGAGCACCCGGAGGAAACCCACGCAGACACGGGGAGAACGTGCAGACTCCGCACAGACAGTGACCCAGCGGGGAATCGAACCTGGGACCCTGGCGCTGTGAAGCCACAGTGCTAGCCACTTGTGCTACCGTGCTGCCCACTCGGTGCAGACTCGATGGCCCGAATGGCCTCCTTCTGCACTGTATGTTCTGTGTTCTGTGATGCAATTAAGATGTTGCAAAAGTGAGCACATTGTTATTTCCAGCCATGCTTATGTTTACAAGGATAGGCCTAGGGTTTTTGTTATGATTTCTGGGGGATAGATAATTAGATACATTGGGTGGGATTCTCCACTCACACGCCGAAGTGCCCACGCCGTCGTGAATGCCGTCGAGGTTCACGACGGCGCGAAACGGCCCCTTTCCCGACCGATTCAGGGCCCGATAATGGGCTAGGAGCGGGGCCGCGTCATTTACACGCGCCAGGCCTTGTCACCACGTAAAGGCGGCGCCGCATAAATGACGCGGCCAGCGCCGCATAACTGGCGTCACCCGCGAATGCGCGGTTGCCGCCCACTCCGAGTCCGCCCCGCGAGAAAATGTCCAACGGATCTTGCGGGGTTGCGGAAGAAAGGAGGTCCTCCTTCAGAGAGGACGGCCCGACGATCGGTGGGCACCGATCGCGGGCCAGACCCCATTTGAGGGCCCCCCCCCGGTGCAGGATCCCCCCCCCCCGCAGGCCGCCCCCCCAGCATTCCCGCGCTGTTCCCGCCAGCAGCGACCAGGTGTGGACGGCGCCGGGGAGAACCTGCCGTTTTGGGCTGGCCGTCCGGCCCATCCGGGCCGGGTAATAGCGGGGGTGCCGGAGAATCGCCATTTTGGGTGTCTCGGGCGATTCTCCGGCCTGCACCGCGCAGAACTCGCCGCTTGGGAGAATCGCGGGAGGGCGTCGGACCGGCGTCGCGGGAAAATTCGGCGACCCAGGCGATTCTCCCAACCGGCGCGGCAGCGGAGAATCGTGCCAATTATGTTTAGATTTAAGTAATTAGGTCACGGGATTTGAGGGGGATAAAGATAATGTAGTGATGGGAGGGACCAGGTCTGTGGCAGTCAATCTTGAGTTAGTGTTGCAGGAAGCTGTGAGCTGAACAGCAGAAGGCTGTCAGAGATTCAGCGTTAATCTGACAGGATCTCCCTCTCTTTTCAAGCAGTCTCACAAAAGATCCTTCTATCTGAAGATAGACAAGTCATCCTGTGTTTGCTAACGTTATTTAAAAGTGGGTTTGACCCGAGTTGGGTTTTGCTTCATTGGAGATAAAGAAGGTAGCAGTTAGGACTTAAGCTTCATTTTATTGTTAAGCATTGTTTAACCAGTAATTGTAATCTATAATTCTGTGCTGTTAAAGGTAGTTTGTTGGTAACACAGTTTGTTTTAATATACCATATCCCTATATGTGAGTGGAATCACTCCTGGAACGAAGTACCCTTTTGTCTCAGTTTTACAAATTAAAAAGAAAAGCGATTGCCGTTCCTGTCCGGTCGCCTAACAAATGTTAAGGTCTGGTCTGGGATCATAATAATAATCCTGGCTGATCTTCTAACTCAACTCCACTTACTCACACTTTCCCCTCATGAGGAGATTAGAAATGAAGGATAAGCCGCACATAAGAGGAGAACACTTTTCAGGAATACGAGACTATTAGACTTTGGCAAGCCCATCCCATTGTCACAACTCAACCCCGCCTACCCAGATTGTTTGGCCCTCCCCCACCAATCCCTCCCTTCTCCACGTTTGCACCAATTAGTCACACCACAGAGTACGGTAAACTCAGAAAGGTTTAAGCTGAGAAGCGGCAACGGATTTTGAAATAACGGGCAGTCCATAAAGCAGAATGTAACGGCTGTAGCAGTTGGAATCCACGGCTGCGTCGCGTCAGGATTAAGACGGTCAAGAAAGCCACCGAGTGATCACTGCTCAATATCACACCCGCCTTGGCGATGACTTCCTTACGACCAAGAGGGACATGGGGGAGAAGGTAACATGGTAGTAATCTAGCAATCTAGAAGCCCAGGCTAATATTCTGGGGACATGGGTTCAAATCCCACCTGGGCAGCTGGAACCGAAAGCTAACCTCAGCAATGGTAACGATCATCGATTGTTGCAAAAACGCATCTGGTTCACTAAACGCCCTTTGAGGGAAGGAAATCTGCCGCCCTTACCCGGTCTGGCTTACACGTGACTCCAGATCCACAGAAACGTGGCCGACTCTTAATTGCCCCTCGGAAATGGCTCAGGAAGCCATTCACTTCAAGGGCAATTATCAATGGGCAACAAAATGCTGGCCTTCGCAGTGACACCCGCATCCCATCAAAGAATAAAAGGGGTCAGCGAGAAGATCGGCATCACCCCAGCAGGAAATGGCATAGGGACGTGGTACAAATCATGGGCGATTCCTGCAGTCCTGAAGGCCCAGCCACACCTTGGAATCTCTTCATACGGTGGCTGGAGAACATGTTCACACCGGCGTGATCTTCCAGTCCTGCCGACGGCACCCCCCCCTGCCGCTGAGCTTCCCGGTGGCGAGGAAACCCCATTGACAACAACGGGACCGGAAGATCCCACCGCCAGCCAATGCAGCGTGTTGCATGGAAAGGCCCGCCCCATGTCTCTTTTCTGAAAACATTTAGTAGGATTGTTACAGAAACAAAGTCAATGCGATACTGCCGTGACTGAATGGGAGCTAATACCCAGCAGATAGGTCGCCTAATTAGCCAGTTTGAGATGGGAAATGGTGAAGGAAGGGAGCCCCCGGACACCCAATCATTGGGAAGGAGACACGGAGAGGGTAATATTCATGAAGCCCTGGGATGGATTAGTGCAGTTCCTGACCAGGAGAGACTCCATCAGTTTTGCATTTAGAGCAAAACCAAAATCAGATGCTTCACATAAACTATTGCAGTGCGGTCAGACAGTGCTTTCCAAATGCTGCGGTTAGGAGACTGAATCCTCATGGGATCCAAGCGAAAAGCTGACTGAGCACCTACAAGCAGGTTTCCGACTGCTTCACCATGGGAATCATGTCGGTGTCTGGAATCCTCTGGGTGCAACTCAGAGCCCCACTCTGGCGAAGCGCCTCGGCACCCTGTTCAGCCCCGGCCTCAGCCTTAAACCCCGCCTCCAGCCGGGATTCCCATCCAGCACGACCGGCACACCTCTATCCCCGCCGCTGCCGAAATCGCCGACCTTCACAGCCTCGACTCACCTTTCCCCCACCTCTACAAAACGCAGCGGACCAAAAGCCCCCCCCCCCCCTCCCATCAACTTTGCTTTTTCATTTTGCTGCCTACCTCTCTCTCTCTCTATCCCCCCCCCCCCCCTCCCCTCCCCCGCTGGATTGATTCCAGATCTCCCGCTTCAAATTTCTCCGCATCTTCGTTCAACCACAATGGCTCCATCATCCAGCCCTGTGGACCTTGGAGGATCACATGCATTTGGAGACTAAGCCTCAGCCACTACACCCACCCTTTTTTTCCAAAGACGCTCTTCTCTGCTAACACACTCAGCCTCCAAAATACCCAACCCTTCCAAAGCACCCTACCGCACACCGCCTCGCTCCCCCCCACCCCGACCCAACCACAACTCATCCACCCCAACCACAAACTCTTTCGCTTCTTCATCTGTGCACACCCGTATCAGCCTCCCCGAACAGGCGCTGGAATGTGGCGACTAGGGGCTTTTCACAGTAACTTCATTTGAAGCCTATTTGTGACAATAAGCGATTTTCATTTCATTTTCACATCACTCCGGTGGAAGCATTAAACTGAGTGAGTAGTAAGGTGCGCAGTGTAAGCTGCCTTTAAACACAAGCGATGGCCGTCATCTTTGCACCTTCTCTTATCACTATTACTGTAGCTGCACCAGATTTTTTTCTTTTTAATTTAGAGTACCCAATTAATTTCTTTCCAATTGAGGGGCTATTGAGCGTGGCCAATCCACCTACCCTGCACATCTTTTTGGGTGGTGTGGGGGTGAGACCCACGCAGACACGGAAAGAGTGTGCAAACGCCACACGGACAGTGACCCGGGGCCGGTATCGAACCCGGGTCCTCGGCGACATGAAGCAGCAGTGCGAAGCACTGCGCCGCCCTTTAGCTGCCCCAGATTGATGGTCCCTGAAAAACGACATTGAATTTATAGCAGAGAAATACTCAGTTCAATTAATCCGTGGTCTAGCCGAGCCTCCTCTTAATTCAACCTCGTCAGCATATCCTTTCCCCCTCATATTTATTCATTTATGTTAGCCCTGCTGCCTCACGGCGCCGAGGCCCCAGGTTCGAATCCCGGCTCTGGGTCACTGTCCGTGTGGAGTTTGCACATTCTCCCCGTGTCTGCGTGGGTTTCGCCCCCACAACCCAAAGATGTTCAGGGTAGGTGGATTGGCCACGCTAAATTGCCCCTTAATTGCAAAATATTAATTGGGTACTCTAAATTTACTTAAATTTTTAAAAAATTTATTTATCTTTTAAATTTAGAGTACCCAATTCATTTTTTCCAATTAAGAGGCAATTTAGCATGGCCAATCCACCTACCCTGCACATCTTTGGGCTGTTGGGGCGAAACCCACGCAGACACAGGGAGAATGTGCAAACTCCACACGGACAGTGACCCAAGCCGGGATCGAACCTGGGACCTCGGCGCTGTGAGGCAACAGGGCTAACCCACTGTGCCGCCCCTCCCTCATATTTATCCTGTTTGTTTCCTTAAATACGCCTATTTATGGCCTCTCGTTTTGGAAACATTTTCACTGCGTCAAACTCTTTCATATCCTCAGAGACCAGGCCAGCTCTCGGTCTTATCTTGCCCCAGTTTTCCAGATGGGCTTTCAGTTCTGCTATCATCTTTATAAATCTAGTTTCTTTTGCACCTTCTCCAGCGCCTCTACATCCTTTTTTGCAATATGGAGACCAAAGTTGTGCACAGTACTCCCGAGGTGCTGCGCCAAAGTTAACATAAGCAGCAGTAACTGTGTCTCACACGTTGTGTCAGCTTACCTTCCATCGACTGCATCAATGACTTTACACGCTATCTCCTGCTCGTCGAGAGAGCGAAGCATTCGCGTTCTCCTATCTGGGCGACGCTTCAAGTTAATCAGGAAAATCTGGAAGACAATTGGAAGGAGGCGTTTCAAATTGAATGATCAGGTGATAAGCTTCCAATAAAACAGATATGCCCAATCACCACACCGTTAATCATTCCAGTCTACCCAGAAGAAAGTGGATGCTCGGTCAACAAGGCAGTGATCCGGGGCAGCACGGTGGCGCAGTGGGTTAGCATTGCTGCTTACGGCGCTGAGGACCCAGGTTCGAATCCCGGCCCTGGGTCACTGTCCGTGTGGGGTTTGCACATTCTCCCCGTGTTTGGGTGGGTTTCACCCCCACAACCCAAAGATGTGCAGGGTAGGTGGATTGGCCGCGCTAAATTGCCCCTTAATTGGAAAAAATAATTGGGTAATTGGAATTTATTTAAAAAAAAGAAAAAAAAACACGGCAGTGATCCAGAAACAGGAGGCCCTTCAATGAGAGGTGGCCCTGAAGCCTCGACAATCGACGAGTGCAAGGGCTGCAATGTTGTGAGAACTCGCCTCTGGGTTCCCCGTCTTCCCAACTTGGACACACATGGCCGAGACAGGGTCAAAACCCAGAAACCTCTAGCTGCACACCTGCAATAAAAGGGCTACAGACAGTTCAAGGGAATCAGCGCCTTCTCAGGGCAATGAGGGAAGGGACGGCCCACAAACGTGTGCTCTGCTGGTGACGCTCACGCCCCAAGAGCAACATCAAATAAGATCTTACCTCGTCGAAGCCCATCTTATCCGGGTACATTGGTGCCACAGAGAGGTACTGGGATGGCTCCATGGGGGGATGGTTCACTGAAATATAAACACGGGCGTCACGATATGGAGCATTCATAGAATCCCTACAGTGCAGGGGGAGGCCATTAGGCCCATCGAGGCTGCGCCAGCCCTCTGAAAGAGCACCCTAACCTAGGCCCAGTCTCCCGCTCTATCCCCGTAATCCCAGCTAACGTGTACACCCCTGGACACCAAGGGGCAATTGATCATGGCCAATCCACCTAACCTTCACATCTTTGGACTGTGGGAGGAAACCGGAGCACCCGGAGGAAACCCACGCAGACACGGGGAGAACATGCAGACTCCACACAGCCACCAGAGGCCAGGATCAAACCTGGGTCCCTGGCGCTGTGAGGCAGCAGTGTTAACCACCGTGTCGCCCCGTTACCACAGGATATCTCACCGACGCTGAGTGAGCACAAGTATTGCTACCTCACGGCGCCGAGGTCCCAGGTTCGATCCCAGCTCTGGGTCACTGTCCGTGTGGAGTTTGCCCATTCTCCCCGCGCCTGCGTGGGTTTCGCCCCCACGACCCAAAAGATGTGCAAGGTAGCTGGACTGGCCACGCTAAATTGCCCCTTCATTGGAAAAAATGAATTGGGCACTCTAAATTTCAAAAAGGAAATCTGGAATTGTAAAGGTGGTCTCAGTAATGGCGAACATGGCAACTATCATCGATTGTTGTGCGAACCCACCCGGCTCGCTAACGGGAAGGAAATCTGCCGTCCTTACCCGGTCTGGCCTACAAGTGACTCCGGGCCCGCGGCAACGTGGCTGACTCCAGAGATGGCGCCAGCCAGCTGCTCAGTTCGAGGGCAATTACGAATGGGCTACAAATGTCAAGCGGTCCACATTGCGGGAGGGCAGAAAGGTGGAAGTTAGCCCAATTGGACCTGTAGCTGTAGTGTGGCCACGTATATCGAGTCAGAACCATCACCTCGTGATGCTCCAGATAATCCCGCTTTGTGTCACTTACCCATAACCTCCAAGTGCACATGAATGAAGCTGTCCACTTCATCCTGCATGGTGCTGGTTGATTTCAGTGGCACCTGCAGGAACCCATACTGTTCTTTATTACAGATATACATCTGGACCCCTGAAACACAAGCAAACCATTCGCATTATTGCAGCTACATTCACCCTGCAAGGTACATTCATAGAATCATAGAATCCCTACAGTGCAGAAGGAGGCCATTCGGCCCATCGAGTCTGCACCGACCCTCCGAAAGGGCCCTATACCTCTTAGCCTTTGGACACCATGGGGCAATTTAGCCCGGCCAATCCACCTAACCTGCACATCTTTGGACTGCGGGAGGAAACCGGAGCACCCGGAGGAAACCCACGCAGCCACGGGAGAACGTGCAGGCTCCGGACACAGTCACCCGAGGCCGGAAACGAGCCTGGGTCCCTGGTGCCGTGAGGTAGCAGTGCTAACCACCGTGCCGCGGGTAGAATATAAAATCCACAGGCGTCAATTAAGTGCATGCACGCGGGCTGTACAAGATATGTGCCGAAGTTCGGTATATTGTCACGTTGGTGACATGATATGTGTGCATGTGATAAAACAATAACTTGCATTTCTACAGCGTCTTTTGTGAGCTCAGGACACTCCAAAAAGCAAAATAAGGCAAATAAAGTGCTTTCAAAGTGCAATCACTGCCGTTATGTAGGAAACGCGACAGCCAATTTGCGAACAGGAAGCTCCCGCTATCTCCCCAGAAAGTTATGGGGTCTGGTTTTGGGAGGGGGGGGCAAATTAAAAATCAAAAACCAGATTGACAAGATTTTTGTTAGGCAAGGGCTTTGTAGCACTGGAAGGCCAAATGGGAGTCAAGACACATCAGCCACGATCTGAGTGAAGGACAGAACAGACGAGAGGGACTGAATGGCCTCCAACCTGTTCCTGTCACTTTAAAAACCAAGCTCAGTGGCACATTCGGCAGCAGTAAGACAACTTCCCCAAAGATGCCTCTTTACCGTTTCACCATAGTCCTTCTAGTAAGATGTGGCGAAGGTCAGAGGCAACAGTCACCTCCTTCATTCAAGGAAATAAGAAAAAGGTATCGCTGAATAAAACGACATGATGTCAAAACTTGCTAATTAACTGTTCCCTGGTGCATTCACCATGGCAACGTCCCTACCAATCAAGAGTCCCAATTTTAAAATTAATTATACGGGATGTGAGCATCACTGGCTCGTTTACCCTAACTGCCAACCTATCTTCTCGTGCAAGATGAATTGTGGCTCCCTTTGGGATTTGGAATTGTGGTGGAAATGTCCTGATGAGTGCCAGGCACAAAGCTTCGACAACATGGGTCTCTTTTCAGCAAGACTCAAGTTCTGTACTACTAAACGACTATTTGAATACAAAAGGCTTGTGTACCCTCGAGTATGGGGGAATTAAGGGATTGTTTAATTGAGGAGTCTTGTTGTACAGCCACAGAGTCAGCCCGGGATTGAATATCCTGAGCAGCCCACATCCCTCCACAGCTCCATGCACTCGAAATCACGCACAGCGGGTTGGATCTTGCTGCTCACCTGCTTGCCGGCATGAAAACGCAAAGACAATGATGTCGTCGAAAGACCAGGTGTAGTCTGGGTGTGGAGGGTAGAACGCCAGCTGCTTGGAGGCCTCTTTGCGGAGGTCGATCAGCATCGTGGAGTGGACCATGACCACCGGGAAGCAGCCAAGTCGATCCCGTTTCCGGATGGGGACATAGGCTGGGGTCCTCTTGTAGTAACCCTGCCGAGCAAAGTAAGTAAATTACTGTGCAACACAACTTCAAATAGCAATAGAGAAAGAGAGCAAAGGACGCCGTGTTGTCAAGGGTGTCAGCCAAATACACCAGGGCACTGCGAGGAATGCATTTACGTGCAATATAGAAGTATGCTACAGGGCTGGAGCACGACAATGCCAGTTTGGTACAGGGCTGGAGTGCGGAGGTGCCAGTCTGGCACACGGCTGGAGTGTGGAGGTGCCAGACTGGCACAGGGCTGGAGTGCGGAGGTATCAGACTGGCACAGGGCTGGAGTGTGGAGGTGCCAGTCTGGCACAGGGCTGGAGTGTGGAGGTGCCAGTCTGGCACAGGGCTGGAGTGTGGAGGTGCCAGTCTGGCACACGGCTGGAGTGCGGAGGTGCCAGTCTGGCACACGGCTGGAGTGCGGAGGTGCCAGACTGGCACAGGGCTGGAGTGTGGAGGTGCCAGTCTGGCACAGGGCTGGAGTGTGGAGGTGCCAGT